>NC_135237.1:149301964-149607277 GCF_051348905.1 Ranitomeya variabilis
TTATGGTGGGATTAACCTTTCCTGCCTCTCTTTGGTTCGTGGGTGGCTATTTACTGGTACCACTCCCTGTAGCATTTGTCAGTGATAGTTCCAGTCCCTAGCTTAAGCAGCTGACTCGTATATGCTAGTGATCCTTCTGCCTCTGTATTTGTGCCTGACCTGTTCCCTATCCCTGACTTAGTGTGTGTTTGATGGTTTCCTACAGTGTATGACTCGGCTTGAATTCTGAACCCTGCTTTCCGTCTGTTACTACGTTTCCCGTCTGGCTTTGACTCTTTGGCTCGTGCCCCGACTACATCTTCTGTCTCACGTTTTGGATCCCACGCTCCCGTCTGGTTCTGATTTCTGACTTGTCTCTGACCACGTGCATTGCTGTGACTTCTGGCACTTCGTCTTACTGTTTGTTGCTGGCCGGCCTGTCTGACTACTCTGCTGCCTCCTGGTGGCGCTCCTCGCTTTGCACTGTGGCACTACACGGTGAGTGTTACCTTTTTCCCTTACCCGCACCCCTTGGTGGAGATTGCGTGCAACTGTCTTGCAGTTGCATTACAACGGGAATTAAACGCTAACCATGATCGTGGGTGTTGCTACAGGGTATCCGCTCTCACGTAGAGCTGACACCTGCGCTTGATCGCGGCAGTGCTCAACGTGAGCCCACGCATTCATAATGCCGTATAAACGCAGCTCCCTTGGCACTGTATACGGTATATTCAGTACATGTCAGGAAACGATTAAGCTAAGCAGAGGCATTACAACATTATAGTGCTTGTTTGGAGCCCTAAACATATTAGGCATATCTGAAAACTTGGGTAGACATACCATTGATGCAACCTGTACAGGTGCACAGGGGCCGAAAATTTAAAGGTGCACACATCTGCCTCCAAAGCAGCCAATATCTGTAGTCACAGAAATGTAAGTGGGTGTATAATGATGAGCTATTTAAATGCAAAGGGATCTTATGCTGTTCTCAGACAGGAGCCCTCTTCTGTCTGTGTCCACCCCTATCTCAACATAACCAGAGCCCATGGAAAAATGTAATGCTATGACTAGCTCCACCTCGCTTAGTTATCATCAAGCTAATCTAAGTGTAGAATTCACCTTATACCTCTGTGCCCTCTTTGCTCCTGTACACTACACTGCCTGCATTTTTTTTTTACATCATTGTTAGCTGGTTTCTCGCAGATCTACACTCTCCTGTATTCCTCCACAACTGAGCCGGTAATAACTAGATAGGGAAGAGGTAAGCTGTTTTGGTTGTCTGCTTCTGAGATTTCAGTGATGTGAAACTATAAATGCTTCTCTGATGATGACAGAAGTTAATCTTCTATGCATCTGTGAGGGAGGGCCAGGGCCATAGTTGTGGCTAAGACTATCTGCTTGCATGCACCCTGGCCACCCGCCACATGAAAACAATATCCCCTTTTTTAGTGTACCTTCAGCTACATCATCTGCACCGTCAGGGTCACATCTGAGCGGCTGAAGTTCTGCTGCTGGTGTTGCACAAAAAGAAACAGAGTTCACATTCAACTTTAAACAGATAGCTTTACTGGTTTCTTTTCTCAGCATATCCATGTCTTTGGCAGCATTCACATAAGATTCCACACAGTACATATCCTTCACTTTCCCTGTGCTTGTTCCTATGTCCTTCACTTCATATCTGGGACGTCCCGTCCCGCACAGTTACACAGCGTCCTCCCTGTCCGGCTTGACTACTCTTAGGAGTTCCCCTGTCTGTTTTGCCCAAGACAAAAGGGCATCAGCCCAAGTAGCTAGCTGCCACATTTTTAGGAGCCACCTGAGTTACTGTCCTGCTGTGACTTTTTGGCTGTAGCTCTTGTTCTACCGCTGTCACCGCTTCTTTGTCTGCCACTGTTACTGCTGCACTTTTGGCCTGGTGGCTCTGGAAGGCTGGGTACCTTGCTTCAACGTTGCGGGGCCCACCGTGTTGCTCCAGGCTTTAGAGCCGGGGCTCTATGGCCCTTCTGAGCTGTATCAGCTCCCTGGCTCCACTGAACTCCTTCAGGAAATGCACACTACCTTACCCACAGTGGCCCCTCCTATATTAACTATTCCTTACACTAGTTTCCTATTCCTACTTTACTATGAACCCATCTAGTGGCACAACTGAAGTACTATACTTTCCCTACTAATACTGTACAAATAACAGAGCAATATATAAAAACAATTATACTTTCACGGCAGTAGATATAAATATGTGAGAAAAAGGGGCGGAACATCAAACGGTCTCGGTATACTCCTTACACATCAGAGCAGCATTTCCAGTTTCATATTACTGATCTGTCAACAGGCAACAAACACAGCTCAGATCTTAATTGCCAAGTTATTATTATTTATAATTATAGCACCTTTTATTACAAGCTCCGTTGTGGAGGCATGTAGTACAATTGAGCTCTGCTAGAAAATAGCTAAAAATGCTGAAAAACACACATGCAGCTAAACAAAGGTAGGTTGCAGAAATTATAATTGGCCAGGTAAAATACTGTACAGGAGCAGACAGTGGACATGAGCATAAAATGTTTTTTTTAAATGTAGAATATCATCTGTTACCTTCACAAAGAGAGTGCTTAGAATCGGGAGTAGTATAAAGTACATATCAAGAATGCTATTCTAGTGACCTAAAAATGTTTGTGAGTAATCAGAAACACAATGCAAATGTGGATAGGTGCACAGATGTTCTTTTGAAGAGATTGTGGACCTGTAAATGTATAAGTTGCTATTCTTCACATTAAGTGACTTGTGTGAATAGCAGTGTGCATATGTAGCGCCCCCACCGCCGCAGGGCCGAGGGGTATCCGGAACCGGGCCTACGAGTCTCTGCTTCTGGGGGTTGTCACGGCGGCTAGGCCCCGGTCCGTGACCCTGCCGTGGGGCGCACAGTGAATAATAGGTGTGGATGTTGGTGGTGCAGTTGTGGGGTGCAGGTCACGGTAAATAACGAGGACACCAGGTTGCAGTCTCTTTACCTCTTTACTGGAGATCTCTGAGTCCTCAGTCCAGAATACGGTTCACCAGGCTGCGCAAGTCCGGCCGGTCCAATGGCACCTCCAGAGTTCACTTCACAGGTGGAAATCGGTGCCTTCCTTCTTAGCGCTATGTGTTGTAGTCCTTCCCTGCTGTGCTTACGGAAAGTACCCCACAACCGTTGTGTCTGTTTCTTAAGTTCCCTCACAACTCGATTAAATGATGTTCTTCTAATCTTCCGTCCCTTCCTGATGTTACAGTTAGAACGGCACCCGTTTGTCGGATAGGCCTGGAGTTCTTCCGGGACCCTAGAGACGCCCCTCTCCCGCAATTGCCTCCCAAGACTTCATAGGTGATATGTGTTAGACAGCCCGCCTTAAACTGACTGTCCTGCCGCTGTTTAGAGTATTGCTTGAAGCTGGTTATTGTAATACTCCCTCGGCGTTCCGGCCACCGGTAGTGCGCCTCAGTAGGATGTTGCTCCGGTCTTACAGCACGACCCCTACTGGTATTCTCCTATTGCTTGATCTCATTTCTCACTCAGCACAATCTATCTCGCTTCTAGTCCTTTCTTGGGTCCCGCCGCTTCCCGGAGCTGGCGCGGACCCGTTACGTTCTTTTCAATGCCAAGCCTCTGTCAGGATCCCACCCCTGACAGAGACCCTACTGTCTCTTCCTCCACAACACCCTCTGCCACTAGGTGTTGCTTCGTCCAATCCAGTCAGCTTTCTCATCTAACTTCCTGCCTGACCCCCAGTTTACCCACTATGGTGGGGAGTGGCCTAATGAATAGCACCCTTAGCTCCCCCCGGAGGCCCAGCTGTGAAATGTATTGGTGTCTGTGATACCTGATCAGATGAACTCCTTCAGTGCCATCGGACGCACCGTAGCTCCCCATAGTGGCGGAGCCACAGTACTGCAACGACCAGGACTCTGGGGCGCTGCACTCCCCCCTGGTTAAACACAGTACTCCGGGACTGGGAAGAAAACAACAATACAAGTTAGCAAAAAGACATACAGTTTTGTTGAGTGCAATAACAATAAGCATATTTGAACAGAGCTTCCCTTTATGGGAGGTGAGGACACTTGAACGTTACAAACATGGTAAAATATCATAGCAACATGCTATAATTAACTTTTCTTACCCAACCCGGTATTCTACTAAGCGCAAAAATTGTTGAACAATAATTTAACTTTGCCTTTAAGGACATACACTCTTAATCCACTAAAGACCTTCCTATAATCACATTATAAGGTATTTTAACTTTTTCATTCTCCTTCTTTAAATCTGCAGGACCGCCTGTCCTATCGGCACCAGACCTACTGCCTCTCCTTTCAGTTACAGGACCGCCCCGTTCAGCCAGGGCCTACTGCCTTTTCAACTACTATACACAGTATAGAATATAACATTACTTTCAGTTTTAGAGCACTGAGCCATCTCTTCTTGACTCCTATGAGAACTCAGGGTTTACCTTCTATCCCCATTAACTATCCATCAGCATTATCAAAAACATTTTCTATCGAACATTAAACCTTCTCATTATCTTTCTGTCTACTATGCATGCTGGACACCACGTCTATCTCTACGGGTCCACTGCATCCTTCTTCTATCTTTCACCTTTTTCTTCTCAGAGCACATTATCAATATTTCTTCACATTTAACCAGTTAAACACATATAACTTTTCTCATATAAACATTATCATCATTTCCTTTGATCAAGACATTATTGCTACTCATCTTAAGCAATATTACTATCGAAGCGTGACAAATGAACATCCCCTTTAAGAGAGGACCAAGTCTCTGTGAGGTAGCGTGTCTTCCCAAGCTACCAGTCCATACTCAGCAAAGGTTCCAGTGCGGTATCTTCGCAAAGAGTCTTTCTTTAAGTAAAACCAGTAGGGAGCGCCTTTAATAAGGTGCAAACTATATACAAAAAGTTCGGATCATGCACTGTTCATGATTTCAGCAGTTCTGTAAACTTTGTGCAAAAACTTGAAAGACAAACAAAACAATAGGGATCCCAGGTCCATAGAAGGATCCCCTTTAGAGTTAACCCTGAACGGGTTTAGCAGCAACATAAAAGCAATAAAACAGTAACTATTTACAAGTAAGAAAGTACAGTAAAATCTTACTGTGGTGAAGCGGAAGGTGGTCTCCTATCCGGGCTCACCAGACCAACGGGTCGCACAGGCGAGCCAGGACGCGGTTCCGGTCCCAGCAGCGATAAAATCCCTCGCCGGGAGGCCCTTCTTACTGGCAGGCGCACACGTCCCTCCGGGGCACGGCGAGGCCGGGCTTCTCGTGGTTCCGCGGGGCCGGGCTCCGCTGCTTTCCCCACGGGGTCACCCTCTTCCGGTGTTCCGGCAGCAGCCTGGAAGGCAATACACCGCTGTACGCCTCGCGCCATCCAGCCAGCTTCTCCCGTAGCCCTCCTCCATCGGGTGTACGTCACCGCATCACCTGGCTCCAGGTCGCGGGGGAATCTTCCGCTGCAGGGCTCCACTTCTTCCCGTTCCACGTGGATTTGCAGTGGCTCCCCAATTTCCTGGATAACCCCGCGTCCATATCGGGGGTTGAATGAGATTACCACACCCCAGTGTGATGGCGGGATCTCCGGGGCTCTGACCAGATCAATCTGCGTTGCAGGCTGGGTTCGGCTCCGCCACGCTGCCATCAGACGCCGTAGATGCTCGGCGTCCGGCATGATCTTGAGGCCCGGCGTCGGTAGCGTACTTTCAGCCGCGGCCAGGTGGGAGGGAACAGGGGACACTGGGGCCAGACGGATCTCCGTGGGCTGGCCTAGCCGAGTGAGTGCGCGGGCATCGGCCTCCAGCCGGCGGGCTAGCTGTCGGGCCTCGGCTGCAGCCACACATTCCTCCGACAGCGGCAAAGGGGGTCGGCCCATTGATGGCCCTGTGAGGGTCAGACCCCGCAGCGTTGGCGCTTCTGGGGCTATGTCAGGTTGCACAGCCTCCGGCCGGGCTGGGTCGGCCCCACGTGGTGCTCCTGGTGTCGCCATCTTTGCCTTTCTTCCAATGTCTTCTTCCCGCGGTCTCTTTCGTGGGCGGCCCCGTCCCCATGGTCTCCACCCTCCAACCAAGATCAGGAGGCGGACCTCGGCTGTTGACGGGCACGTCCTCAGGACACAGAAATACTTAGACTGGGCGGCCATCGCTGTTCGCGCTCTCCAGCTCGTCTACGCCCACTTCACGCCCCACGCCCCTCTTCTCTTCTTACACTCTCTTCAGCGCTGTAATGGCGGCGGATTTTTGGCGGGAACTTTTGGCGGTAAATGGCGCAACACAGTCTTCGCAATAAAGTACAGTCCAAGCACAACAAATTACAGTTCCAAGGCACACATGACCTGATTCTTCAGGCTTAAGTAGATCCTGTTCGTGACGCCAAGTTTGTAGCGCCCCCACCGCCGCAGGGCCGAGGGGTACCCGGAACCGGGCCTACGAGTCTCTGCTTCTGGGGGTTGTCACGGCGGCTAGGCCCCGGTCCGTGACCCTGCCGTGGGGCGCACAGTGAATAATAGGTGTGGATGTTGGTGGTGCAGTTGTGGGGTGCAGGTCGCGGTAAATAACGAGGACACCAGGTTGCAGTCTCTTTACCTCTTTACTGGAGATCTCTGAGTCCTCAGTCCAGAATACGGTTCACCAGGCTGCGCAAGTCCGGCCGGTCCAATGGCACCTCCAGAGTTCACTTCACAGGTGGAAATCGGGGGCCTTCCTTCTTAGCGCTATGTGTTGTAGTCCTTCCCTGCTGTGCTTACGGAAAGTACCCCACAACCGTTGTGTCTGTTTCTTAAGTTCCCTCACAACTCGATTAAATGATGTTCTTCTAATCTTCCGTCCCTTCCTGATGTTACAGTTAGAACGGCACCCGTTTGTCGGATAGGCCTGGAGTTCTTCCAGGACCCTAGAGACGCCCCTCTCCCGCAATTGCCTCCCAAGACTTCATAGGTGATATGTGTTAGACAGCCCACCTTAAACTGACTGTCCTGCCGCTGTTTAGAGTATTGCTTGAAGCTGGTTATTGTAATACTCCCTCGGCGTTCCGGCCACCGGTAGTGCGCCTCAGTAGGATGTTGCTCCGGTCTTACAGCACGACCCCTACTGGTATTCTCCTATTGCTTGATCTCGTTTCTCACTCAGCACAATCTATCTCGCTTCTAGTCCTTTCTTGGGTCCCGCCGCTTCCCGGAGCTGGCGCGGACCCGTTACGTTCTTTTTAATGCCAAGCCTCTGTCAGGATCCCACCCCTGACAGAGACCCTACTGTCTCTTCCTCCACAACACCCTCTGCCACTAGGTGTTGCTTCGTCCAATCCAGTCAGCTTTCTCATCTAACTTCCTGCCTGACCCCCAGTTTACCCACTATGGTGGGGAGTGGCCTAATGAATAGCACCCTTAGCTCCCCCCGGAGGCCCAGCTGTGAAATGTATTGGTGTCTGTGATACCTGATCAGATGAACTCCTTCAGTGCCATCGGACGCACCGTAGCTCCCCATAGTGGCGGAGCCACAGTACTGCAACGACCAGGACTCTGGGGCGCTGCACATACAGTGAGTGCTTTTTTATCAGCTAATTACAGCTATAGAGAGGATTTATATAAGAGCGCACTTGTTATTCCTAGCTGCACTTGTACAGCAATAATGGAATTAACATTAAAATAATAGATAGCGTGTTTGCATAAAAGTAAGAATAAGATTCACATACAGCAATTTCAGTTTATTAATTCAGTGGCTTTAGATAAGGGATGGCCATGAATGTTATATTTTGGAACATCAATGTAAAGTACATCTGGCAGCACAAATGACTGCTCAAACCAAGTGCAAGGAGCTCAGTACACCCTTGGTATGACCAAGCAGATAAGTGCACCTTTCCGCTTACTTATTTTTCATCTACGTCTGCCCTTTTCTTTCTTGATTGACAACTCTGGTTTTACATGAAGTAGAGAACAGTGGAGATAGGAAGAAGACAAGTAGGTTGGAAGTTTGCACTGAACTTCTCAGCCATGCCAAGGTGCACCAATCTCCTATTTTTGGTTTGAACAGTCATTTTGTTCTGACTCCCTTTAAATAAAAAAAAACTACTACCCATCAGCTGTAGAAATTGTAATGGAATTTATCTTAGCTTTAAATTACTAGTGTGACTCCAGTGCTGGCCGAACACTGATAAAGGGACTGTCAAACAAATCTTGGCCTGGCTAAAGGACACTTTTGACACTCGCACTGCAGCAGAAATAAAAATGAGATCTTTTGGATTTAAACAAAGGGTGCAGGACAGTATACGTGACTATGCCCTTAATCTCCAGGAGGCACTGCGGGCCATTAAGCAGATTGACCCTGACAGCGTGCAAGATGGGGACAAATTGTTAAAGGAGCAGTTTATTGAGGGACTCCTGTCCAGCACCCACAGGACACAGCTGTGCATCCTTTGCACACTTTAAAGATAGGGCCATCCGGGTGCTACATGATCCAAATTCCGGCCACACACCACCCCCTAGGCGCCCAGCAATTACATACCAAGAAGCGCCATCCTTTCCACAGACCCTTGTGGAAGCCGACGCACAGACCCTGGAAAATGACCCCTCTGCAGAACTGCGTCTCCAGGTCCAGGAGCTGAACAAAAGTGTAGCTGCGCTAGCAAAAACCATGCAGTCCCTGCAAGAGTACCCAAAGGAGAAGATCCAGCTGGCTTTCAGTCCAGATGACGTTCCGTGTCGACGGCAGAAGATGATCCCATCAACCAGAGGGAGAGACAACAACTGCTAGGACCAGAACGGACGACCCATTTGTCGCCGCTGCAGCAAGGCAGAACACATTGCGAGATTCTGCTATTTAAATGAGCAACCCCTGGGGCAGAGGGCCAACCCCCAGGAGTAAGACAACCAGGCCCACAAAGCTGGCGAGCCAAGTACGTCGGAGGACGACCGGTCCTCCCAATTGTGATTGATGGCATCCTGATGAACGCTTTACTGGACACAGGCTCTCAGGTGACGACTATGCCATATATTCTTTACAAACAGTACTGGGCTGACTCAGACATTACCTGTGGCCCAGATAGTGATTTGACAATAGTTGCCAGCAATGGTCAGCTTTTGCCACAAGTGGGGTACAAGGAAGTGACCATTAAGGTGGGGCAGGTAGAGTTGAAAGCCCAAGGTTTGGTAATTGTAGATATTGATCGACGAGAGTGTAACCCAATGATGATCTTAGGTACTAATGTAATAGAAAACTGTCTTGGCAAGGTTATTGTGTTCTTGCAACAGGTGGCCGAAACTGCTGATTCCAGTGAGCAACGTGTCCTGCAGAAGGAGATAAAAGCACTGATGCAGAGACAACAGGTAGAACTATCTGGTGGAGAAGTCGGCAGTGTCAGAGTGAGTGACCCAATCCCCAATGCAATACCCCCCTGAAATGAAATGTTAATCTGGTGTCAAGCAGCAATAGGCCTCAGGGGTCAAGACTACCAGGCCCTGGATGAACCCTTGTATTCTGATAGTAGTCCCACCATCCTGACAGCCAGAAGGGTAGTTGATGTCCGCAAGGGGAGGGTACCAGTACACATCCTGAATTGTGGGGAGAAAGAGGTCCATTTACCTAGGTATGCCACCCTTGTTAAATTGTTTACTGTCAGTAACAATGCAATACAAGCAACAGAACCATTGGTCTCATCTGACCAGGCGGAGGACAATGGCTCTGCAGGACAGTTGGAGGATCGGTGTCAACAGTTACACGTAGGAACTGATTCCAATCCTTCACACCAAAAAAATGGGGCCTATCGGGTGGTCCATGAGTATAAGCGGGTATTCAGCAAACACCCACTAGACTTTGGGCAGGTAAAAGGGGTCCATCATCATATCCCCAGTGGAGATCATCCGCCCATTAAAGAGAGGTACCGGCCTTTACCCCCAGCTCACTATCACTGTGTTCCCGCCTCCCTGAGGGCTTCATTCTCAGGCCTGAACCCTTGATCCTGCATCCATTCCTGTACCTGACCCTGTCTGAACTGTATCCTCTGTGTTATGTTCCTGAAGTCCCTCTGTGTCTGGAACCCTGTACCCAGTGACTGTAAACTAACCTGGGTTTGTCTTTTAAAGATGGAGTCCGGTGTTTTTGCTGAGCATTTACTATGCTGTGCTCAGCCTGCTATGTGGTGCTAACTCCGTTTGGCCCAGCTCGGCAGTGTTTGCACCATCCCGCTTGAGTTCTTTCCTAGGTCTGATGCCTGGAGCCTGACGACCGTAGTTTGGAACCTGATGTCCGCTGCCTGGTGTCCGGAGCCTGACCACCGCTGCCTGGTCTTGTGCCGTCTGTGTCTCAGCCGTTGACCTGAGCTGTCACGCCAGTGTTCCTGGTCCTGTGCCAACAGTATCCCAACCGATGTCCTGGGCTGCCATGCCTGTGTCCCAGATGTCTTTCTGGAGTCCCTTATGTCCTGATGTAACCGATGACCTGGGCTGCCACGCCAGTGTCTCAGATGTCGTGTCCTTGATGTCCTGATGTAACTGATTACCTGGGCTGTCACGCCTGTGTCCCAAATGTCTTTCCTGTGTCCTGATGTCCAGCCTGTGTCCTGATGTCCTGATGTTCAGCCTATGTCCTGACGTCCAGCCTGTGTCCTGATGTCCAGCCAGTGTCCTGATATCCTGATGTCCAGCCTGTGTTCTGATGTCATGATGTCCAGCCTGTATCCTGATGTCCAGCCTGTTTCCCGATGTTTCGCTGGTTCCCCGGGGTCCACCCTGTGATGACATCTGTCCTGGATCGTTGTCTGATGTTCTGCTGAGCCTGTGCTACGCCTGAGGCCTGTGTGAGAGGCTGTCCTACTATGCCTGTGCCAGATGTCCCTGGACTGCATCAACCCGTGATGACCCCTGCCATCATCTGACTTCAGTCCAAGGTCAGTGTCGGATGTTCTCCTGCTGAGCCTATGCTATGCCTGAGAGAGAGGCCTTCCTAGTATGCCAGTGCCAGATAACCCTGGACTGCATCAACCCGTGATGTCCTACTGCCTTCGTCTGTTATCCTGAGATGTGTACCCTTCCTTGATGTGTGGAATCGGGAGCCTGGCATCGTTATGTTCTGTTTATGTACTGCGATTTCGTTTAAGTAAACTTTGTGTCTTCATACCTGAAGTCCTGCGGTGTTATCTAGTTCTGCATGCCACCATCTTGTCCACAAGCTCAGCTACCACAGACCCTGTTCGCTGCCCTCCCTAGTCTGGGTAGGTCCAGGTTCCCTTCTGTGGTCCAGTGGGTCCACATTCCGTTCCCACCTGGGACGCTCGCCCCACGTCATCATGGTCTGGCGACGTGGAGGTGTCAGCTGGGCCGCGTCTTCGGTCGCAGCCATTACACATATGTTAAATATTTGCATACATATTTATGTATGGGATGAGCCAAGATGATTGTCTGTGATGGTAGGCTTACGTTCGAAGCAGTAGTGGATGATGAGATATGGAGCCTGAAAGTCAAAAGTTCAAAACATTGTTACCCTTTTGTTCGTCACTGTATAGACACCTTTTCTGAAAGACCACAGAGGCTTCAGCATCATTATGCAAAGGAGCTCTGTATATACTGTTTAGTGTAAGGCTTCTTTCACACTTACGTCGGCAGTGTCCCTTCCAAATGCGTCGCCGAGACGTAGCGACTGTCAAATATAAAATACAGTCTGTATATAGTCTTGTGCTTGGGTGCAAGGAAACACAGAAGACACAGACTTGTTTAAGTAGTTCTTGTATTACTTCATACAAGTAAGGGTTAACACAGTTGCAGGCAGGAGACAAGACAGGCAGGAATAAACCTTAAGTCCATCTATTCACAGAAACAGGTTAAAGGTTCTCTCTCTACTTCCCTTGCCAATGTTGATGGTAAGCTGAGGGATTCCTGAGTCCACACATGTCCAAGGATCTGAAGTAGAAGGTGGTTAGGATAATAAGTCCAAGTCTTCCAGGAGCAAGGTGACAGGTAAACTGCAGACTTGATTCTGAAGCACTGATTAAACAGCTGATGCTGCTTAAAAGGGCAAGTGGCAGAGAACAGGGCGGAAACATTGAAACTGAAAACTCCATGCTGGTTAAGGGCAAAATAGATACAGCAGAACAGAAAGCAAAACAGGAAAAACTAGGTTCTATTAAAAATTAACAGAAGATGTAGCAAATTGTCTAAAACCTTACATTGATGGACGTTGAGAAAATAGTGTTAAAACGTACGCAACATGTCCAGTATTTCGGCGGATGCGCCACCTGAATTTTTATAGCGTAGAAGGAAGATTCCGGGGACTAGAGAGATATTTTTCCCCGGGTTGGAAAATGCTTCCAGGCATGCTTAAATGTAAAAACAGGATCCGTCACTGGATTCCTGCATTTCACAGTGACCGCAGGATCCTGCGTCCATAGGCTCCCATTCTGTGGAACGACGTATGATGCAGGAGGCATCCTAGCACGTTTTTCCACTGCAGACAAAAAACGTTTCTTTGAACGTTTTTTCCAAATGACGGGCCGTCAAATTCCGCAGGATCCAGTGCACGACGGACGAAACGTGTGGCCATACGTCGCGATACGTCGCTAATACAAGTCTATGAGAAAATGCAGGATAATGCAAATTTTTTTGCAGGATCCTGTTTTCTCAAAAAACTACATATTTCGACGGGAGCTCAAAGATGGAAGTGTGAAAGAGGCCTAAGTGTACAGGTAACACATTGACTTACCAGTGATATCTGTAGTTGAAGATATTCATCTATGCTTTTCTTCTTCATTAAGGGCTGATGGCATTACTGGGTGGGACATGGGGAAGGACTTAAATGACTTTGTATTGCCAACTTTAAATGGTTATTCCAATCTTAGTCTTTCAGGGCTGCGAAGGTAATGACTCCATCCTAGCTCTGACCACTGTAAGATGTTTTATGGAAATACCCAAGTGGAAAAGCTACATTCTTTCCATAATCCTCATAAAAATTCTGAGAAGAACCCTTTAACACCTTCCCCACATATGATGTACTAGCACATCATATGTTGGGTCTTCGTGTATGGAGCAGACTCAAAAAATGAGCCCGCATCATAGCTGGCAGATGCCAGCTTTGATTAATATACGACAGCTTCCTTTAACAGCAGCAACCAGGGTGCACGCTGATCAATGCTGTTGCTGTCAGTCACTAAAAGCAGCATTCAAACAGGACAATCACCAGTGCATGTGTACACTGGCTCCTATCCCACCACACCCCACTGAAGAGATCACAGAGGTCTGATGGGTTGTCATGCAGGAGGGACTGATGAAGTCCCTCCTGACTGCCATCTTTGTCCTACTGTGAAACCCAGCTTATTTCTGCGGGAACACTCAGGAAATTGCAGGTTTAAGTCCTTTAAGAGAACTGAAAGATAAAGTCAATAATTTAAAACAAATGTTTTTTAAAATAAGAAAAAAAATCAACAAAATTAAAATCACCCCCTTTTACCTATTTAAATAAAAAAATTAAAGGACAAAAACAAGTAATAAAAATTTGTGGTATTGCTGCATATAAAAGCGATGGATCTATCAAAATATAAATTAAATTGACCTGATCAGTAAAATACTCCTGTTGCAACTCCGGTAAAAAGTGCAATAAGAAGCAAACAAAACATCATAGCTATCCTAAAATTGTATAAATGAAGACACCAATTTTCCATCCAAGCAAGAGACAAGCCCTTACACCTCCCCAACTACAAAAAGTAAAAATATTGCAGGTCTCAGAAAATTGCAAAACAACATTTTTATTTAACAAATTTTCTAATTTTTTTTTCTTCAAAACTAAAAACAAAACTTTACTAGTTACATATCAATGTGATCATACTGTTCTGTAGAATCATACTGCCAAGTCATTTTAACCTTAGAAAGAATGCCATAAAAAAAAATAGTGGAATTTAGTTTTTATCACAATTTTACCACACGTCTGTTTTTTCCCATTTTCCAGTACATTGAATGGAAGATTGGATTGTGTTATTCAAAACTACAATTCATTCTGCACAAACAAGGAGAATAAACATGAAAAACTTCCTTGTCCATAAAAGGTAAAATTGTTCCATAGTCAAAATAAAGTTGTAAATGACCCTGCCGTTATCACAAATATTCCAGTTGGATAGTAACTTTATGACAGTTAATTTATCGAAAAGGTCTGCAAAACAATTGAAGTTGTATTGTGCCTGGGTTTTCAGCCATAATTAGAGTACACATTCACTTTGCAGACTGCGCATTATGGTCAGCACATACGGTAATCCTGTTGTCAACATCCTCGAATCTGTCTGGGATTACATGAAGAGACAGAGGGATTTGCATAAGCTTACATCAACAGAAGATGTGCAGATAGTTTTCCAAGATATGAACCTCCCTGTCCAGTTCCTTCAAAAACTGTGTATAACTGTACCTAGAAGAATTGATGATGTTCTGAAGGCAAAGGGCGGTCCCACAACATATTGATTTGATCTAGATTTCTCTTTTGTTCATGCATTTTGCATTCTGTTCTTTGATGAAAAGTAAACTATTAACTATTCTATTTTGAAAAACATTCTTAATTTGTGACATTTTTTTCCACACCTGCCCATTACTTTTGCATAGTACTGTATATTATGAATTCTGGTGAGTTATCCGTTTAAAATCAAGTTTTGTCCTTTTCTTAAAAAAGGAGATATATATATATATATATATATATATATATATATATATATATATATATATATATTTGGGCGTTTCATTTTGTATGGTAAAAATTAAAATGTCAAATTTTTGCAGACTTTGCTTACGCCCCGAGTCTCACTAATGTAAAACGTATATATGCCAACTTTCAAGATGATCGAACTATGTTTAGAGGTTGCACACTATTATCAGTTTAATAAAAGCACGCAAAAAAAATTGATTTTCAATGTTAAGTATTTTTTATTAGAAATTAAAACAATTAAAAACTTAGAATAATAGTGACAATAAACAGTAACATTGATAGGCAGTATCATACATATTATTCTTTTGTTCGCTTGGTGACGGCTTTTCTATGATACTCGACAACTCTTAACAAGAACTGTTTCGGTTGTTCATTTCTGATTGAATTATTAAACTTCTTTATCAGAGCAATGCCCCTTTCTGTGGTGTCATTCACCACCTTAAGAGCATTGATGGAGCTTCTTAGTGTATCACTGCAATATTCTTCTACATCGTGGATCCCAAAATTCAATTCAAAGAATGTCTTTGTTTTACTTGTAACAAAATCGCTGAGGTCTTTTCCTTCAAAAACTAGTTTTTTACCTTCCAACTGTTTCAGCTCCTTTTTCTTTGCAGGTTTCATTCTTAAATTTTCAAACATCTTATCCTTCTCAGCCTGACTGATACGTTCATCCAAAAATGCCAATCCTATGTTAGTTTCTGACAGTTACCAAATGTGACTCTTAAGGTACCTTCACACGAAACGACTTTGTAACGATATCGCTAGCGATCCGTGACGTTGCAGCGTCCTCGCTAGCGATATCGTTTAGTTTGACAGGCAGCAGCGATCAGGATCCTGCTGTGATGTCGCTGGTCGCTGAATAAAGTCCAGAACTTTATTTGGTCGTCCGATCGCCGTGTATCGTTGTGTTTGAAAGCAAAAGCAACGATACCAGTGATGTTTTACACTGGTAACCAGGGTAAACATCGGGTTACCAAGCGCAGGGCCGCGCTTAGTAACCCGATGTTTACCCTGGTTACCAGCGTAAAAGTAAAAAAAACAAACAGTACATACTCACCTGCGCGTCCCCCAGCGTCTGCTTCCTGACACTTACTGAGCGCCGGCCCTAAAGTGAAAGTGAAAGCACAGCGGTGACGTCACCGCTCTGCTGTTAGGGCCGGAGCTCAGTCAGTGTCAGGAAGCAGACGCTGGGGGACGCGCAGGTGAGTATGTGCTGTTTGTTATTTTTACTTTTACGCTGGTAACCAGGGTAAACATCGGGTTACTAAGCGCGGCCCTGCGCTTAGCAACCTGATGTTTACCCTGGTTACCCGGGGACCTCGGCATCGTTGGTCGCTGGAGAGCGGTCTGTGTGACAGCTCCCCAGCGATCAAACAGCGACGCTGCAGCGATCGGCATTGTTGTCGCTATCGCTGCAGCGTCGCTTCGTGTGAAGGTACCTTAAGCCACTGTGAGGGCACTTTCTCTGACATCTTTATCTGGATAATATTGCAAAAGCTGTAGCATCTCCAAATCATTCTTTGGAGCCCATCGACTTACAACTGCCTCGTGCCAAAAGCGGACATATATTAGACAGACAAAACACACTACTTTTCTTATTCCTTTCAATTCGGTATTAGAAATATGCAATTGTTTAGTTAATAGCACAATTTTGAGTACATATATGGCCTTTGCCATCCACCTTGCTTCAGTCAGAGCCCCTGGAACCCTAAATTCAAAATAGTTTTCATCCCAGCCTCCAAGATATAGAAATGATAGTTCTAATAGCTCTTTGTAATCTTCTCTTGGATGACTGCCATCTTGCAAGACATTGTTGAGGTAGTCCACTATTTTCACACGTTGTTCTTCTAGAAAACCTTGAATGGGATTTTCTTCATCTAACATCGTGAAATAGGACTTCTTATCAACTGAATTCGACTGATTTTGGAACTTTCGGAAAATTTGGATGTCAGGACAACTTGATGGGATGTTGCAACAGTTACCAAACAGTCGTTTCAAGATTAATTCGTGGGTGTGGTGGCGGCAAGCCAACCACAACAATGGTCTCCCAAATTCAGTTTCAATTCTGATACATGCTCCTTGGATCATTCCTGTATTAGATGCAGTTGTATCGAAAGATATACCAATGATAAGGTCAAGTAACGCGAATCGGTTCACCTCCTGAATAACAACTTCAGCCATTAGCTCACCAGTACCTTTCTGGGCAACAGGTACGCCAAGCAAATGCTCAAAATCTTTTCCAGTTTCAAGAACAGCAGCTCTATCTTCTAGAGTTTTGACACTCCCTCAGGCAACAATTCACTATCCCAATGTAAGATTAAATAAGGAGGATTTTCAAACAGTGACTTTTCCATGTTCTCAGCCATTTGTCTTCTGTTAATCACCCGAGCTCGAAAAACGGTAGATGGACATATGGAAATGCATGAAACATCGTGACCAAGGCTTTTTGCAGTTGCAATAAATGAAGTACTTGCTTGCCGAATGGAGAGTTGTTCTCGATCCCATGTAGCCGTGAGTGTGTGATCAAGAGGTTTTAATCTATGACCTGCACAAGATTTTTTCACTGGTGGTGCAGAAAATTTGTCCTCTTCGTGAATTGATGATGATGGAGATGAGACTAAATGTTCCACTGTTCATTTTGGCGATTTCTTTATAATGTTTCTCCTTGTATGCCTCCTTTTTTTCTGCATTTATTTTCTTCTTTTTAATTTGTGAGGCAAGAACCTTATCTACACCACTCATTGATAAACTCATATAATCCTCTCTTTGTGACATAAGGAATGCTTTATCGTCTTCTAGTACACTATTCATGGAGATCACATTTTGCCCGGCAATATCAAATAGCTCAACAAGATCACCTTTCCAAATCTGCCGCTTCCTATTTACTTTGTCAATGTTTCTTGATTTCTCTTTACCCAGATGTTGATATTCCTTGTATAACTTGTGTATACTAGTTCGGATATTCTCCTCTGTCATGACAGGGATACTTGCTTTCTTCCACACTTCCTTTAGTTTAATACTTGTGGATTTAGCAGCACACGAGAGTGTTTCTTTCATTTCCTTATGATGGTAAATAAAAACTAAAAGCAAGTGTTCATTGGAAGGGAGTTGAGCTCCCAAAAATTCACCACCAGGCACCTTTTCAAGTAACCAAATTCTCTTTCTAGTACTCTTTTTCAGTTAAACTACCCGCAAAACATAATAGAAACACAACATACACATTAGTGTGATGTCGATGATACATTTTCATGAATTTCGGTACTTTCAGATAAAAGTGATCAAAGTGTGCAACCTCTAAATATTAATTGATTTCGCTAAAAATTATTACATGGAACTTTTAGATGACTTAGACCAAGGATTCAAGCAAAGTCATATGAAAATCATAACTTCGGAAAAATGAAACACCCTAATATATATGGACAAAACAGAATTGATCATCCTTCCTCCATATCACTCCACCTCTCCACGAGACCTATCCATCAATGTCAATGGCTGCTCACTTTCTCCAGTCCCACATGCTCGGTTAGAGTTGAGCGACTTTTACTTTTTTCGGATCATGTTGGGCTTCGTGAAACCCGACTTTGTCAAAAGTCGGGTCGGGTGAAATCGGCCAATTATTGCGAAAAGTCGGGGGCCGACTGAAACACGAAACCCAATGCAAGTCAACGGGGAATCAAAGTCGGCAGTGAGTGGAGGACAGGAAAACACCTACAGTGCCCATTTTAATGCCAAAAACATCAATTCTTATTACTTAAGCTTGTCAATCTTAATTTACTTTATAATAATAGTTAGGCATTGAAAACGGGGGGTCATTTGGCTAAAGTTGTGGGAGTGTAGGGCTGGCTCAAGATTTTCGTGGGTCCAGGAAACGTGGAATACGTCACGGCGGTGGAGCAGGGAGAGGTAAGTATTTCAACTTTGCAAGTGCTGTGATCCTGAGCAAGCAGGGGGGCCCACTCGTTGGCACTGGCACAGGGCCCCTCATAGTATGGCGGTGTGTTTGATGGCGGGTGGCGCCTCCCACTGGCAGAGACACTTTTGCGTACTATGAGGGGCCCTGTGCCAGTGACGTCGCCAACGAGTATGCCCCCCCACCTGATGAAGGAATCTGCACTTTCATCTGCACCTTCCTCTTTGTCCCCGTGTAAGGTGGTATAGTATGCGGGAAGGGGAACCTGACTTTCAGCAGGGTCAGATTCTGGCTGTGTAGCGTGCAAGGGGAATGTAGTGGTCTGAGTCAATGTACCAGCAGACTCATCTAGCAGTGGCTGGGCAATGGGCAGGATGAGGAGGAAACACAGATATAGGCCCAAATAATAAAGTAGTGTTCAGTGGAGGAAAACTGTAATGATTGGCAGACACAGTTAGTAGGCCCAAATAATAAAGTAGGCTAAATGCAGTTCAAATGTGGTAACAGGACTAAACAGGCGGCATTGCTTTGTTCAGTGGAGGAAAACTGTAATGAGTGGCAGACACAGTTAGTAGGCCCAAATAATAAAGTGGGCTAAATGTCTGCCAAAAAATTGTTCTTAAATAAACAGGTGGCATAGCTAGGTACAGGGGTGAGCTCCTCTGCTGAGTAGCAGACAGTGGTAGTAGGCGTAAAGTATTAACTGGTCTAAATGGAGGCCAGGGCCCCTGTATATTTTAACTATCATCTATCATTTCAACAAATTTGTATTGGCAGTGCCATTGAAGGATTTAATAGCACAGACTACGCAGTGGTGGAGCAGGGAGAGGTAAGTATTGCAAGTGGTAGAGCACTGTTCGAGCTGGGGGGGAACACTCTCTCGTGGGCGGCTGTACTGGCACAGGGCCCCTCATATTATGACGGTGTGTCTGACGTTGGTTGTGCACCACCACCGTCAGAGACACTTCATTGTACTATGAGGGACGGGTGCTTGCGCCAGGTGGTGACCACAGCCCTGTGGGGGGAGTCAGACCATTTAGGGAGGTATAAAAATGGCCTATGGTGGACATTCACCAGCTGCAAATGGAGGAATTGGAGAAGTCAGTAAGAGGAGGCCAAAAGCAAGACATTTTTCAGGCAAGCTACGTATCAGCAGGGGAAGGTGGGGCAAAATAATTTGAAATCCATGATTGGTTCATTTTAATGAAGGTTAGATCATCAACATTTTGGGTAGCCAGACTGTGCATAAAACAACACAATGTAAATGGCAGAAAGTGGCTGGCTGATATACGACAAACGAACAGGAATGAAGTATATCCACTTTGTGAGAATTTGAATCTCACTTTTTTTTTTTGGAGACTGAAACAAAACTCAGGCCCAGTGTATATAACAACGCAATCTAAGTGGCAGAAAGTGGCTGGCTGACATATGACAAACTAACAGGACTGAAATATATCCACTTTGTGAGAATTTGAATCTCACTTTTTTTTTTGGGAGACTGAAACAAAACTCAGGCCCAGTGTATAAAACAACACAATGTAAGTGGCAGAAAGTGGCTGGAAGATATATGAAAAAATACAAGGACTGTAGTACAATTTCAATCTCCCTACAATGATCTCAGGACAAGTATGGCAGCAATAAAAAGGACTGCTGCACACAAAAGTGTGGACAAATAAACAAGATAACTGTGCAGAAAGGAGCAACAGGATTTTTGCTTTTAAAAGAGCAGTTGGTTTGCACAGCAGCGTGCAAACAGCAATGCAGCTATCAGGGAGCCTTATAAGGCAGCCTAATAAGCTACAGAGCTGATGCACAAAAATATAGCCTCCACTGTCCCTGCAAAAAAAAGGTGGTGTTGGACAGTGGAAATCGCTACAGCACAAGCAGTTTGGGGGTTAATCTTCCCTCCCTAATTATATCCCTTCTTCTGATGAAGCTGCAGCAACCTCTCCCTATGCGAAGATCGGCAGAAGTAAGATGGCGGTCGGCGTGCACGCCCCTTTAGAGCCCCTGTGACGCCGCAGAAAGCAAGCCAATCCCTGTCATGCCCTTCTCTAAGATGGTGGGGACCGAGACCTATGTCATCACGCTGCCCACACTCTGCGTCCTCCTTCATTGGCTGAAAAATGGCGCTGAAAGCGTCATACGAAACACAACTTTTGCGCGCAGATCGGCAACCTCATGGCTGATCCCACACTAGGATCGGGTTGGGTTTCATGAAACCCGACTTTGCCGAAAGTCAGCGATTTTTGAATTTGTCCGATCCGTTTCGCTCAACCCTAAGCTCGGTGCCTCAGGGGATCCTCGACTCTGCCCTCTCTTTGAAGCCACATATCCAAGCCTTTGCCTCCTCCTGCTGACTCAAACTCAAAAATTTTACCCGGATCCATGCATTACTTGACCATGAAACCATAAAAACACTAGTGCACGCCCTTATCATCTCCAGCCTCGACTACTGCAACCTCCTACTCTCTGGCCTCCCCTCTAGCACTCTGGCACCTCTCCAATCCATCCTACACTCTGCTGCCCTATTAATCAACCTGTCTCCCCGCTATTCCCCAGCCTCCCCTCTCTGCCAAGCCCTTCACTGGTTTCCTGTTGTCCAGTGACTCCAGTTCGAAACCCTAACTATGACATACAAAGCCATCCACAACCTGTCTCCTCCATATATCAGTGACATGGTCTCCCGGTACTTGCCCACACACAACCTTCGATCCTCTCAAGATCTTCTATACTCCCATCTTATTTCTTCTTCCCACAATCGCATACAAGACTTCTCCCGTGCTTCCCCTATACTCTGGAACTCTCTTCACCAACACATCAGACTCTCGTCTACCATGGAAACCTTCAAAAAGAACCTGAAGACCCACCTCTTCCGACAAGCCTACAACCTGCAGTGATCCTAAGTCTGCTGAACCGCTGCACAACTAGCTCTACCCTCTCCTAGTGTATCCTCACCCATCCCTGTAGACTGTGAGCCCTCACGGGCAGGGTCCTCTCACCCTCTGTACTTGTGTGTCCTTTGTTTTGCTCATGTTATTGTGCTTGTCTATAATTGCCCCTTCCACGTGTAAAGCGCCATGGAATAAATGGCACTATAAATATGAATAATAATAATAATAAAATAATAATATATGTACTGTATATATTTAGTCATATGTTTAGTCCATGACAAACTAGTGTTTTCTTAAACAAAAAGGACAGGACACCATGATGGAAACTTGGCAAACGCCTTTTATTGCAGCCTTCTGATTGGACAATTCCTAGTTTGGAGCAGAGAAATAACATGCAATTTCTCTTGTTCCAACGGGTGTTTTTCAAAACCCGAATCAAGAAAAGAAATACTCAAAAGACTTAACATATGAATAGCAAAGTGGTTTAGCAATATAAATGAATAAGAAGAGTCATTCAAGCCTTTTTGAATGATTTTTCAGACATATTTTGGAGTGTACCCACTATATTAAACTCTGTGTGCACATACCCTATGCCTATCACCTATTTCTTCACTTCTGAGCCAATTCACCAGCCCCACACTTTTTTTCTCTTTTTCTTTCCCTACTTGTTTCCTTTCTTTTCTCCCACCCCAGGAGGATCTTGTTTTCTAGTTGCTTCCCAACTCTCTCATATAGCTGTTTGACCTAAATTTTTGAAATATAACACACAGTGAGCCACTTTTCTATTTTTCAATGTTCTTGTTTATTAAAAGCCAGTAAGAACCGAACTCACACTTCGGACCACAATTCTACATGATTGTGTTTTCATTGCTGATTGTTCAGAGTTTTTGGTATCAGTTCACAGTGTTTGTTCCTTTCTTCATTTACCTTATCTTGTTTTTTTACTGCTTGATCTTGGTAAATATTGTATTATATAAACCAAAAAGAAAAGAATTTACAAAAAAAAACAGAATATACTGTAATTTATGATACTTCCTTTTTTTTCAAAACAGTATTTTATGGGTAATTCTGTGATATAAATCCTGCTATTATGAACAGAAAAAAGCATTTGTATATGACCTTTCATATTATGCATACATTTTTTACAAGTCAAAGTTAATGACGGGAGCGTTAAATGCTGACTCACAGACACAGCATGTAATCCAGGTGACTGTTATTATATAGTCTATGAGTGGCATCGGCAGAGGGCATCATGCCGTGAATTATTGACAATTATCAGCATGACAAATCAATAGAAAAGCTGGTGGGGATACCACAGTATTCCCTCATATGAAAATGCTAATGGCATATTACAGAGCTTAAACTACATAAGTTCCAGTTAATCACACATGTTGTTTTTAATTACATGGCAGGAATGTCTTTACCTCCAACTTTACTTATTCAGACATTCTGGTATACAATAAAAATAATAAAATAGGAGATAGTCCGCCGGCTATCGGTAAAAGGAATGGTCACACCACTCTTAAAACTTCAAAGGTCCAAGTAAAGCATCAACACAAATCTTTCACCTGCTCACCACAGCCCGCAGTCACCAAATTTTGTTTTAACAACTTGGTTGGACTGTAGGGGTTTTAGGAGAAGTAAACAGGCCATACCACCATTGGTGACAGACAACATAGCAGCTATGGGGCCAGTGAGTCGAGGTGGCCCAGTGCTAGAGCTGGCACTGACCTGACCCCTGCACCACACTTTTAACTGTATTGGCATTGTGGATGCCAATACAGTTGAAAGCAATGATGGAAGATGTAACGTACCACCATTGTACCCCTTCTCTCCCCAAAGGGACGCCAACATGCTCCTCATCCCGATCACGTTTCTGTTGTGGTTATCTGCTGCAGCTCCCAGGTTACCATGCTGCGCACCCCTCACAGGTCTCCGGGCAATGCGCCTAGTTAGCGCACACTTCCTGCTTCTTAAAAAGGTATTGTGCACTCTTCTGAAATATCCCTACCTATATACCTATAGTGAAGTGCCTATCAGGTCTTGTCTGTCTGAATCTGTTTTCTCTGGTTTTCTCTGTCTGGCCTTGGCCTGAATTCTGAACCTATACTTTGCATCTGATCTTGTCCTCTCTGGCCTGGGCCTGACTCCAGAACTTGTTGCTTCTGAATCAGGACCTATCTCTGTATCTGTTTGTATTTGAACCTGGACTTATTCCTGGACCTATTATGTCTGAATCAGGACCTATCTCTGAATCTGTTTATGTCTGAACCTGGACACCTACTGTGTCTGAATCAATACCTACCTCCAAACCGGCTGACTGAATCAATTTCAACCTCTAAACCTGCTGCCTGAAGTAGTACCTGTCATGCTGCTGCTATGCAGGTAGAAGCAGCTCCACTAGATGTCATTAGAGTGGAGGGTGGATGGAAAAAACAGCAGGAGCAGACCTACAGTGCAGCAGCAAGGCCACCACCAGGTGGCAGCGGAATAGTAAAACAAGCCAGGTAGATATTAGTTTGTAGTGTAGTACAAAAGGAATAACCAAGCACAGAGTCAGAAACAAGCCAAATGGGTCGATACCGGTCAGGAGCAGATATGCCAAAGACAAGAAACGAAACAGCAGGTCAGAGTCCAAGCCAAGTCAGGTACCAGGGAATCCAAACACGAGAGGGGAACACATAGTCATGACGGGAAGTGAGGAATAAACAGGCACGGGTACAGTCAGCAAAAGCAGGGTACGCAGAGTCAGCTACACATGCCATAGGCAGAAACTATAACTGACACCACCTGCAGGATACAGTGAAGCTAAATAGCAAAGAACCCAGAATGAGGCAGAGAAAAGTTAACCTGGGAAAAGGGCAGACAGGACTCAAAACCCAGATAGGATCATGACACTGGCCACAGATTTTCAGGAGATGGTGAGGACAATTGTAAAACCTTCAGCTTGCGCCTTTTGAGGTATATTGTGGACTTCGAAGTGTGCTCAGGATCATTGTTCATTTGTAGAATGCATCCTCTTTTTAACTTTAACTTTATTACAGATGGCGTTATGGTTGCTTCAAGAATTTTTGACAGTTTATTGAATCCATTTTTCCCTGTACCTGTGAAATGTTCCGTGTTATTGGCTGCAACACAACCCCATGCTTAATGATTGGCAAGATGTTTTTTCCTGAAATTCTGTGCCCTTTTTTCTCCACACATACCTTTGATCATTGTGGCCAAAGGGTTCCATTTTAACCTCAGTGATCCATAGGGCTTGTTTCCAAAATACATCAGGCTTGTTTAGTTGTTCTTTTGCATACTTCTGTGAATTTTATGGTGAGGACGCAAGAGAGGTTTCCTTCTGATGACTCTTCCATTAAGGACATATTTGTGCTAGTGTCGCTGAACAGTTGAGCAATGTTTCACAACTCCAGAGGCTGCAAAATCTTTCTCATGGCCATTTGCAGTCAAGTGGGGGTTCTGATTTGCCTCTCTAGCAATCCTACAAGCAGCTCTCACTGAAATGTTGCTAGGTCTTTTAGACCTTATTTTGACATCCACTGTCCCTGTTAACTGCCATTTCTTAATTACATTTCTAACTCGGGAAAGGGCAACTGAAAATGCTTTTCGCTCTTCTTATAGCCTTCTTCTTATTTGTGGGCCTCCACCATTTTAATTTTCAGAGTGCTATGCAGCTGCTTAGAAGAACACATAGCTGCTGTTTTTTGGCACTATGTTAGAGGAGGATGGGTTTTTATAAAGCTGGGAAATTTGCATCACCTAACCTTTCTTAATGATGATAGTGTACAAGGCATAACCCTAACAGGCTAATTAAGGTCTAAAACCTTGGTCAAAGGTATCTTAGCACACAAATCTCAAAGGGTGCCAAAACTTTGCATCAGCCCATTTTCCTTTTTGCTATTTTTAAAATGCAAAAAACAATATATTTTTTGCCTATAATACAAAAGAAATGTGTAATCTGTAACTGTAGCCCTTCTAGAGATCATTTCATCTTCAACTTGCTTAACTGTTCACAATAACAGTAATATTGACCAGGGGTGCCCAAACTTTTACATGTCACTGCATATGGAGGGGCATAATACTATATGGAGGACAATGGGGATCCATTATACTATATGGAGGCGCATTATACTATATGAAGTGCAATGGCGGCGCATTATACTTTATGGATTACTCTACATGGAGGGCAATGTGGAGCTCATTTTATTTTATTATATTATACTATTTGGAGGGCTATGTGTGGGGCCATTATAATATTTGGTGGGCTATGTGGGAGCCATTATAATATTTGGTGGGCTATGTGGGAGCCATTATACTGTTTGCAGGGCTATGTGGGAGCCATTATACTGTTTGCAGGGTTATATGGGGTTTCAATATATTGTTTGCAGGGCTAATTTGGGAGAGTAATATACTTTGGAGGGCTATGCGGGTCATTATACTGTTTGTATGGCTATGTGGGGGTAATTATACTGTTTGCAGGACTATATAGGGGGGCATTATATGGTTTGCAGGGCTATGTGAGGGTCCAATATGCTGTTTGCAGGACTATGTGAGGGTCCAATATACTGTTTGCAGGGCTTTGTGGGGGCCATAATACTCTTTAGAGGGCTATGATGGGGCCATCATATTGTATGCAAGCAATTATACAGTGTGAGGGTTTGTGTGGTTTATCATACTGAGTGGATGGCTGTGTGGGGGTCATTATACTTTTTGGGGGATTGTGTTGGGGCCATTATGTTGCTTAGAGGCCAATGTTGTGACCATTAAACTGTTTGGAGGGCTAATGTGGCCATCATACTGTGTGGATGGTTGTGTTGGGGCCTTTATACTGTGTGAAGGGCTGTGTTGGAGCCATTATACTGTATGGAGGGCTGTGTTGGGGATGCAGTTGGAGCATCATGCTGTATATGGGTCACCATACTTTGACGGAGGGTACCATAGGGTCATTATACTGTGTGTGTAGAGGGTACTGTGGAGGAATTCACTGTGAGGGTATCATACTGTAAATAACAAAAGACTGGCCGTAACTTCCAAACAGAAAACAGGTGAATACAGGTGCATACTAAGGGTATGTGCACACGTCAGGATTTCTTCAGGAATTTTTGCTGTTTTTTTGTGGAATTCCCTGATAAAAACGCAATAATTCTGCACAAAAAATGCATAAATTATGCATCCTATCATTTAGAATGCATTCCGCATTTTTTGTGCAAATTTTGCGTTTTTTTCCACAAAAAAAATGCAATCCGCAAAAAGAAGCAACATGTTCATTATTTTTGCAGATTTTTTGCAGATTTCCCATGATTTTGGAGTGTCAGGAGAAAATCCGCAAAAAAAAAAATTGCGGATTTCTGGCAGAAATGTCTGGATTTTGTCAGGAAAATTTCCGCAAGAAATCCTGACGTGTGCACATACCTTAAGAGTGGCCATCACTATACATAATTACCGTATATACTCGAGTATAAGCCGACCCGAGTATAAGCCGACCCCCCTAATTTTGCCACAAAAAGCTGGGAAAACTTATTGACTCGAGTATAAGCCTAGGGTGGAAAATGCAGCAGCTACCGGTGAATTTGAAAAATAAAAATAGATGCTCCATACCATTCATTATGGCCCCATAGCTGTGCCATATAGTGCTCTGCACCGTTCATTATTGCCCCATAGCTGTACCATAGAAAGCTGTGCCATATAGTGCTCTGCACCGTTCATTATTGCCCCATAGCTGTGCCATATAGTGCTCTGCACCGCTCATTATTGCCCCATAGCTGTACCATAGAAAGCTGTGCAATATAGTGCTCTGTACCGTTCATTATTGCCCCATAGCTGTACCATAGAAAGCTGTGCCATATAGTGCTCTGCACCGTTCATTATTGCCCCATAGCTGTACCATAGAAAGCTGTGCCATATAGTGCTCTGCACCGTTCATTATTGCCCCATAGCTGTGCCATATAGTGCTCTGCACCGTTCATTATTGCCCCATAGCTGTGCCATATAGTGCTCTGCACCGTTCATTATTGCCCCATAGCTGTGCCATATAGTGCTCTGCACCGTTCATTATTGCCCCATAGCTGTACCATAGAAAGCTGTGCCATATAGTGCTCTGCACCGTTCATTATTGCCCCATAGCTGTGCCATATAGTGCTCTGCACCGTTCATTATTGCCCCATAGCTGTGCCATATAGTGCTCTGCACCGTTCATTATTGCCCCATAGCTGTGCCATATAGTGCTCTGCACCGTTCATTATTGCCCCATAGCTGTGCCATATAGTGCTCTGCACCGTTCATTATTGCCCCATAGCTGTGCCATATAGTGCTCTGCACCGTTCATTATTGCCCCATAGCTGTGCCATATAGTGCTCTGCACCGTTCATTATTGCCCCATAGCTGTGCCATATAGTGCTCTGCACCGTTCATTATTGCCCCATAGCTGTACCATAGAAAGCTGTGCCATATAGTGCTCTGCACCGTTCATTATTGCCCCATAGCTGTGCCATATAGTGCTCTGCACCGTTCATTATTGCCCCATAGCTGTGCCATATAGTGCTCTGCACCGTTCATTATTGCCCCATAGCTGTGCCATATAGTGCTCTGCACCGTTCATTATTGCCCCATAGCTGTATCATAGAAAGCTGTGCCATATAGTGCTCTGCACTGTTCGTTATTGCCCCATAGCTGT
The DNA here is from genome assembly GCF_051348905.1 of Ranitomeya variabilis. Classification (NCBI taxonomy): domain Eukaryota; kingdom Metazoa; phylum Chordata; class Amphibia; order Anura; family Dendrobatidae; genus Ranitomeya; species Ranitomeya variabilis. The sequence continues at coordinate 149,330,127 of NC_135237.1, forward strand.
GCCATATAGTGCTCTGCACCGTTCATTATTGCCCCATAGCTGTGCCATATAGTGCTCTGCACCGTTCATTATTGCCCCATAGCTGTGCCATATAGTGCTCTGCACCGTTCATTATTGCCCCATAGCTGTGCCATATAGTGCTCTGCACCGTTCATTATTGCCCCATAGCTGTGCCATATAGTGCTCTGCACCGTTCATTATTGCCCCATAGCTGTGCCATATAGTGCTCTGCACCGTTCATTATTGCCCCATAGATGCTCCATAGAAAGCTGTGCCATTGCTGCTGCTGCAATAAAAAAAAATTACATACTCACCTCTCTTGCTTGCAGCTCCTCAGCGTCCCGTCCCGGTGTCTCTCTGCACTGACTGTTCAGGCAGAGGGCGGCGCGCACACTATATGCGTCATCGCGCCCTCTGATCTGCACAGTCAGTGCGGAGAGACGCCGGGAAGACTGAGCGGCGCCCGGCGTGTGGAACGCGGACAGGTGACTATGTAATACTTACCTGCTCCCGGCGTCCCGCTCCTTCCCCCGGACAGCTGGTCTTCGGTGCCGCAGCCTCTTCCTCTATCAGCGGTCACCGTTACCGTCATTAGAGGAATGAATATGCGGCTCCACCCCTATGGGAGTGGAGTCCATATTCATTTCTCTAATGAGCGGTCCCACGTGACCGCTGAACAGGGGAATAGCTGCGGCACCCGGAGACCGTGGGACTGCAGGGACAGCGCCAGGAGACCCGGAAGCAGGTAAGTATGCCTCAGCGCCCTCTCCCCCTCACCCGCCGACCCTGCCGCCGACCATGACTCGAGTATAAGCCGAGAGGGGCACTTTCAGCCCAAAAATTTGGGCTGAAAATCTCGGCTTATACTCGAGTATATACGGTAACAATTAAAGTCGAACTCTGGAGTGCTATAGCATGTGAACATGAAATATATGAAATTTGAATTGCATTACTGCTCTAGAAAATAGGAAAATATGAAGATACTTAGTAAATAATTTGGCCATTTCATGTATGCCCAGCAACCAATAACAAGGCAATCTACTTTTGCTGGGAACCTATCCCGATGTGAATCTTCTCCTAGACTGAGGGGGTACAGTAGGTTCATCATACTCCTAGGGGATACAGTAGGATCATTATACTGTACAGTGGTGTGGCTGTGTGCTGGTAACTAAGAGAAGTGATGTTATGAAGGGTAGTGCGGTATATGTATCTCTACACTGCCATTGAGGAAGAGAGCAGTAAAATAGAACTCTGCTAGAATGACCTATCTATGTAATACCACACTGTATCTATACTTATGTTGATGGCAGAAGATAAAATTGTTCAGGCAGAGCACTGTACAAGAGCAGAGTCTATAAGAGCAGAGGAATTAGGTGAATTCTACACTTAGATTAGCTTGATGATTACTCTGAAAGAAAGGGGCAAGTAATGAGCACCCCAGGGGCTGGGCGATTCTTTGCAGCACTGAGGAGAATGAAGTATTGTTGGAAAATGTAGTTTTAGCAGGGTAAAATTAGAAATACCCATTTTGCTATGTGATGATTTGTTTCCCCGAGAGGCAGATAGAAATGAAAAAAGATACACATACAAAAAAAGAAACTTTATGTTGGCCTTTGTCTATATGTTAACAAAATGCATACATTTACAGTGCTTTAAGGGGTAACGTTTGTCATTGTGTAGAGTAACAAGTTGGTATAAGGAGACTTATAGGTCATGCAATGCTTTTGCAATATAAATATAAGGGAAAGAGGACTTAAACTATAGAGATACCTATTGGATATAGCAACTTTAAGTAAATTTTGACCTTTTAATGCACCTTACCACATGGCTTAAAATAAGAAGCCAAACCAGACATGGACCCGTAGAAGCGCAGTTTGAAGCGCAAAACCGCCATCATCCAGCTCAGCACTCTCATGGACACCTCCTGCCCACCGCTTTGCACGATGACCCTGTTTGAATAAAGGATTATATTATTTGAAACTTCTGATGAGTGCCACCTTTCTTTGATTCACTTCACATACCTGCTTACAAACCAGACATGTGTTTTGTGGTGTTTCCTCCTCATCAGTGCAAATCAGGAAGTCTAATTTGGCTGGTTGAGAGGCATTAACAGTGGCATATGTGGTGGCATTTATTTTCCTTCTGGAGAGTGTTAAGTCAGTATATCTAATTTCCCAAAGGGGCATTGCATGGCTCATAAGTTTACTTATGCCTACATAGCACTCTCCAAAAGGAGAAGTGTTGCCCCTTGGACCCCTGTAAGAGGCCTCTCACCTAGCCAATCAGACCTCCTGGTTTGCAGTGTTGAATGGCAAACATCCTAAAACAAGTATCTGCAAATTAGTGTTTGGTTTGGTTTGTTATCCTAAGTCATGTGGAATGATGTGTTAAAATGTTGATATTGACTTTTAGGATTAAATAATCCAACAGGCGGCACTAATGTTCAAGTTCTCTTCTTCTGTGAAGAAGCCATTTGCATATTTACTGTGTTTTATGATTCTGGGAATAACCCTTTAAGAAGGGGTTGTCCAAGGAGTGGATAACTTTGATAAATTAAGCTACTTATATAATATCCAATTATTGTGTACATTCCAAGTGTGAACAGCAGCATATAACAACATCTGTGAAAACCTCTTTAGTAAGAACGTCTGTCCTGGGAAAGTCCTCCACTGATTACACAGTAAAGCATATAAAGTGCAATCAGGACCCGGTAAAGGATTCTCTATAAACCAACCAGTAATCTTTTTAAATGAGAGTTAATGTCCTTTATAACAAGAGCTTGTAGCAGCGCATTGTCAGGGACGTCTTGGAGAGCCCATTCTGCTGACACTATAATAAGGAAATTAATTCTCTAGTGGATATGAGGGAAATTTCACAAGTAAGAGATTCTCCACACAAATGATGATCCTTGGAATATCTGCCTGATAAAATACATATGGCATCCTGACTACTTCTGTCATTTGCCTATCTGAAGCATAGCATGTCACAATCTGATTTAATTAGTCCCCAAGGAGCAAGTGACAAAAACCTGCCAGAGGACACACAGTAGATCATTCTGCAGGGTTTAGGGGACCCTAATTGGCTGTACAGTTTACACACTGACACTTTCTTACTGCATTAATGGTTTGTTATTTTGGTCTTAAGGGTACCGTCACACAGTGGCATTTTTATCGCTACGATGGCACGATTCGTGACGTTGTAGCAATATCGTTACGATCTCGCAGTGTCTGACACGCTACTGCGATCAGGGACCCTGCTGAGAATCGTACGTCGTAGCACATCGTTTGAAACTTTCTTTCGTCGCTGGATCTCCCGCTGTCATCGCTGGATCGTTGTGTGTGACAGCGATCCAGCGATGCGTTCGCTGGTAACCAGGGTAAACATCGGGTTACTAAGCGCAGGGCCGCGCTTAGTAACCCGATGTTTACCGTGGTTACCAGCGTAAAAGTAAAAAAAAAAAAACCGTACATACTCACCATCTGATGCCCGTCAGGTCCCTTGCCGTCTGCTTTCCGCTCTTACTGTCTGCCAGCCGGAAAGTGAGAGCAGATCACAGCGGTGACGTCGCCGCTGCGCTCTGCTGTCACTGTACGGCCGGATCTGTCAGAGCAGGAAGCAGACGGCTAGGGACCTGACGGGCATCAGATGGTGAGTATGTACGGTTTTTTTTTTTTTACGTTTACGCTGGTAACCAGGGTAAACATCGGGTTACTAAGCGCGGCCCTGCTCTTAGTAACCCGATGTTTACCCTGGTTACCCGGGGACTTCGGCATCACTCCAGCGCCGTGAATGCAACGTGTGACCGCAGTCTACGACGCTGGAGCGATAATCATACGACGCTGCGACGTCACGAATCGTGCCGTCGTAGCGATGTAAATGGTACTGTGTGACGGTACCCTTAGTCTCACTCTAAATGTTTTCTAGGCTATTCTCTGACATCAATTTGCTTTACTTTTGCGTGACCTCTCAAGAGGCAGCCATTATCGTCATGGGATTGCACTTTTTTGTCGTTTAGCCGAGATTATTAGACATACATACCTGTGCGGAATTATTTGGATATTTATTGAGCTATACAATTGTAAAATTGACAGTAGCAATATAAATAATAAATGCTTCCCACCAAAATCTGGTACCATATGCTTACATATACTGCACATCAATGGAAATTGTCCACTTACCGGTGCACTGTTCTCAACATTGAAATCGCAACACAAAGAAAAAGTTGTGACATTATGGAAAACACAGAATTTATAGAAATGTTAATGGTATGCAAAAGCTAACAAAATAGAAACTAAATTTTCAAAAAATTTCAGATATGCAAAATGGGAGACAAGTCTGAAGACCCTGCAAGCCATGGTGGCACATTTAGGCCATGCAGGTGGCTCACAGTAGCACGAACAACATATGGTCTGGCATAGTCATTTAAAAAATAATCTCTTGGGGCACTTTGGAGAAATGGCCGTACCGTTGGTTCCACAACCATTTTAATGTAACACTGAGCTTTTATTCTACCTAAAAGGAAGACTATAAGGGTCCAGCTACTGTACACTATGTCACCCCCACCCCTCACCTTCCCACCATAATCCTGAGAGTAAGACCAGTGTGACGGTCTCTTGTGACACTTCCCATGTGGCCACCAGACCAATATATGGATACTACTGTATCCAAGACAAAAGCGGGACTCATTCTAGTTTCCATTGCTGTCTTACTCTTGACCATGGTAGCCTTTGAGACTAGTGGTTTGAGGTCAATGGAACATCTGTAGCTAAACTTCTGACTCGTTGGCCCCAAGTGAGGCAAATGCCTTTTAATGGTTTGTGTAGACATTTTTGAGTGTACCAATTATACAAAGATAAGCAGTTCTATACTGGCTCATCTCATGCCTCTCTTGGTATAACATTATATCTGTTTTATTCCCCTTAACTATTTATATTCCTGAAAAACAAAGTGTGCTATTATCCCCAACTGGAAAATACTTGGAACACAGATGGCCATTACAAGTAGTGGCCAACTTGCCTGAATTACAAAAAGGACACTTTAGCAAAATCTTCCAGGAACACACAACAAATCCCAGAAGTACATCTGAGAGCAGCAGGTCTCTATTCACATCCAAGGTCTGTGGGATTTATGGAAATTGGAAAGCACTGCCTCCGATTATTGGTGCCAGTGCTTGAGACACCTACCAGCTAGTTTAAGGCCACAAAATTCATTTCATCACTGCATATTAACTGGTAAAAAGTTTCTATATACGAGTACAATGTTTCCTGCAAATGTCCAAATTGAAAGTATATCCCCAATTCCAAAAATGTTGTGATACTGTTCTTGTTGTTACTAAGAAGGCGGCTAGAAGTTAGTTTGTTGGAGAATACTTTCAACATTTATAAAGGAACAACGCCAATTCCCAAAAGTTGGGACACGATGTAAACAATAATGCAACAATCTGAAAGTCTCTTAGGTGCTTTCACATTGCATTCAGGCCCCTATTCTGTGGCCCCGTTGGGGTTTACAGCCGACCCCACCACCCCCACAAAATGAGATTTGGGCTTATGCGCCGATGGGGCCATAGACTAAAATGGAGTTGACCGGCGCTCTGATGTGCATTGTTTGTTTTTTTTTTTTTTAAAAAAAAAACAGTCATGTGGCTTAGTTGAAAATTTACCCTCCATTTGTTTTTCATCAGCATCACTTTTCCAGCCTTTTGTTAACCCTGTCCAAACTGTTTTGAGATGTGTTGCTGCCAACCATTTCTAAATGAGTTAATATTTTAAAATGAAATTGTAATAATGTCTTTCCACTTCTGATCTGTGTTCTATGGTCAATAAAATATAGCAATTAGAGGTTTCTACATCATGTGTTCTTTACATTTTATACCGTGTCCCAACTTTTGGGAATTGTGGTTGTTGTTTCTTTATAAATGCTTCAAGTTTTCGCCAACAGACTAACTTCTAGCCGCCATCCACAACAAGAACTGAATAGAAGCATGAGAAATGGCATGTCCTAGTAGGATTTCGCTTCAGCAGTGTACAGACAGTATACAGGAATGCAAAGCGAAGAAGTGGCTTCATCGATTATACGTTCCAGACAAGAGGATCTAACAGCTCTAGAGATTAAAATAAAGTCACTGCTAAGTAGAAATATAATATGTACTGAAATAGATGAAAGAAAGTTATTGAAATGAAAATGTGAAACTGCAGTGCTCAAAAAAATTAAGGGAACTCCTACACATCATAGTACAACCTCAAGTCGAAGAACCCCTCTGCAACCAGGTCAGAAATGGCCTTGATGACCATCTTTTTTTTCATTTTGGCCACTCATCGTTAAAGAAGCTGTAATTTTTTAAAACTTTGCGGTATGAGGCTCTGCTTTAAATGAGAAAGAATTACAGAAAATAAACAATCTCTTAAAATGTAGATTTTGATTAAAGGGAATTTGTCACCAAGTTTTTGGCACCTATCTGAGAACAGCATGATGTATGGGCAGAGACCCTTATATGCAGTTCTAGCAGTTCTCTACATGCTGAGCTCTGTATAACCATGCCCACATCACTGATTGGCAGCTTTCTGTGTAGATTGTGCATAGGCAGGAAGCTGCTTATCAGTGGCGTCAATATTATACAGAGCTCTTGAATATGGTGGACTTCATGGCAGCAGGTTTACTAGTCCTCTAGTGATAATCTCTTGCTGATAAAACAATGATTATATAAAAAACAATGATTATATACTACAGCAAGTAACCCAGTAGGTGACACATAACTGGTATCAGGGTCTTTGTCTGCACATTACGCTGCTCTCAGATTAGTTGACAAAAATCTTTTGACAAATTCTCTTTAACCCCTTTACCCCCGAAGGTGGTTTGCACATTAATGACCAAGCCAATTTTTACAATTCTGACCACTGTCACTTTAGGTGGTTATAACTCGGGAACACTTCAACGGATCCCAGTGAATCTGGGACAGTTTTTTCTAGACATATTGTACTTCATGATAGTGGTAGAATTTCTTTGATATGACTTGCATTTATTTGCGAAAAAATTTGAAATTTGGCAAAAATTTAGAGAATTTTGCAATTGTAAAAATTTTAATTTTCATGCCCTTAAATCACAGAAATATGTCACACAAAATAGTTAATAAATAACATTTCCCACATGTCTACTTTACATCAGCACAATTTTGGAACCATATATTTTTTTGGTTAGGAAGTTATAAGGGTTAAAACTTTTTCAGGCACAGTGCAAAGCTCAGAAGGCAAGGAGTGCCAGATTTTACTGTTATAGTTTGCAGATGCCATGACCCACTGGGAGAGCCCGTGAGGTGCCAGAACAGCAGAACCCCCCATAAGTGACCCCATTTTATAAACTACACATCTCAATGAATTAATCTAGGGGTACAGTAATCATATTGACACCATGGGTGTGTCACAGAATATTATGTCACTGGGCAGTGAAGAAAAAATAACTATATAAAAATAACCCCAAATTTTACATTTTCATACCATATAGGAAGTGGGTAAAAATGGCACCATAATTTGTCCCACAATTTCTACTAAATGTGACAATACCCCATATGTAGCTGTATAGTACTACATAGCCATATGGAGAAACTTGGGAGGAACGGAGCGCTATTTGCCTCCTGGAGCGCAGATTTTGTGGATTCCATATAAAGAGCCCCTAATTGCTAGAAGAGCAGAATCCCCCTCAAGTGACCCCATTTTGGAAAATATACCCCTTTGGGAATTTATCTACAGGTGTAGTGACGATTTTGACTCCATGCGTATTTTCCATAAACAAGCAGCAATAAATGTTGCCGAGTGAAAATTGCAAACTGCCATTGTAGTCACCAGTACTCTGTAGTGACCAGTACGCTGTAGTGACCAGTACGCTGTAGTGACCAGTACGTTGCAGTCACCAGTATATTATGCCCAGCTCATGCTTCTGGAGACATGCACCTATAAGTTAGGGGGGCTCTCATCGCTTCAGAAATGCCAAACATGTGGACGCTATACAGCTCTGGAAAAAACTAAGAGACCACCACATCAAAACCCTGTCATGGGCAGCCCAATCTCCAGACCTGAACCCCATTGAAAACCTCTGGAATGTAATCAAGAGGATGATGGATAGTCACAAGTCATCAAACAAAGAGGAACTGCTTACATTTTTGTGGCAGAAGCAGTGTGAAAGCATGCCAGGACGCATGAAAGCTGTGATTACAAATCATGGTTATTCCACAAAATATTGATTTCTGAACTCTTCCTGAGTTAAAACATTAGTATTGTTGCTTCTAAATGATTATGAACCTGTTTTCTTTGCATTATTTGAGGTCTTAAAGCACTAGGTTTTTTTTTTATTTTTACCATTTTTCTTTGTCAGAAAAAAAATACAAAATGTATTGCTTGGAAATTCGGAGACATGTTGTCAGAAGTTTAAAAAATAAAAGAACAATTTACCTATAAAGAGAAAAATCAGAAAAACTGAACATTTTGCAGTGGTCTCTTATTTTTTGCCAGAGCTGTGTGTGGTTTAGACACATTGTGGGGCTCAGAAGGGAGAGGGGTATTTGGATTTGGGGGAGGAGAATTTGCTGAATTTCTTTTGGAGGGTGAGGAGCCATTTCGCTTTTCCAGAGCTTTTGTACTACCAGTAAAGTGGAAGCCCCCTACATTTACATTATCAGATGACAGACCTGAGTGGGGACTTGTTTTTTTTGTGGACTGAGTTGAAGCTTTTATTGGGAACATTTTACATTTATCCGGCGCTCTACGCTGAGCACTTACTTTGGAGTTTCCATCTATATCTCGGAGTGACGTTATTAAGATGAAATCCCTGAGGAATCCAATCACTATAATGAGGCAGCAGAGCTACTCTGGACTGTCTGGCCTCTGTTCAGTGGTGCCCTTCTTTTCAGAAGTGCACAAAACTGTTGTCGACAGCACTTTTATGCAATCCTGAAAAGACGGACACTGCCAGATCACAGGTCAGACGGCATCCACAGTGCCTCCATCTGCCTCAATATAGGGAATCTTGTCGACAGTTCTCTCTGAATCATGTATTTCAGAGATTTACACGGAAACCTTGGCATATGCGCTCAACGCAGAGTGCAGGATAGATGTGTGCCGAGCCTTGCTGTGATCTTTGAGAGGCAGAATGAAAAAATTGACAGCAGGGGAAGAATTGGTTTAATTTATTTTTTGCACTGTTCCTCGTGCAGTATGAGTGATTAGGCGACTTTATTCTTCGGGTCAGTGCAATCATAGCAATACCTGATTTATATATCGGGTTTTTATGTTTAGCTGCTGTCACACACTAAAAGACGCTTTTTATTGCAAAAACTAGTTTTTTGCATCACCATATTTTGAGAGCTATAATTTTTCCATATTTTGGCCCACAGAGCCATGTGATGGCTTGTTTTTTGCGGACCAAGTTGATGTTATTATTGGTACAATTTTCAGACACATGACATTTTTTGATCGCTTTCTAGTCTTTTGGGCTCTCATCAATTCTCTTACATTGGGCCATTTCTTGCCTATTCATCTACGGTAAAGTGTTCCCTGATTCTGATAATTTCTAATAGGATTGGTGATCAAGCGTAAATATTCTCTTCTCCGCTCCAACATATAGCCGTTTATCTTTCCAGACGTTGGCCAACATGTATTATATAATATTCATTTATTCTTAAAGGGGACACAAGGCTGAATAAGGCCGTACTGTGCAGCTGTAATTCAATGTGTAATGGTCATTGTCAGCTATTGCTTCCATTCTCTTGAAAATTTTTAGACGCTGTGCACCCCGAGCATAAAGTGCTAGAGACAAACCTAATTCAAAAGCATAATCCTTTCTCCCATTTAAAATGCAATAATTTTTTACAGATTTTTTTGCATCATTTGAAAGTAGAAAGTGGTCATCAATGTCTACTGACCAGATAATCCTTTTATTTTATTTTGTAACAATATTACAGAAATTATTTTATTTCAAATAAACCCAGCCATTTGTAAGAGTTGTAATGTTTTATGTTGGAGAAGGTGTTGTGCTTTTGGTATACGATTGTCCCTTGCATTTTACTCCAGCCTGTTGTGGTTAACAGCTTTTAAAAACTTTATTTCCTTACTTGACTCACAAACGGTTTGGACCTATACAGGTACAAAAGGGACTGTCTCAAGATGTATTTTCAATTGCACACTATTCTGTTGCCTCTCAGTTTTCTGGAAAAGTGCACTCCGATGATTGACAGTTCAGACCAGCATCACATCTGTGTGCTATTGAATGCTTGAGTCCAGTGATTTGGCCATCTTCAGACCAGTGCGTATAAGCAAAGAACCTGTAAGGGCTCACTCACACAAGTGTATAATCTATTTTATAGGATAGCACTTGGCCCGTTGTTATACTATGAGGTAGTGAAGATCTCCAATTCGTAATGCTGCAGGTGCATCCAATAAATGGACCATGTGCAACCATATATGTCTATAGGTGCCTGTAAAACATTGGACTGTCAACTTAGCGCAATCTGATGTACGCTCACAGAAACAACGGAGAAGATAAAGAATTGCGTTTTTCGTCTTCTCCTCACTAGAGATGCGCGAGCCGAACTGTAAAGTTCAGGGTTCGTACCGGACAAGAAAAGAATGTCCAGCTTCACCGAGTCCGTAAAAAAGAGTTTTCTTTATTCACAAACTTTAAACATGGAGGATACAGACTTCAGCACGAACCATATGGGTAAGAATCTCAACGCGTTTCGACAGCTGTTTCGGGGTATTTGCCCCTCATCAGTGTGGAGTAGGAAACTGGCGCAGTATGCTTTGCCCATCTGTGGGCAAAGCCGAAAAGCATTACTGTGCATGCGCACTATGTCCCGGAACACAGAGAAATACTTCTGGAACATAGTTCACCGGGGCATGCGCAGTAATGCTTTTCGGCTTTGCTCGCAGATGGGAAAAGCATACTGCGCGTGCGCAAGACAAGATTGCATTGCGCACTCGCGAACTATGTAAGGCACTTACTCCAATTCCGGAAAATATTGTGGATAGCGGGGAAGGATGGGGTGGAAGAAAAAAGAAGAAACACCGCCCATCGGACCGAAAACAGGGCATTTACATATCCCGCCAAATTGAAGTCAGAGACAGAGTCCCTTTAAAGTATGAACAAGAACAAATACTTTGATACAAATATGTCAATTTATTGATGTCTAAAATGAGTGTTATATTTATAAAGCACCGCCACCATTTTTATAATTTCTAAGAGATTTTGTATCATTCTGTAACAGGAAAGGGGATGTCATTACAAACATGTCTGCTATTTTTAAGTGCAGAAATGTGGTTTTGTAACTTGCCAGGTAGAGCCTGCAGTAATTTTATAGCTGTGCTATATTCCACAATACATATAAGCCTTATCGGAAAATATGGCACAAGAAAGCTGGTGTTCCTGGCACAGATGCACACCAGTCCTGTAGTTATTGTCAGGTTAACCCCTTCACAACGCAGCCAATTTCCGGTTTTGCATTTTCGCTTTTTCCTTTTTTCCAGAGCCAGAACTTTTTTTATTTTTCTGTCCACACAGACATATGAAGGCTTGTTTTTTTCTTTTGCAGGATGAGTTGTTCTTTTGAATGACACTTTTCATTTTACCATATAGTATACTGGAAAATGAAAAAAAATACAAGTGGGAAGAAATTGTGAAAAAAAACACAGTTCTGACATTGTTTTTTGGGATTGTTTATATGGGGGACTTTTTTTGATAATATTGACTTTACAATATGATTCTGCTCATATTATGGTGATTCCAAACATGTTCAGATATTTTTATAATTGTGGTGGTGAAATAAAAATCAGAAGTTTGCAAGAAAAAACTTTTTCAATTTTCAGTCAATGGAACTGTTTGACAGCTTTTTTTTGCGGGGCGAGATGAAATTTTTATACGATATGCACTATGCACTCCTACTTATTACACAACATTGTTCACTATTTTTTTTACTACAAAATATGATACAACTGTGATAAATGTATATTTGCTGTGTGTTAAGAAATGAAAACATCTCTACTTTGCTTCAGTTCAACACAGTACAAGCACATTTTATCTATATGAGTATTATTTTCTATTACCTGTAACATACGGTAACAGTTATCATCAAGCTCTAATAAAGGACAAGTTCAGTGGGAGGTTGAGTTTCATACTTATTCATTTACCCCTTCATGCCATGGCCATTTTCCGTTTTTCTTTTTCCATTTTTTCCTCCCCTTTTTGTTTATATTTCCATCAATATGGCCATATGAGGATTGTTTGTTTTTTTGCGAGATGAGTTGTACTTTTGAATGTCACTACTGATTTTACCATATAGTGTACTGGAAAATGGGAAAAAAAATCCAAGTGCCTTGAAATAGCAAAAAGTAAAATTCCACAATTGTGTTTTGGGTTTTTTATTTACCATGGTCACTATATGGTAAAATTGACTTGGCAATATGATTTCCCAGGTCCATATGAGTATGCAGATACCAAATATGCATATATATATTTTTTTTTTATTTAAGTGGTGAATATCAGCTGAAAAATTAGTTTGAAAAAAGTCTTTTCCATTTGTCTCCATTTTCCAAGACCCTTAGCGGTTTCATTTTCGGGATCTAGGGCTGGGTGATCGCTTATTTTTTGTGCCCTGAGCTGATGCTTTTATTGATACCATTTTGGGGTAGATACAATGTTTTGATCGCCTCTTATTGTATTTCATTGCAATGTTGTTGCGACCAAAAATACGTAATTCTGTAGATTCTGATGCCTTTTTACCGATCTCATTATTTTACTTTGTATTTTAATAGATTGGACATTCCTGAATGTAGTGATACCAAATATGTATATTTTTTCTTAAATGTTTTATTTTAATTGTGGCAAAAAAGGGGGTGATTTGAACTTGTGTTTTTTTCCAAACTTTTTTTCTCACTTTTCACTGTGAGTAATAGACCTCTTAGGAGACCTGAAGCTGCAATAGTCTGATCACCTGTGCTACACATAGCAGGGCTTCAACACTGCATCATCCGATTGCCTGTCCTACACATACAGGTGCTTCTCACAAAATTAGAATATCATCAAAAAGTTATTTTATTTCAGTTCTTCAATACAAAAAGTAAAACTCACATATTATATAGCGTCATTACAAACAGAGTGATCTATTTCAATTGTTTATTTCTGTTAATGTTGATGATTATGGCTTACAGCCAATGAAAACCCAAAAGTAATTATCTCGGTAAATTAGAATACTTTATAACACCAGCTTGAAAAATGATTTTAAAATACAAATTGTTGGCCTACTGAAGTGTATGTTCAATAAATGCACTCAATACTTGTTCGGGGCTCCTTTTGCATCAATTACTGCATCAATGTGGCGTGGCATGGAGTCGATCATCCTATGGCACTGTTGAGGTGTTATAGAAGCCCAGGTTGCTTTGATAGCAGCCTTCAGCTCATCTGCATTGTTGAGTCTGGTGTCTCTCATCTTCCTCTTGACAATACCCCATAGATTCTCTATGGGGTTAAGGTCAGGCGAGTTTGTTGGCCAATCAAGCACAGTGATACTGTTGTTTTTAAACCAGGTATTGGTACTTTTGGCAGTGTGGACAGGTGCCAAGTCCTGCTGGAGAATGAAAATTCCATTATCAAAAAGCTTGTTGGCAGAGGGAAGCATGAAATGCTCTAAAATTTCCTGGTAGACGACTACGCTGACTTTGGTCTTGATAAAACACAGTGGATCTACACCAGCAGATGACATGGACCCCAAACCATCACTGATTGTGGAAACTTTACACTAGACCTCAAGCAGCTTGGATTGTGGCCTCTCCACTTTTCCTCCAGACTCTGGGACCTTGATTTCCAAATGAAATGCAAAATTTACTTCATCTGAAAACAACACCTTGGACCACGGAGCAACAGTCCAGTTATTTTTCTCCTTGGCCCAGGTAAGACGCTTCTGGCGTTGTCTCTTGGTCATGAGTGGCTTAACACAAGGCTTGACACAAGGAATGCGACACTTGTAGCCCATGTCCTGGATACGTCTGTGTGTGGTGGCTCTTGAAGCAATGACTCCAGCAGCAGTCCAATCCTTGTGAATCTCCCCCAAATTTTTGAATAGCAGAGATTCAGCACTGCATTATCCGATCACCTGTGCTACACATAGCAGGGCTTCATCACAGCTGTTATGTGTGGGGAAAGATGCAGGCTCAGTGCCAGAACCAGCATCAAAGTCAGCGACACAACATATGACGTAAATATATGTCATATGTCGTAAAGGCCTTTAAAAATAACATAACTTTTTAAAACTGTACACAAACTTTATTGACATAGTAGTGGACAACCACTTTAAGCATTATCTTAACTAACTTAAATAGTATTAAATTTGCCATTAATTTGGTATTTTATATTTTTACTCAGCTGAATTCAATATGGTTAGAGATTATAAATGATACTTTAAGCTGGTGATAAATCTACTGCTGGAGAATAATGAATTATGTAGGCTCTCAATGTCTTACCAGGCATAGTGTAGCTAAAATTACTTGCCTGCATGACATTTACTGAAGGTTTTAGGTGTCTTAAGTACACAGTCTACACTTTTCTTTAATAAGTTATTATTAGCTTTAAAAGACACAGAAGGATCATACGACTATATAAGTAGAATTACCGTAGTTTCAATATATGTTGTTTTTACAGCATTATGATTCTAATTCAAAATAGCTGATTTTTTTCCAAACAAAATTGATAGAAAAAAAAACTATAAAAGTTGAGTATAGGTGAGAATTGCATTAGTTTAGATACCACTTGCTTTTACAAAAATGGAAAGAAAAAAAATCCATTCCACACTAATTAGAGTTGACAAAGATGGAGTACCGTATGTGTACAAGTCATCTTTTAAAATCCGTGAACCTGCCAAATCTTCCAATAGGAATACGCCTCAGGGGTCTTCAGCATGTTTTGTCCTGAAGTGTCTTTTTTCTTTTTGGTTGCTTCTTGAGTGCTTGCTTTGTTGAGTTTAACATGCAATTTTTTTGGCATTTTTCCATAGTTTTTGGGTTGTTTTTTTGCTGCTTTAATCTAATCTTTTTTTTGTTTCTCCATTCAACAATGAAGAAACTAGTAGCGGTCTCTGAAGTGAAAACATTCATTGATAAAACGCTCAAAAAGATTCCCCGACATGTGACTCAGGACATCTATTGAGAATTCCTATTGACTTGTATTGTAAAGTAATAGAGGGCCTTCTGAGCAGAAGACCCCTGAAGAGTGTCCAAGCCACTTCTTTTAGCCACTTGGTGTATTTTGAACCCTTACCCAGTTAAAAGACAATCAAAGGCCTGAGAGTATGCACAGCAAGTTGTTTTTACATAGAAATTCCCATGTTCAATCTTTTGAGCTCCCTGAAAATCAGCCTGAAAAAGACATCACGAGTACCCATGCTTATTGGATCAATTAACCTCAGGTTAAAAAATACAAACAAAATAAAAAGATTGTGAAATGGGAATGACAAGTTGCCCCAAGGCCTAAAGCAAAATTTGCAATGGTGCCCCATTTCGATATAACCATATTGATCAGTAAGTTTAGAATATAAGAAACCTGTTAATTTTTTTGTTCCTGATACACAGGGAGAAAGCACACGGTAATGTTGCTGTAGAAGGATAAAGCATAAATTAATTTCACAATACAGATGTAATAAACACAATAGAGCATATTTATCAGGTAAATGCTCCAGAATTCTGGCATAATTTGCACCAAAAAACTGTCTTTTATAACTTGCACCATATCTGTTACGTGTTTCAGACACTCTTTGTAATATATAGAACAATGGGGCGTGGCCATGCTAGAAGGGCGTGGCTTATCAGTAAAGGGGTCTTGACAAAGTGTGACACACGATGGTCAGGGAGGCCCGGTGCCAGCGCACTGCAGTACTTTACGCTGACCTCAACAGGGCAAATCAGTAAGCCTGCGCAGGAGCCGCGACACGAAGCAAGGAAGAGGATGTCATCGTATGAAGATGGGAGGCGCCGGATCTGCGATGCCCATGGGACTGGACCTCCCCTGGGTGAGTATAATCTAACTTGTTTTTCTTATCTTTCACGATACATCAGGAGCTTACCTACAGCATTACAGAATGCTGTAGATAAGCCCCTGATGGCGGTGGCTGAAGCTTATAGGGCCAAAATTAGGTGATAGACTCCTTTAACCCATTTCTGAAATTAGATGTACTATCCTGTCGAGGTGGTATGGGCCTGTATGACCACCGACGGGATAGTACGTCTAACGCGATCAGCCGCGCTCACGGGGGGAGCGCGGCCGATCGTGGCTGGGTGTCAGCTGACTATCACAGCTGACATCCGGCACTATGTACCACGAGCAGTCACCGACTGCTCCTGGCACATTAACCCCGGAACACTGCGATCAAACATGATCGCAGATTTCCGGTGGCATAGGGAAGCATTGCGCAGGGAGGGGGCTCCCTGCATGCTTCCCTGAGACCCTCGAAGCAACGCGATGTGATCGTGTTGTTCAGAGGGTCTCCTACATCCTCCTCCCTGTAGGCCCTGGATCAAAAATGACAGCGGGCTCCTTCCAGGTCCTGCAGGGAGGTGGTAAGAAACATTAGAAAAATTGGAGCCCGATCCAAAAATAATCAAAATGTAAGTTATTGAAATAATACATAACACATATGCACGGACTACAATCAGGTAATAAGAAAAAAGAGACAGTAGTATCCTGACTTAGAATGTTAGTACTTCCCATGGGTAAAGTGCTCAAGTGCCACGAGAAAAAGACCTACCGGTCAAAAAATAGTAATTGTCAGGACTTTGCCAATCTGGGTTATCATCCATGTATCTTACCTAGGTCTCTGATTAATTCTCAGGTTCCAGCAGTTGAGGAAAAGCTGACTGAGATGAGGCAAAATCTGGAGGTTCTGAAGGAATCCCTGACCACGGCTCAAGAACGTTATAAGAGATCGGCTGATAGATTCCGTAAACCTGCACCCATGTTCAAGGTAGGAGATTCTGTGTGGTTATCAACTAAGAATCTGAAGTTAAACGTTCCTTCACAAAAACTTGGACAGAAATTCATTGGCCCTTTCAAGATCAAGCTCTGTGGCCTGCCGTCTGAAGCTGCCTAGGACTATAAAGGTACACCCAGTTTTTCATGTATCTTTACTAAAGCCTGTATCTCCTAATACCTTCCAGGGACCACCTCCGCAGCCACCTTCGCAGCCTGTGGTGATTGATGAGCAAGAACAATTTGTGGTGGAGGAAATTATTGATTCCAGGGATCACAGGAATCGGCTCCAATATCTTATAAGATGGCAGGGATATCCCCCTGAGGAAGACTCTTGGGAACCTGTGGAAAACATCAATGCCCAACAGATCTCTCGTTTTTATCAAAGATTCCCTGAGAAACCAGATCCAGGATCATCCTGAGGCTGCTTCTAAGGAGGGAGTAATGTCAGGACTCTGAACATTTTGATTACCTTTTGTGCATTACTGCCCTTTTCCAAGATGGCGTCTTTGGTCTCATGTGCACTGTGTCTTCCTGCTATATAACTCCACCCCAGCCTTTAGTCTGTGCTAGAGTATTCTGCCTTGCATCCAGCTCCTGATGACTCCCTGGCTTTG
Source organism: Ranitomeya variabilis (assembly GCF_051348905.1). NCBI lineage: Eukaryota > Metazoa > Chordata > Amphibia > Anura > Dendrobatidae > Ranitomeya > Ranitomeya variabilis. The sequence goes on from NC_135237.1 coordinate 149,347,739, forward strand.
CATCTGCACCTGCTCCTGTGAACCTGTGTGGGGATCCTGCTACTCAGCTCTGAGTTTCTGCTGCATACATCAGTTTCCAGTAATCCTCCATCTGGCTGCTTGTGTTTGTTTCCATCTGCATTTGGACATGTAAGCTGTTGCTGCTCTGCTTAAACCTGAGACTTTTACCCAGGCCTCCCTGGTTGTGCTAAGATATTATTTGAACTGCCTTATAAGCATATCTATCTGTGTTTGGACTACCAAGGACTTATTCGTGTCAAGTATCCTCAAGAATAATTGTGCTTCATAGACTTTCTGTGTGATTGCATTTTCCTCTGAAGTTTCCTATAGACTGCTAAGCTGCGTTTAATATTTACTCCAAGTGTTGTGGACCTGAGTTTCTCTCTGCACCTGTTTGAATCACCGTGTGATAATATAGACTTTACCACTTATAAAACTGTGTCCTGTAGTTGTCTTGTTCCATGCAAAGAGTCTCCTGAGTTATCCCTTATAATCATTACGGTAATGATCAAAGTATCCAAATGGCTATAGTATTATGCGCGCTATGCCATTGAAAAAACTGGGTCCCATGCTCTAATCAGTGCTTACCCATGGCGTCAGTGAGTCAGGACACGTGTCTCGTCGCCACTGACGCGCGTTTCGCCTCTTCCTCAAGGTACGGTCAAGGTGGCTTGCAAGCGCCTGCTCAGAGCAGATCGCTGATCTGACACAGTGCATTGCAAAGTGTCAGATCACTGATCTGACACTTTACCATGTTGTCCCATCCCACACTGGGACAAAGTAAAAAAGTAAAAAATATATATATATATATTTACATGTGTAAAAAAAAATCTAAAAAAAAGTCCTAAATAAATAAAAAAAAAAATATATATTGTTCCAATAAATACATTTCTTTATGTAATTTTAAAAAAAAAATAAAAGTGCAATTTAGTATTGCCATGCCCGTAACAACCCGACCTATAAAACTGTCCCACTAGTTAACCCCTTCAGTGAACACCGTAAAAAAAAAAATAGGCAAAAAACAATGCTTTATCATCATATCGCTGAACAAAAAGTGGAATAACACGCAATCAAAAAGACGGCTATAAATAAACATTGTACCGCCGAAAATGTCATCTTGTCCCGCAAAAAACGAGCTGCCATACAGCATCATCAGCGAAAAAAAGTTATAGCCTTCAGAACAAAGCGATGCAAAAATAATTATTTTTTCTATAAAATAAATTATATAAATGAGGTATCGCTGTAATCACACTAACCCAAATAATAAAATTGCTTTATCATTTTTACTAAACGCGGAACTGTATAAACGCCCCCCTAAAAGAAAATCAATAATTGCTGGTTTTTGTTCATTCTGCCTAACAAAAATCGGAATAAAAAGCGATCAAAAAATGTCATGTGCCCCAAAAAAGATACCAATAAAAATGTCAACTCGTCCCGCAAAAAACAAGAGCTCACATAACTCTGTGGTCCAAAATATGGAAAAATTATAGCTCTCAGAATGTGGTAACGCAAAAAATATTTTTTGCAATAAAAAGCGTCTTTTAGTGTGTGACAGCTGCCAGCCAAATATAAAAACCCGCTATAAAAACCTGCTATAAATAGTAAATCAAGCCCCCCATTATCACCACCTTAGTTAGGGAAAAATAATAAAATAAAAAAATGTATTTATTTCCATTTTCCCATTAGGGTTAGGGTTGGGGATAAAGTTAGGGTTGGGGCTAGAGTTGGGGTTAGGGTTTGGATTACGTTTACGGTTGGGTTAGGGCTGTGTCAGGGTTAGGGGTGTGGTTAGGGTTGGGATTAAGGTTAGGGGTATGTTCAGGTAAGGGGTGTGGTTAGGGTTGGGATTAGGGTTAGGAGTGTGTTGGGGTTAGGGGTGTGGTTAAGGTTGGATTAGGCTTAGGGGTGTGTTAGGGTTAGGGTTGGAGATAGAATAGGGAGGTTTCCACTGTTTAGGCACACCAGGGGCTCTGCAAATGCAACATGACATCCGATCGCAATCCATGCAATTTTGCGTTGAAAAAGTAAAACGGTGCTCCTTCCCTTCCGAGCTCTGCCGTGCGCCCAAACAGTGGTTTACTCCCACATATGGGGTATCAGCGTACTCAGGACAAATTGGACAATAACTTTTCGGGTCCAATTTCTCCTGTTACCCTTGGAAAAATACAAAACTGGGAGCTAAAAAATTATTTTAGTGGAATAAAAATTTTTTTATTTTCACGGCTCTACATTATAAACTTCTGTGAAGCACTTGGGGGTTCAAAGTGCTCACCCCATATCTAGATAAGTTCCTTAGGGGGTCTACTTTCCAAAATGGGGTCAATTTTGGGGGGATTTACTCTGTTTAGGCACACCAGGGGCTCTCCAAACGAGACATTGCGTCCTATCTCAATTCCAGCTAATTTTGCATCCTATGGCGTTCAGGGCCCTCAACTGCGCATGTCCGTTCCAGAATGTATGCAAAATCGAAGGCACCTTAACATAATCATAGTAGCGCCCTGGCACATCACTGCGCATGCTCCCTTTGGACCGCACACCAGCAGGAAGGCAGGGACACCTTCCAGTGCCCCTAATCAATAACCACTTCCGGATCTCAGTCTTCCGTAGGGACGGAGTGCGCCGAGGTGATCCTACTGCGCATGCCACCTACTGCATACGTTACACTCGTAACCACATCAAATCGGAGTGCGTATGATACGCCCCCGTCGTTCGTGACCAGGGCAGCTATTGGGAATCAGGGGCGCTGCACAAATAAGCGCCGCAGATATAGGTGCTTAAGCGCTAAACATAATATCAATGCATCCCTTTGTATTCCTAGGCAGCTTGAGACACTGCCCACATAGCTCATGGGGCACGGGAACGCTGCAGAGATAAATACCACAAATATGGGTGCCTAAGCGCTACCCATGCATCATATCAATGCATCCCTTGATGTTCCTGCGTAAACTTAACCACTGCCTAATCACACTATATATATTATATTAATGTGACTACAAACAACAGATTATATCACCTATACCATTTAGGCCCATTGCGGGTTAGATAAGACGCCTACAAATATATTTTATAGCGCCTATACTCCTTCATAGTAACCAAATGAAGGTAAGGTGCCCACATCTGATGGATCTACCCAATATCTCAAGCCCCACTTGATAATAACTTTAGCGGCCCGTACCATATATAAGAAAGATAAATAAATACTATGGGCATATTAACTACGGGTTGCCCCTATCAATCAGGTGCAACCCATCAGACCAAGGGACACCGGTACCCATCCAGCATGGTGACCCTAAATTAACTGTTGTTCAGATGTATCTGGTGGTTGGCCAAAAGCGCGGAGTTAGACGGTAAGTATTTAGGCAGGTACACATAAAGATATAAAAGACGATATTCCTATCAATATGTCATGGAAATCCATGTGATTCCCCAAAATATGGGGAATCCATCAAAAATCTGGTATGGCTCATTATCTTAGTAAGGACATGGGGTCAGAATTAATTTTCATTCAGATCATACATTTACAAGAAGCACATATAAGATATCTGCTCATTGAGACCCTTTGGCTCAAGAGATTCTAACCTGAAGATCCACTCACACTCTCGCTGGAGGATCATCCTATCATGATTACCCCCCCTTGGATTCACCTTCACCACCTCTATAATCATGAATCTCACATCCGTTGGGTCTCCACTATGATGGGTGTGCATATGCTTAGCCAGGGGGGTATCTCTTTTATTGCACGGTCTCATCCATTTGCATAGGCTGCACTCCCCACACTTAAAGAAACCACATGGTCTTCTGTTCAGCCACATGTCCCCAGACTTAGGTCTCTGGTACTGACTATGCACCAGCATATCCCTGATGGATTTGCCCTTTCTGAATGTTATGTTGGGATGCTCCCCTACTAAATCCCTAAGGTCCTCATCGAACCTAAGTATGTCCCAGTGCCTAGAGAAGATCTTTCTAATATCCTGATGTTGAGTATCAAATGTACCAATGATCCTTAACACATCACCTGGATCCTCCCTTGTACGTTTCTGCAGCAGGGCTTGTCTGTCTACCCTTTTTGCAACATCAAAAGCTTTATCAAGGACGTGTCTTGGGTATCCCTTCTCGTGGAATCTATTATACATGTCCCCTGCCTGACTCTTAAACATGTTATATCTAGAGCAATTCCTCCTCAATCTAAGGAATTGACCCTTAGGAATCCCTGTTTTTACTTGTCAGTTTCCTATATATGCTGGTTGCAACCCCTCCATTTGCCTCTTTTTCAATCTTTACATCTAGAAACGCTAATTCCTTATTTGTGATCTATACTTAGGTTCGATGAGGACCTTAGGGATTTAGTAGGGGAGCATCCCAACATAACATTCAGAAAGGGCAAATCCATCGGGGATATGCTGGTGCATAGTCAGTACCAGAGACCTAAGTCTGGGGACATATGGCTGAACAGAAGACCATGTGGTTTCTTTAAGTGTAGGGAGTGCAGCCTATGCAAATGGATTAGACCGTGCAAAAGGTTCCAGAGTTCCGCCACGGGTAAAATGTTCTACCAGCGAGAGTTTTCTAATTGTAAAACAGAAGGGGTGGTGTATCTGGCGACCTGCTCCTGCCCAAGAGACTATGTGGGGAAGACCAAGAGGGAATTTAGGAGAAGAGTGGGGGAGCATATGGGTGACATCCGCAATAAAAGAGATACCCCCCTGGCTACGCATATGCACACCCATCATAGTGGAGACCCAACGGATGTGAGATTCATGATTATAGAGGTGGCGAAGGTGAATCCAAGGAGGGGGGGTAATCATGATAGGATGATCCTCCAGCGAGAGTGTGAGTGGATCTTCAGGTTGGAATCTCTTGAGCCAAAGGGTCTCAATGAGCAGATATCTTATATGTGCTTCTTGTAAATGTATGATCTGAATGCAAATTAATTCTGACCCCATGTCCTTACTAAGATAATGAGCCATACCAGATTTTTGATGGATTCCCCATATTTTGGGGAATCACATGGATTTCCATGACATATTGATAGGAATATCGTCTTTTATATCTTTATGTGTACCTGCCTAAATACTTACCGTCTAACTCCGCGCTTTTGGCCAACTACCAGATACATCTGAACAACAGTTAATTTAGGGTCACCATGCTGGATGGGTACCGGTGTCCCTTGGTCTGATGGGTTGCACCTGATTGATAGGGGCAACCCGTAGTTAATATGCCCATAGTATTTATTTATCTTCAGCAGTACTTCAAGAAGGTAGAGAGGCCTGCAACAGATCCTGCAACAGATCCTGTACCTGTACCCTCTACCTCTCCTGCCCCTCTTGACTCACCTGCCCCTCTTGACTCCCCTGCCCCAGTATCTCCAGCACCTTCTGCTGATTCCTCCCAATAAGCCTGTTCTCTCTTTGGAATTGTTATCTTTGTTTATTACAGTACTGTACAGTACACTGTTTATTACCTGTTACAGCACTTACAGTACAGTAGTACTGTACTTCATTATTAAACGTACTGTACTGCACAATATTTTACTGTACCTATCTTTATTGATAATTATGTAGGGTACTGTGTTAGGATAGGTGTTTGGATAGGCTAAGTGTTTGCAGCACTGTACTGTTATTATGGTACAGTACTGTATGAACGTATGGTTCGACTTACGTCAAAATTCGGTTTACGACAACGCGTAAGAACGGATCAACGTCGTAAGTCGAGGACTACCTGTATATGGTACGGGCCGCTAAAGTTATTATCAAGTGGGGCTTGAGATATTGGGTAGATCCATCAGATGTGGGCACCTTACCTTCATTTGGTTACTATGAAGGAGTATAGGCGCTATAAAATATATTTGTAGGCGTCTTAACTAACCCGCAATGGGCCTAAATGGTATAGGTGATATAATCTGTTGTTTGTAGTCACATTAATATAATATATATAGTGTGATTAGGCAGTGGTTAAATTTACCCAGGAACATCAAGGGATGCATTGATATGATGCATGGGTAGCGCTTAGGCGCCCGTATTTGTGGTATTTATCTCTGCAGCGTTCCCGTGCCCCATGAGCTATGTGGGCAGTGTCTCAAGCTGCCTAGGAATACAAAGGGATGCATTGATATTATGTTTAGCGCTTAAGCACCTATATCTGCGGCGCTTATTTGTGCAGCGCCCCTGATTCCCAATAGCTGCCCTGGTCACGAACGACGGGGGCGTATCATACGCACTCCGATTTGATGTGGTTACCATGGTAACGTATGCAGTAGGTGGCATGCGCAGTAGGATCACCTCGGCGCACTCCGTCCCTACGGAAGACTGAGATCCGGAAGTGGTTATTGATTAGGGGCACTGGAAGGTGTCCCTGCCTTCCTGCTGGTGTGCGGTCCAAAGGGAGCATGCGCAGTGATGTGCCAGGGCGCTGCTATGATTATGTTAAGGTGCCTTCGATTTTGCATACATTCCGGAACGGACATGCGCAGTTGAGGGCCCTGAACGCCATAGGAAGTGAAAGGGAGGAGTCCTATGCGCGGTGAAACTGGCGGGATTTATAAAGTAGGTACTTACTATCTGGCAGATTGTTACTGATCATCGGCTATGACACATATTATCTTCTTATCGGCCTCCTGATGAGCCTTAAAGGGTGAAACGCGTTGAGGCGCGAATTAGGAATGGCGTTTGGGAAATTACCGCAAGTACATCTTGAGATGAGTACAACTGTACCCCAATTGTTCTGACCTGTGTGCAAGGTGTCTGTGTTTGCAGCACCAGATTAATGTGCATTGGGATTAAACTAATGATATATCTATATAACCAAATGTAGCAGTCTCCTGCACTGCATTTATCTGAGTATGATATACAGGGTATTTGGTGATCTTTGTGTTATTATATGGGATATCTATAAGAGTGATATGTCAATCACTCAGACTTGAACAGTAGCTCTCTCTAACCAAGCTGTCTTATCTGTTGCCCATTGTTTATGCGCCAAGTGTTCATACAGTGTTTTTATATTTCACATGTTTGGGGACCTAGTTTCTCCCTAGCGTAGGCAGCTCTCTGTCTAGTGTGAGAGGACCCTATAGCCTGCGGGTAGAGGCTTTTCACTAGCGGTGGTAGGGTGCATCAGGGCCTTTAGGGTCAGCCATCGTGGAGCGGGGGCGCCACAACGTTCCCCCTAGGGTGTCAACCTCCACAGACAGGTAGGGGCTATTATAGATGCTGGAGCTAGGGGTATCTAGTTTTCCCCTTTAGTGTTTTGATTTTTTGGTTTGAGCACATTTTCTTTGGGTTGTGTGTTTTTTTCTTTTTTGGTCATTTTTTTGTTTGCCTTGATTTTAATAATAAAAGTATTTTTTAAGCGAGGGCATTACATATATGATTTTTGACATATCTCTGTAATTTAAGGGCATAAAAATTCAAAGTTGAAAAATTGCAAAATTTTCAAAATTTTTGCCAAATTTCCATTTTTTTCACAAATAAACTCAAGTAATGTCAAGAAAATTTTACCACTAACATGAAGTACAATATGTCACGAGAAAACAATGTCAGAATCACCGGGATCCGTTGAAGCGTTCCAGAGTTATAACCTCATAAAGGGACAGTGGTCAGAATTGTAAAAATTGGCCCGGTCATTAACATACAAACCACCCTTGGGGGTAAAGGGGTTAAAGACTGTCTGGTCCAAACGTATAGTCACACATGATGTTTTTGCACCTTTTTTTCCACTCGTTTTTTGTACAGAAAATTTGCAGCATTTTACAGGACCAGAAAAGTAATTGAGATTTCAAATGTCTCATTCACACTGCACTTTTTCCCTTGCATTTTTTTGAGATGCTGGGCGTTTTTTAATCTGCAGCAGGTACATTTTTGGAATATTTTTCACCCATTCAAATGAATGGGGAAAAACACAAGTAAAAACACTGCAAAAACTCAGGTAAATACTCACTAGAAACATATAAAAATGTTTGAATTGTACGCAGCATTTTTCCTCCCAACACTCTGGCTTTTGGGGCAAAAAAATCGAGCATATATTTAGTATGATTTGTCTAAGGGCTTGCTCACACAACCGTTTTATGCACTCAGCCCAATGTTATACTATGGGGCAGTGCAGAGCTGTGATTATTTTCTCATGCCGATTCAGCAAGAGAAAACAATGGCAGCATGCTGCAAGTGCATTCAATGATCGGATCATGCGCAAGTATACAAGTGTACGGGTTCGTGTGAAACATTGGACTGCAGACACAGGCAATGGAAAAATTAAGTTCTCTGTCTTCTCTGCACCCGTGATACAATTCTCTCATGCGAGAGAATCAGATGACACGCAGATGAAACTCTGACAGAGTTTGATGAGAGTGTCATTAGCATAATTGGCCCGATTCCCTCACGTGAAATATACATCCCTGGCCTAAGAATTAGACAGTATTAATAAATCTGCCAGGTAGGTAGAATTTGGCCACAATTCATCATGGCTGGCGTTATTCACGCCTATCTTTATTAGGGGAGTCTGATGCTCCTCATTCAATAAGAGGTGCTCAGCTGCTCACCTTTTAATAAATACGATGCTTCTGAAAAGTGGCGTACGCATCCCAACAAATCTTACTCCAGTTGGGAACTTCAGTAAAATTTGTAGCAGAAGGAATGACGCTGCTCATCATGAATTTGACAAGTGGAGGTTTCTTGTTTGTTGAAGCTGGGCAAAAAGGGCGTCAGACTGCCAAAAGTTTCAAAATTGTACAGCGCCTCGCATTGCTTTAATGTTTTGTGACTTTTCAAAGCTTTTTACATAAAAGCTTAGATGAAACAGATACCTCTGTTTATCTGCACTCCAAAACCAGTTGGAATATTATTCTGTGATTGTAAATTTGGGGTTTTAATATATTCTGATTTATTCTGTATATTCAAATGTGTAAATGACTGCACAAACAATAAATGATTGTCACCCACCACAGAGGAGGAAGGTTCTACAAGACCCCGGAGGAAACTGGCTTCAGGCTTATGTTCTATTGATGGGTCAGTTAGTTTAAAAAAAAAAATCAATCGCATCAACTTCCTTTCTCATTATTGATGACAGGCTGGAGCTACGTGATTAATTTAAGCAGACAGAATCCTTGTAACGAAAACAGGATATTTGATTTTCACTTCACTGAGTTCACACCAAGTAAGCTACATAAAAAAACTGTCTACTTCGAACCTGGACAAGTGTTGATTTCTTGAAAAATTGATAATGAACGTTGATGTGAGCTATAATGAATAACTGTCACTAGCTAGGACAAGAGAATTATACTCTGTGTGACAAATATCTCATAATGCTCACAGTTACCAATGCAAAATCTGTAACAGGTCTCCAACTTTATGTGCAATATATAGCAGTGGTGGAAAAAACATTGGGTCACCTCCGCAGTAGTGACTACAGACTCTACACATCATAAGCGTATGCCCTTGGAAATGCGCTCAGTGATGTCACTAGGCAGAATAAGTCTTAGAATTTAGTGATTCCACTGAAAAGGAGAATTTAGCAAAGTATAGTAAGAGCGCCCGCCTAATAAGGTCAATCATTAGGACACCGTACCCCCTAGAGTCATTCTCGACCACTTGTGAACTGAACCCATTTGTCTGCAGACGGTTCAGTGCAGCTACGATGTTGTGTAATGTCACGATATAAAGTGAGTACCAAAGAAAAGAATACTATCTCTTTCAGATTCAGATATTTTGTTGATGGCTATGATGTCGCCTTGCTAGCCTCCTTCTGAGCCAAGGAGCTGTTAAAGAGGAGCCGGTGCTGGTTTTTGGTAGCAGTTAATGCCCCTACTGTGATTGGGTGACATCTCTCTTTACCTTGCTAGGAAGTGCTGCATGAAATGACCAGACAAAAGATCATCCATGGAAAGTGCTGATTTCATGGGAGTTTTGCACTGAACTGCTCATCTTGAGGGCCAAGGAGATAACAGACTCTGCCACTGCAGCACATCATACCACTCAAGAAGTATGCAAAATGTCTCTTCAGACAGGAAGAGGACTAGAACTCTAGTGCCACCTAAAGGAAGTAGCAATCATAAAAGTCAATGGGACTCTCTAACAAGCTTTGTCACATGACATGCAGTAGAATAAAAGCTAAAATATCAAATTGCAATGAATGAGGAACATACTGGTTCAATGTCTCCCCGAGGTTCCAAAAATGTAATCACACACGGAGGTGAAGCATGAATACAGTTTGTCAATGCGTTTCAAGGTTTCCAAACCTCTTCATCAGGACCAAACCACAATGATAAGATACAACTCAAAAAGTGCAGGAATATATGGACAATGTATTCAAAAAAAGGCACGCAGCAACACAATAACATAAAATATATAACTGTAAAAATAAAAAAGAATGTATAAGGATAAAAAATTAAATATGTATGTAGCATTTTTATAAATAAATGTTGTCATGAGTAAAAAGAGGGGGTCAAACTTGTCCCTGAAAAGTTGGAATGTTAGGTGTTTGTACCAAGTGCACTAGTGGTGTGAGCTACTGGAGACAGAGGTACAGAGGTGCAAGATGAGGGGAGGAGGATAGGGAAGGGGACAAACAAATAAATATAAGGGCAGAGACACACTGCCGTATTTCTCGTGTGATAATCGCATCGCACTGCACGGTCTGACCGGCACCTCTCCTGACCCGAGCATGACAGCGTGATGGATTACTATGCAGCTGTCAAGCTCAGGTCAGGAGAGCCGACAGCCAGTACAAGTTTTACAATGCGATTCTTGCACGAGAAATACAGCAGTGTGTCTCTGCCCTAAGAGTGAATAGAAAAAAGTTGAAGTCCAATACAAGGGCTAAGTAAAAAAAGTTTTTCAAAAAAAGTTAAAAGTGTTTTTAAAACTTAAAAAAAAAAAAAACACAAAAAAAAAGGAAAATATTACACCAATAAATATGTATATTTATGTAAAAAAAAATAGACATATTTGGTATTATTTAATACTACAATCATGAAGCACCAAAGTACATTGTAATTGAGAGCAAGTAGCCCCAACTCTCCCAAGGCACCTAAGGGGCACCCAATCTCCAGGACAACTCCAAGCAAGAGCAAACACAGAAAAATGGAGCAAGAAAGTCCACATCCACATAATTAGTTTATAAAAATACACAACGTTTTTATTAACATAAATACAACAAGATAACACCAGAGTATCAAAAAATGCATATAAGTGCTGCAGACACTATGCATAAAGAGGGCAATAAGGAGGAAATATGGCGATAACTAAGTGAGGGGGATACTACAATACATCCTCTCAATAAGGAAGGTAAGCCAATACCAATTATAACACATGGTCCCACAGGTACCCCAAAGTAACAGAATGAGTGCAGCATATTAGGCTCCAGGCTTACCCATTGCAGTCATCACTCATCAGGGAAAGTATCCACACCTCACCAAGGACCCCCGGACGCGCGTTTCGCGTACTAGCTTTTTCAACAGGGTATATCTTTAATCAGTCACATGGCGTTTAAATAACACACAAACCAGAAATGGTGCCGGAAAAACCGGCGCATGCGCGGTGGCGCCCAGGGCGCGTCATCGCTGGGGCCGTCACAGCAGGGCGCGCGTGTGAGCGGAACTCCGCTGTCTGACGTCATGTGGCAAGCACGCCCAGCTGATAATGACAGCCGCAGAGAAAGACGAGTGCAGCGGGCATGCGCACCATCGGCAACCATTTTCCCAGAGACCACGGCCGCGGCCATTTTTACAAGGATAAAATCGCTACATAGTCCCAATACATAAAATTGTGAAAAATTACCTTGTGCACAACAATAGATAAGGTATTATAGAAAGGGGACAGCAAAATATAACTGCCCACCTATTCTAAACTACCCCCTAGTATCAAAAAGCTGACCACTCATTCAGCTACATATAATGAATGCTAACAGACAAATAAAGTGACATGTGCAATAGATACAAATTCAGTTAATACATGCCTAAGCATAATAAGAAAATAAATAGCAAAACAGTAAGTGAAGACTTTTTATTTCTTTATGACTTCTATACGTGAAGAAAGAGGGATCCGATGCGACATCACATAGAGATCCAAAAGCTGTGGTCATACATGGAAGAAAAACTGAAAATAAAAAACACATAAGACAATTAAAACGAAAATATGTTAAAAAACAATGGTGGACAGACTCAAATAGAGAGGAAAAATGACAAATCTGTCAATATTTATACATATCAAATATCACACAAGCGTAACAACAAAGTGGTGAACAGTGCCTGATGTGAAAGTCCTCAGACCTCAAATGGTCACAAAAATGGGGCAAAGCTCAGTTGTTCGTTGAGCCCTTTGGGGGTCAGGGTATCCAAAGTGAAAATCCACTTGCACTCCCGCTGTGCCAGTGTTTTAATCATATTACCACCCCTGATCCCTCCATGTACCCTATCTATGCCCCTCACTTTCAGGCCCCGGGGGTCAGATACATGAAATGTCCGAAAGTGTCTCGGCAAAGTTATTAAACTCGACACATCTATCACTTCTTTAGCTGCCAAGATGTCTCGTACATGTTCGCGTGTCCGAACTTTCAATTCCCTAGATGTGAGACCAACATAAATCAGGGAGCAGGGACAGGTAGCATAGTATACTACAAATGTCGTATTGCACGAAATAAAATCTCGTATTTTAAATTCCCTGCCCCCATCTGAAGTCTTGAAGGTCCCACATCTGAGAATGTTCGGACACGCGACACATGAACCGCAGGGAAAACAACCCTGTCTCGGACTACTAACATCAAGGAAATTTCTACTTTTATTTTTCGCTACATAGTGGCTCCTCACTAATGTATCTTTCAGATTCTTTCCCCTCCGCTGTGTCATCAGGGGGAATTCTGTCAAATGTGAGGCCAATATGCCATCAGTCTGTAGTACAGACCAATGTCTATTTAATATTTCCCTGATGCGACTCCATTGGCAGTTAGAGGTTGATATAAACCTGACTCCGGGTCCATCATCTGGCTTGGACTTTTTCGGCTGCAGCAATAAGTCCTCCCTTCCTGTGGACTTCGCCCTTCCATACCCTGCCCTGATGCACCGGCGGCTGTACCCCCGTGCCCTGAAACGTTCAGTGAGGATGGCGGACTGCCTCTCAAAACGGGCCTCCGTAGAGCATACCCGCCTATTCCTCAAGAATTGCCCAACTGGGATGGCCTTAATCACAGAATAATTGTGTGCCGAGGAGGCATGTAGTAATGAATTAACAGTTGACTCTTTTCGATAAAGGTCAGTTTCAACAGAGCCATCCTCGGCAACACACAAAGTAATGTCCAGAAAATCAATCTTATTAACATGCCAAGTGGAGGTAAATTTTAAATTAAAAGTGTTATCATTCAATTCCTGCATGAATTTGGATAGGCTGGTTTCGCCACCATTCCAGATCATCAGAACATCATCAATGTAGTGAAACCAGCCCACCACAGGGTCCGGGGCGTGTGCCCCGTCTCCCTAGAAGATATGTCTCTCCCAGTAACCCAGAAAAAGATTTGCGTACGACGGAGCACACGCCGCGCCCATTGCAGTACCTTGTAACTGTAAATAAAACCTATCCTTAAACACAAAATAATTGTGAGTTAAAATAAATTCAAGCAACTCCAAAATAAATTCAGAAAGATGACCATCCCAGTTGGCAGTCTCTAGGAAGAAGCGGGCAGCTCTTGATCCGTCTTCATGTCTGATCGATGTATACAATGACTCAATGTCGATAGTGACCAGAATCATGCCCGCCTCAAGAGACAGCCCATCAACCCTCCTCAACACATCGGTAGTGTCTCTGACATAGGAGGGAAAGCGTCTCCACCAAAGGTTTCAAATAAAAATCAACAAATTTACAGATATTATCACACAACCCCCCTATGCCAGAGACAATTGGTCGTCCGGGCGGGTTCACAGCATCCTTGTGCACCTTGGGCAGGGCATAGAAGGTGGCAACCCTGGGAAACTTGGGCATAAGTCCATCCAACACCTTTTTAGGAACAATACCCGACTCACTCGCCAGATCCAGGATACGTGCCAGTCTATCGGAAAACATTTGAGTAGGGTTCTGAGGCAATGTCCGGTATGTATCTTTATTCCGTAATTGCCGCAGAACTTCCCTCTCATATTTGTCAGTTGGCCAGATCACCACATTCCCCCCCCTTGTCTGCTGGTTTAATGACAACCGCGTCCAGTGCCTGTAACTCACTCAACGCTTTTCTTTGGCTTGATGTCAAGTTGTCATTATATAGCCCCGTTGGTAACTTCATCAAATCCTCAATGACTAATCTGCAAAAAATGACTACTTGTGGGCATAGAGACAAGGGGGGAATGCGGATGATCTGGGCATGAGTGAAGAAGGAAATTTACCTATAAAATCAGGTTGTTGCTCCTTGAGTAGATCCTCCAGGGCCGATAAAGCAGTGGCCTCCACCTTACTTAAGGGGTTATCACCAAGATTTTTTTGGCCGTGTAGTCTCTTAAGGAGCAATTTGCGGCAAAATAGATGAGTATCTTATCTTTTACGGCTGTGAAGAAATTAAATTGGTTAGATGGAACAAAATTCAAACCAAGCCTCAAGACTTCAGATTGTGTTTCAGACAGAGAATAAGAGGATAGATTTATCACCTCTAAATTAGTATTTTTTGCCTTCCGATCATAAGATGGTGGAGAAGTAAATTTCCTTTTCTTTGTGTTATATCTTCCCTTTACAGCTCTGTTTGGCTGTATCTTTCTCCCTCTATCTCCATTAGTTGTTTTAGACTGGTCAGAGGCCACACTTGATTCATCTACCGATGTTATGGATGAAACAGATCCAGATCTCATTTGTGACACAGGACGAGTTCTCATTTTGCTCGTCCTCCAACGATATACTCGATTGTCACGGTAATCTGCATTATCTCTCTGTAATTTTTTGGGTTTTATAGAACTAATTTCCTGTTCCCATTTCAAAAAATCACTATCTAAGTCATTATTCAATTTTCCAAAGCCTCCATTGTCAAGTCATCTTTTATAGCTATTTGGATGGTATCAATTTCCTTCACCAACTCAACCAGCTTAATTTCGTCCAATTTCATAAGTAATTCGATAAACCCTTTAGAACATTTTGTAGCAATGTTTTCTGTTATGATCTGGTGACCTTGGAGCCGCATGAAACTTTCTCTGGAGTCGGTGGAACCTGTACTGACCGCAAATCCTGAACTAACACCGCAACTAGAAGTAGCCGTGGGGTGTGCCTAACATACCCTAGACACCTCGACACAGCCGGAGGACTAAATACCCCTATAGATGGAAATAGGAATGCTACCTTGCCTCAGAGCAGACCCCCAAAGGATAGGCAGCCCCCCACGAATAATGACTGTGAGTAGGAGAAGAATAGACACACGCAGGTAGAAAACAGGATTTAGCAAAAGAGGCCACTCTAACTAAATAGGAAAGGATAGGACAGATTACTAGGCGGTCAGTATTAAAACCCTTCCAAAAATATCCACAGCAGATAATACAAAAAGTTCCACAATCTAACTAAAGACATGGAATGTATATCTGCCACTCCAGAGAATCCAACAAGACTGAGAAAATACTGACACAATCTAAGCTGGACAAGAAAACACAAAGAATAGCACTGAATTGTGAAGCACACAAAATGTGTGCCACAGGAAAAAAAACCAGACACTTATCTTTGCTGATTTGGCAGAAAGGCAGGAGGAACCAGGCAGAGGTCCTACACCTCCCAACAACAATTGACAACTGGCAAGGACTAATGAATCCTGCACGCCTAAATACCCCAGTCAGAACTGCAATCAGCAGATACACCTGACCAGGACTGCAACTCAGGGGCAACTGCATTACCACCTACAACCACCGGAGGGAGCCCAAAAGCAGAATTCACAACAGTACCCCCCCTTGAGGAGGGGTCACCGAACCCTCACCAGAGCCCCCAGGCCGATCAGGACGAGCCAGATGAAAAGCATGAACCAAATCAGCAGCATGGACATCAGAAGCTAAAACCCAAGAATTATCCTCCTGGCCATAACCCTTCCATTTGACAAGGTACTGAAGCCTCCGCCTCAAAAAACGAGAATCCAAAATCTTCTCAACCACATACTCCAACTCCCCATCAACCAAAACAGGGGCCGGAGGATCAACAGAGGGAACAACGGGCACCACATATTTCCGCAATAAAGATCTATGGAAGACATTATGGATAGCAAAAGAGGCCGGAAGCGCCAATCGAAAAGACACCGGATTAATAATCTCAGAAATCCTATAAGGACCAATAAACCGAGGCTTAAACTTAGGGGAAGAGACCTTCATAGGAACATGACGGGAAGACAACCAAACCAAATCCCCAACCCGAAGCCGGGAACCAACACACCGACGACGGTTAGCAAAACGTTGAGCCTCCTCCTGAGACAACACCAAATTGTCCACCACATGAGCCCAAATCTGCTGCAACCTGTCAACCACAGAATCCACACCAGGACAGTCAGAAGGCTCAACCTGCCCAGAAGAAAAACGAGGATGAAAACCAAAATTACAAAAAAAAGGCGAAACCAAAGTAGCCGAACTAGCCCGATTATTAATGGCAAACTCGGCCAATGGCAAAAAGGTCACCCAATCATCCTGATCGGCAGACACAAAGGATCTCAAATAAGTCTCCAAAGTCTGATTAGTTCGCTCGGTCTGGCCATTTGTCTGAGGATGAAATGCAGAAGAAAAAGACAAATCAAAGCCCAGCCTAGCACAAAAGGCCCGCCAAAACCTAGAAACAAACTGGGAACCTCTGTCGGACACAATATTCTCTGGAATACCATGCAAACGAACCACATGCTGAAAAAACAACGGAACCAACTCTGAAGAGGAAGGCAATTTAGGCAAAGGCACCAAATGAACCATCTTAGAAAACCGGTCACAAACAACCCAGATAACCAACATCCTCTGGGAAACCGGAAGATCAGAAATAAAATCCATAGAAAAATGCGCCCAGGGCCTCTCAGGGACCTGCAATGGCAAAAGTAACCCACTAGCACGGGAACAACAAGGCTTGGCCCGCGCACAAGTCCCACAGGACTGCACAAAAGAACGCACATCACGTGACAACGAAGGCCACCAAAAGGACCTACCAACCAAATTTCTGGTACCAAAAATACCAGGATGACCAGCCAACACAGAACAGTGAACCTCAGAAATCACTCTACTAGTCCATCTGTCAGGAACAAACAATTTCCCCACAGGACAGCGGTCAGGTCTATCAGCCTGAAATTCCTGAAGAACCCGCCGTAAATCAGGGGAAATGGCAGAAAAGACCACCTCTTCTTTCAGAATGCCGACCGTTTCAAGGACCTCAGGAGAATCAGGCAAAAAACTCCTAGAAAGGGCATCAGCCTTAATATTCTTAGAACCCGGAAGATACGAAACCACAAAATCAAAACGGGAAAAAAACAAGGACCATCGAGCCTGTCTAGGACTCAGCCGTTTGGCAGACTCGAGGTAAATCAAATTCTTATGATCGGTCAGGACCACAATACGGTGCTTAGCTCCCTCAAGCCAATGTCACCACTCCTCAAACGCCCACTTCATAGCCAACAACTCCCGATTGCCGACATCATAATTGCGTTCAGCAGGCGAAAACTTGCGGGAGAAGAAGGCACACGGTTTCATCAAAGAACCAACAGAATCCCTCTGAGACAAAACGGCCCCTGCCCCAATCTCAGAAGCATCAATCTCAACCTGAAACGGAAGAGAAATATCTGGTTGGCGCAACACCGGAGCAGAAGTAAATCAGCGTTTAAGCTCCTGAAAGGCAGAGACAGCCGCAGAGGACCAATTTGCCACATCAGCGCCCTTTTTCGTCAAATCAGTCAAGGGTTTAACCACGCTGGAGAAGTTAGCAATGAAACGGCGATAAAAATTTGCAAAACCCAAAAATTTCTGAAGGCTCTTCACGGATGTGGGTTGAATCCAATCATGAATGGCCTGAACCTTAACCGGATCCATCTCCATAGATGAGGGAGAAAAAATAAAGCTCAAAAAAGAAACCTTCTGCACCCCAAAGAGACACTTAGACCCCTTCACAATCAAAGCATTGTCACAAAGGATCTGAAATACCATCCTGACCTGTTCCACATGAGACTTCCAATCATCGGAAAAAATCAAAATATTGTCCAAATATACAATCAAGAATTTATCAATATAAGTCCGGAAGATATCATGCATGAAGGATTGAAAAACAGATGGAGCGTTAGTGAGCCCGAATGGCATCACAAGGTATTAAAAATGGCCTTCGGGCGTATTAAACGCAGTTTTCCATTCATCACCCTGTTTAATACGAACAAGATTATATGCCCCCGAAGGTCAATCTTCGTAAACCAACTAGCCCCCTTAATCCTAGCAAACAAATCGGAAAGCAAAGGTAAAGGGTATTGAAATTTGACCGTGATCTTATTCAAGAGGCGATAATCAATACAAGGTCTCAAGGAGCCATCCTTCTTAGCAACAAAAAAAAACCTGCTCCCAATGGTGAAGAATATGGCCGAATATGCCCTTTCTCCAAAGACTCCTTAACATAACTCCACATGGCGGTATGTTCAGGCACAGACAGGTTGAAAAGTCGGCCCTTAGGAAACTTACTGCCTGGAATCAAGTCAATCGCACAATCACAGTCCCTGTGCGGTGGAAGGGAACTGGACTTGGGCTCATCGAATACATCCTGAAAATCAGACAAAAACTCTGGAATTTCAGAAGAGGAAGAAGAGGAGATTGACATCAAAGGAACATCATTATGAACCCCCTGACAACCCCAACTAGTCACAGACATAGATTTCCAATCCAACACAGGATTATGTACCTGCAACCACGGGAAACCCAGCACGATAACATCATGCAAATTATGCAACACCAGAAATCGACAATCTTCCTGATGGGCTGGCGCCATGTGCATGGTCACCTGTGTCCAAAACTGGAGCTTATTTTTAGCCAAAGGTGTAGCATCAATCCCCCTTAAAGGAATAGGGTTCTGCAAAGGCTGCAAGGGAAAACCACAACGCCTGGCAAACTCAAAATCCATTAAGTTCAAGGCGGCGCCTGAATCCACAAACGCCATGACAGAAAATGATGACAATGAGCAGATCAAGGACACCGATAACAGAAATTTAGGTTGTACAGTACTGATAGTAAATGAACTAGCGATCCTTTTTGTCCGCTTAGGGCAGACTGAAATAACATGAGAAGCGTCGCCACAATGACTTTGCTCTAAGGACGACGCCACAGCACGCACTGTCATGATTCTCAATGGCGAGAGAACATAGCCCAGCATATATGAGAACTAGCTCTTGGAAGATGGAAACTATACTGACCATGAACTAAACCTGCCGCACAACTAGAAGTGGCCGGGTAGCATGCCTACGTTTTTTAACCCTAGATGCCCAGCGCCAGCCGGAGAACTACCTAATCCTAGCAGAGGAAAAGACAGTCCTGGCTCACCTCTAGATAAATTTTCCCAAAAGGCAGACAGAGGCCCCCACATATATTGGCGGTGATTTTAGATGAAATGACAAACGTAGTATGAAAATAGGTTTAGCAAAATCGAGGTCCGCTTTCTAGATAGCAGGAAGACAGAAAGGACACTTTCATGGTCAGCAGAAAACCCTATCAAAACACCATCCAGAAATTCCTTTAAGACTCTAGCATTAACTCATAACACCAGAGTGGCAATTTCCGATCACAAGAGCTTTCCAGACACAGTAACGAAACAGCAGCTGTGAACAGGAACAAAATGCAAAAACACACAAGGACAAAAGTCCAACTTAGCTGGGAGTTGTCTAGTAGCAGGAACAAGCACAGAAAGGCTTCTGATTACATTGTTGACCGGCAAGAAACTGACAGAGGAGCAAGGTTATATAGCGACTCCCACATCCTGATAGGAGCAGGTGAACAGAGGGGATGATGCACACAAGTTCAATTCCACAAGTGGCCACCGGGGGAGCCCAGAATCCAATTTCACAACAGTACCCCCCCCTCAAGGAGGGGGCACCGAACCCTCACCAGAACCACCAGGGCGATCAGGATGAGCCCTATGAAAGGCACGGACAAGATCGGAGGCATGAACATCAGAGGCAGTGACCCAAGAATTATCCTCCTGACCGTATCCCTTCCATTTGACCAGATACTGGAGTCTCCGTCTGGAAACACGAGAGTCTAAGATCTTTTCCACAACGTACTCCAACTCACCCTCAACCAACACCGGAGCAGGAGGCTCAACGGAAGGCACAACCGGTACCTCATACCTGCGCAACAATGACCGATGAAAAACATTATGAATCGAAAAGGATGCAGGGAGGTCCAAACGGAAGGACACAGGGTTAAGAATCTCCAATATCTTGTACGGGCCGATGAACCGAGGCTTAAACTTAGGAGAAGAAACCCTCATAGGGACAAAACGAGAAGACAACCACACCAAGTCCCCAACACAAAGCCGAGGACCAACACGACGACGGCGGTTGGCAAAAAGCTGAGTCTTCTCCTGGGACAACTTCAAATTGTCCACCACCTGCCCCCAAATCTGATGCAACCTCTCCACCACAGCATCCACTCCAGGACAATCCGAAGATTCCACTTGACCGGAGGAAAATCGAGGATGAAACCCCAAATTACAGAAAAACGGGGACACCAAGGTGGCAGAGCTGGCCCGATTATTGAGGGCGAACTCCGCCAAAGGCAAAAAAGCAACCCAATCATCCTGATCCGCAGACACAAAACACCTCAAATATGTCTCCAAGGTCTGATTAGTCCGCTCGGTCTGGCCATTAGTCTGAGGATGGAAAGCAGACGAAAAAGACAAATCTATGCCCATCCTAGCACAGAATGCCCGCCAAAATCTAGACACGAATTGGGTCCCTCTGTCAGAAACGATATTCTCAGGAATACCATGCAAACGAACAACATTTTGAAAAAACAGAGGAACCAACTCGGAAGAAGAAGGCAACTTAGGCAAGGGAACCAGATGGACCATCTTAGAGAAACGGTCACACACCACCCAGATGACAGACATCTTCTGAGAAACAGGCAGATCCGAAATAAAATCCATCGAGATGTGCGTCCAAGGCCTCTTCGGGATAGGCAAGGGCAACAACAATCCACTAGCCCGAGAACAACAAGGCTTGGCCCAAGCACAAACGTCACAAGACTGCACAAAGCCTCGCACATCTCGTGACAGGGAAGGCCACCAGAAGGACCTTGCCACCAAATCCCTGGTACCAAAGATTCCAGGATGACCTGCCAACGCAGAAGAATGAACCTCAGAGATGACTCTACTGGTCCAATCATCAGGAACAAACAGTCTACCAGGTGGGCAACGATCAGGTCTATCCGCCTGAAACTCCTGCAAGGCCCGCCGCAGGTCTGGAGAAACGGCAGACAATATCACTCCATCTTTAAGGATACCTGTGGGCTCAGAATTACCAGGGGAGTCAGGCTCAAAACTCCTAGAAAGGGCATCCGCCTTAACATTCTTAGAACCCGGTAGGTACGACACCACAAAATTAAACCGAGAGAAAAACAACGACCAGCGCGCCTGTCTAGGATTCAGGCGCCTGGCAGACTCAAGGTAAATTAAATTTTTGTGGTCAGTCAATACCACCACCTGATGTCTGGCCCCCTCAAGCCAGTGACGCCACTTCATGGCCAAAAGCTCCCGATTCCCAATATCATAATTCCGCTCGGCGGGCGAAAATTTACGGGAAAAAAAAGCACAAGGTCTCATCACGGAGCAGTCGGAACTTCTCTGCGACAACACCGCCCCAGCTCCGATTTCAGAAGCGTCGACCTCAACCTGAAAAGGAAGAGCAACATCAGGCTGACGCAACACTGGGGCGGAAGAAAAGCGGCGCTTGAGCTCCCGAAAGGCCTCCACAGCATCAGGGGACAATCAGCAACATCAGCACCCTTCTTAGTCAAATCAGTCAATGGTTTTACAACATCAGAAAAACCAGCAATAAATCGACGATAAAAGTTAGCAAAGCCCAAAAATTTCTGAAGACTCTTAAGAGAAGAGGGTTGCGTCCAATCACCAATAGCCTGAACCTTGACAGGATCCATCTCGATGGAAGAGGGGGAAAAAATGTATCCCAAGAAAGAAATCTTTTGAACCCCAAAAACACACTTAGAACCCTTCACACACAAGGAATTAGACCGCAAAACCTGAAAAACCCTCCTGACCAGCTGGACATGAGAGTCCCAGTCATCCGAAAAAATCAGAATATCATCCAGATACACAATCATAAATTTATCCAAATAATCGCGGAAAATGTCATGCATAAAGGACTGGAAGACTGAAGGGGCATTTGAAAGACCAAAAGGCATCACCAAATACTCAAAATGGCCCTCGGGCGTATTAAATGCGGTTTTCCACTCATCCCCCTGCTTGATTCGCACCAAATTATACGCCCCACGGAGATCAATCTTAGAGAACCACTTGGCCCCCTTTATACGAGCAAACAAATCAGTAAGCAGTGGTAACGGATATTGATATTTAACCGTGATTTTATTCAAAAGTCGATAATCAATACACGGCCTCAAAGAGCCGTCTTTCTTAGACACAAAGAAAAAAACGGCTCCTAAGGGAGATGACGAAGGACGAATATGTCCCTTTTCCAAGGACTCCTTTATATATTCTCGCATAGCAGCGTGTTCAGGCACAGACAGATTAAATAAACGACCCTTAGGGTATTTACTACCCGGAATCAAGTCTATGGCACAATCGCACTCCCGGTGCGGAGGTAGTGAACCAACCTTGGGTTCTTCAAAAACGTCACGAAAGTCAGACAAGAATTCAGGAATCTCAGAGGGAATAGATGATGAAATGGAAACCAAAGGTACGTCCCCATGAGTTCCTTTACATCCCCAGCTTAACACAGACATAGCTCTCCAGTCGAGGACTGGGTTATGAGATTGCAGCCATGGCAATCCCAGCACCAAAACATCATGTAGATTATACAGCACCAGAAAGCGAATAACCTCCTGGTGATCCGGATTAACACGCATAGTCACTTGTGTCCAGTATTGTGGTTTATTACTAGCCAATGGGATGGAGTCAATCCCTTTCAGAGGTATCGGAGCCTCCAGTGGCTCCAAATCATACCCACAGCGTTTGGCAAAGGACCAATCCATAAGACTCAAAGCAGCGCCAGAGTCGACATAGGCGTCCGCGGTAATAGATGACAAAGAACAAATCAGGGTCACAGATAGAATAAACTTAGACTGTAAAGTGCTAATTGAAACAGACTTGTCAGGCTTCTTAGTACGCTTAAAGCATGCTGATATAACATGAGTTGAATCACCACAATAGAAGCACAACCCATTTTTTCGTCTAAAATTCTGCCGCTCGCTTCTGGACAGAATTCTATCACATTGCATATTTTCTGGCGTTTTCTCAGTAGACACCGCCAAATGGTGCACAGGTTTGCGCTCCCGCAGACGCCTATCGATCTGAATAGCCATCGTCATGGACTCATTCAGACTCGCAGGCACAGGGAACCCCACCATAACATCCTTAATGGCATCAGAGAGACCTTCTCTGAAAATCGCCGCCAGGGCGCACTCATTCCACTGAGTAAGCACAGACCATTTGCGGAATTTTTGGCAGTATATTTCAGCTTCATCTTGCCCCTGAGACAAGGACATCAAGGCCTTTTCCGCCTGAAGCTCTAAATGAGGTTCCTCATAAAGCAACCCCAAGGCCAGAAAAAACGCATCCACATTGAGCAATGCAGGATCCCCTGGTGCCAATGCAAAAGCCCAGTCTTGAGGGTTGCCCCGGAGCAAGGAAATTACAATCCTGACCTGCTGTGCAGGGTCTCCGGCAGAGCGAGACTTCAGGGACAAAAACAATTTGCAATTATTTTTAAAATTTTGAAAGTGAGATCTATTCCCCGAGAAGAATTCAGGCAAAGGAATTCTAGGCTCAGACATAGGTGCATGAACAACAAAATCTTGCAAATTTTGTACCTTTGTGGCGAGATTATTCAAACCTGTAGCTACACTCTGAAGATCCATTTGAAACAGGTGAACACAGAGCCATTCAAGGATTAGAAGGAGAGAAAGAGAGGAAGGCTGCAGTATAGGCAGACTAGCAAGTGATTCAATTCAGAGCACACTCAGAACTTAGAGGAAAAAAAAAAAAATTGTAGCAGACTTCTTTTTTCTCTCCTTTCTCAGCCAGTAATTTAACCCTTTTTTGGGCCGGTCAAACTGTCATGATTCTCAATGGCGAGAGAACATAGCCCAGCATATATGAGAACTAGCTCTTGGAAGATGGAAACTATACTGACCATGAACTAAACCTGCCGCACAACTAGAAGTGGCCGGGTAGCATGCCTACGTTTTTTAACCCTAGATGCCCAGCGCCAGCCAGAGAACTACCTAATCCTAGCAGAGGAAAAGACAGTCCTGGCTCACCTCTAGAGAAATTTTCCCAAAAGGCAGACAGAGGCCCCCACATATATTGGCGGTGATTTTAGATGAAATGACAAACGTAGTATGAAAATAGGTTTAGCAAAATCGAGGTCCGCTTTCTAGATAGCAGGAAGACAGAAAGGACACTTTCATGGTCAGCAGAAAACCCTATCAAAACACCATGCAGAAATTCCTTTAAGACTCTAGCATTAACTCATAACACCAGAGTGGCAATTTCCGATCACAAGAGCTTTCCAGACACAGTAACGAAACAGCAGCTGTGAACAGGAACAAAATGCAAAAACACACAAGGACAAAAGTCCAACTTAGCTGGGAGTTGTCTAGTAGCAGGAACAAGCACAGAAAGGCTTCTGATTACATTGTTGACCGGCAAGAAACTGACAGAGGAGCAAGGTTATATAGCGACTCCCACATCCTGATAGGAGCAGGTGAACAGAGGGGATGATGCACACAAGTTCAATTCCACAAGTGGCCACCGGGGGAGCCCAGAATCCAATTTCACAACAACGCACAGTTTGACGCTCCCGCAAGCACCGATCAATCTGAATGGCCAGAGACATAGAATCACTCAGACCGGAAGGCGTGGGAAACCCCACCATAACATCCTTAACGGATTCAGAAAGACCCTTTCTGAAAATTGCCGCCAAAGCATCATCATTCCATTTAGTCAACACAGACCATTTTCTAAATTTCTGACAAAACAATTCTGCCGCCTCTTGACCCTGAGACAGGGCCAATAAGGTTTTCTCCGCTTGATCCACAGATTTCGGTTCATCATATAATAATCCTAAAGCCTGAAAAAAGGAATCTACATTAAGCAAGGCCGGATTCCCAGATTCCAAGGAAAATGCCCAATCCTGTGGATCGCCACGCAGCAGGGAGATGACAATTTTAACCTGCTGAATGGAATCACCGGATGATCGCGGTCTCAGAGCAAAAAACAGTTTACAATTATTTTTAAAACCCCAAAATTTGGACCTATCACCAAAAAACAAATCAGGAGTAGGAATCTTCGGCTCGAAAGCAGGAGTCTGAACAATATAATCAGAAATACCCTGTACCCTAGCAGCAAGCTGGTCTACACGAGAAGCTAATTCCTGAACATCCATGCTGGCACAAGACTCCTCAGCCACCCATAAATAAAGAGGGAAAAAAAGACAAAACAGACTGCAGAAAAAAAAATGGCTCAACACCTATCTTCCCTTCTTCTGAGATGCATTTAACTCATTATGGACCAGTTGTACTGTTATGATCTGGTGACCTTGGAGCCGCATGAAACTTTCTCTGGAGTCGGTGGAACCTGTACTGACCGCAAATCCTGAACTAGCACCGCAACTAGAAGTAGCCGTGGGGTGTGCCTAACATACCCTAGACACCTCGACACAGCCAGAGGACTAAATACCCCTATAGATGGAAATAGGAATGCTACCTTGCCTCAGAGCAGACCCCCAAAGGATAGGCAGCCCCCCACGAATAATGACTGTGAGTAGGAGAAGAATAGACACACGCAGGTAGAAAACATGATTTAACAAAAGAGGCCACTCTAGCTAAATAGGAAAGGATAGGACAGATTACTAGGCGGTCAGTATTAAAACCCTTCCAAAAATATCCACAGCAGATAATACAAAAAGTTCCACAATCTAACTAAAGACATGGAATGTATATCTGCCACTCCAGAGAATCCAATAAGACTGAGAAAATACTGACACAATCTAAGCTGGACAAGAAAACACAAAGAATAGCACTGAATTGTGAAGCACACAAAATGTGTGCCACAGGAAAGAAAAACCAGACACTTATCTTTGCTGATTTGGCAGAAAGGCAGGAGGAACCAGGCAGAGGTCCTACACCTCCCAACAACAATTGACAACTGGCAAGGACTAATGAATCCTGCACGCCTAAATACCCCAGTCAGAACTGCAATCAGCAGATACACTTGACCAGGACTGCAACTCAGGGGCAACTGCATTACCACCTACAACCACCGGAGGGAGCCCAAAAGCAGAATTCACAACAGTTTTCCCATTCAGATTTAAATACCTCGTCCTCAATAGAAAAGGACGGGAATATCTGGACACGTGATCCTCTAGGGATCAGATTGCGGGTTAGGTATTGTCCCAGGGTCGCCCTGTTCCACCACAGTTTTGTCCGCCTGTGCAATAAAGACTTCAATTTAATAATTCTCTCTCTAGAGTCACCACCATTCGTAGTTACGGAACCGTCAATATCCTCCTTAAAGGCCTCCTGTAAACGAGACAACCAATTCTGGTCTCGTGTCCGATAATCCATCGGCTTCAGATTAGCTGCTGTGAGAAACACAGAAGAACAATATTTAATACTACAATCATGAAGCACCAAAGTACATTGTAATTGAGAGCAAGTAGCCCCAACTCTCCCAAGGCACCTAAGGGGCGCCCAATCTCCAGGACAACTCCAAGCAAGAGCAAACACAGAAAAATGGAGCAAGAAAGTCCACATCCACATAATTAGTTTATAAAAATACACAACGTTTTTATTAACATAAATACAACAAGATAACACCAGAGTATAAAAAAATGCATATAAGTGCTGTAGACACTATGCATAAAGAGGGCAATAAGGAGGAAATATGGCGATAACTAAGTGAGGGGGATACTACAATACATCCTCTCAATAAGGAAGGTAAGCCAATACCAATTATAACACATGGTCCCACAGGTACCCCAAAGTAACACAGAATGAGTGCAGCATATTAGGCTCCAGGCTTACCCATTGCAGTCATCAGGGAAAGTATCCACACCTCACCAAGGACCCCCGGACGCGCGTTTCGCGTACTAGCTTTTTCAACAGGGTATATCTTTAATCAGTCTCATGGCGTTTAAATAACACACAAACCGGAAATGGTGCCGGAAAAACCGGCGCATGCGCGGTGGCGCCCAGGGCGCGTCATCGCTGGGGCCGTCACAGCAGGGCGCGCGTGTGAGCGGAACTCCGCTGTCTGACGTCATGTGGCAAGCACGCCCAGCTGATAATGACAGCCGCAGAGAAAGACGAGTACACCGGGCGGCAGCGGGCATGCGCACCATCGGCAACCATTTTCCCAGAGACCACGGCCGCGGCCATTTTTACAAGGATAAAATCGCTACATAGTCCCAATACATAAAATAGTGAAAAATTACCTTGTGCACAACAATAGATAAGGTATTATAGAAAGGGGACAGCAAAATATAACTGCCCACCTATTCTAAACTACCCCCTAGTATCAAAAAGCTGACCACTCATTCAGCTACATATAATGAATGCTAACAGACAAATAAAGTGACATGTGCAATAGATACAAATTCAGTTAATACATGCCTAAGCATAATAAGAAAATAAATAGCAAAACAGTGAGTGAAGACTTCTTATTTCTTTATGACTTCTATACGTGAAGAAAGAGGGATCCGATGCGACATCACATAGAGATCCAAAAGCCGTGGTCATACATGGAAGAAAAACTGAAAATAAAAAACACATAAGACAATTAAAACGAAAATATGTTAAAAAACAATGGTGGACAGACTCAAATAGAGAGGAAAAATGACAAATCTGTCAATATTTATACATATCAAATATCACACAAGCGTAACAACAAAGTGGTGAACAGTGCCTGATGTGAAAGTCCTCAGACCTCAAATGGTCACAAACTTGGCACGTTAATAAGATTGATTTTCTGGACATTACTTTGTGTGTTGCCGAGGATGGCTCTGTTGAAACTGACCTTTATCGAAAAGAGTCATCTGCTGCGAGCAGGAGCCGAGTGTCATTAGAATATCGCATCCGATGCTCTCGCAGTGTGACGCCGGCCTTATAGTGAAGTCAGGAGGCAGGGATTATTTCCAGGCACCACACGCCCGCAGCCTGGAAGAAATCATTAACATAAAGACAGAATAAAACATTTCTCCACAACAAGACCGTTAATATGAGGCACACATGTAGGACTAGTGTAAGATTTCTATTACCTGTATGCCCATAATAATAGGTCATATATGTCCCGTGGGTGACAGATTCCCTTCAACCCCTTTCTGCCAGCTAACAGAATAGTACATCAACAGGCAGTATCCCCTGTTTTGAGGTGGGCTCCGACGGTGAGCCCACCTCAAAGCCGTGACATGTCAGCTGTCTTGAACAGCTGACGTGCCTGCAATGAGCGCAAGCGGAATTGCGATCCACCCGCGCCTATTAACTAGTTGAATGCCGCTGTCAAACTCTGTCAGCGGCATTTAACAAGTGCTGCCGGCCGTGCGGCCGGAAGTATGCGCACCGCTGCCCCCCGTCACGTGATCGGGGGTCATCGGTGCATTGCCATCACAACCAAAGGTCTCCTCGAGACCTCTATGGTTGTTGATGGCCGATTGCTATGAGCACCACCCTGTCGTCGGCGTTCATAGCAAGCCTGTAATTCTGCTGTATAGAGGTGATCTGTGCATCACCTCTGTGTAGCAGAGGCGATCGGGTTGTGCCAGCTCCCCTGGAGGCTATTGAAGCATGACAAAATTTTAAAAAAATGTGTTTAAAAATATTTAAAAAAATAAAAAAATATAAAAGTTTAAATCACCCCCCTTTTGCTCCAATCAAAATAAAACAATAATAAAAAAAATCAAACATACACATATTTGGTATCGCTGTATTCAGAATCGCCCGATCTATCAATAAAAAAAAGGATTAACCTGATCGCTAAACGGCATAGAGAGAAAAAAAATCAAAACGTCAAAATTACGTTTTATTTGTCGACGCGACATTGCATTAACCCCTTAATGACCGCCGATGCGTCTTTTAACTGACCTGAGATATAAGAGAATAGCCTCCCCATACAGGAGACAATCCAGCAGCTGTCGGCTGTGTATATCTGACAGCTTGCTGCATCAGCCACGATCAGTGTTGTCACCGTCCATATCTGTTTAACCCCTTAGATGCTGCTGTCAATAATCACTATATCATATAAATGTTTAAAAGAGTGTGGCTTCTCCCTCTTTATCCCCATCGGTACCCTGAGATCATGATTGTGTGGTCCTGATGTTCGCCATGGCAAATCATGAGCAAATAGCGGCCTTAAAGTCTGTCGGCTATAGTAACCTAGGTGGTAAAAATAATCTTTTTCATTCCTATCATACCACTTTGTATTAATTCCTGAAAAGCACCTGAAAGGTTAATAAACTACCTGAGGCCGGTTTCACACGTCAGTGGCTCCGGTACGTGAGGTGACAGTTTCCTCACGTACCGGAGACACTGACACACGTAGACCCATAAAAATCAATGCATCTGTGCAGATGTCATTGATTTTTTGCGGACCGTGTCTCCGTGTGCCAAACACGGAGACATGTCAGTGTTCGTGGGAGCGCACGGATTACACGGACCCAATAGAGTCAATGGGTCCGTGTAAAACACGGACCTCACACGGACGTTCTCCGTCTGGGGTCCGTGTGCGTGCAGGAGACAGCGCTACAGTAAGCGCTGTCCCCCCACATGGTGCTGAAGCCGCGATTCATATCTTCCCTGTAGCAGCGTTTGCTGCAGAGAGAATATGAATAATAGTGTTTAAATGAAAGATCTATGTGTCCCCCGCCCCCCCCCACCCCCTGTGCGCCCCCCCGCTGTCCTGAAAATACTCACCCGCTCCCACGTTGGCTGTCACTCCTTCCTCTCTGCCCCGCGCCTCCTACTGTATGCGGTCACGTGGGGCCGCTCATTTACAATCATGAATAGTCGGCTCCGCCCCTACGGGAGGTGGAGCCACATATTCATGACTGTAAATGATCGGCCCCACGTGACCGCATACACTAGAAGCCGCGGCCAGACCAGGAAGCAGTGAGGGAGGTGGGTAAGTATTTTCTGAACAGCGGGGGGGGCGCACAGGGGGTGGGAGGGCCGCGGACACATAGATCTTTATTTTAAACACTGTTATTCATATTTTCTCTGCAGCAAACGCTGCTGCAGGGAACATATGAATCGCGGCTTCAGCGCGATGCAGGGTACCACACGCGTGGGTACCACACGCTCCATGTGGTACCCACTCGCCATACGGGCGGCACACGTGTGCCGCACGTATGGCCTACGTGAGTTCCCAGGCACACGGACACGGATAACTCCGGTACCGATTTATTCCGGTACCGGAATTATCTGGACGTGTGGGACAGCCCTGACAGCAGTTCTCAGTATGTCAGGAAGTGTTGTTTTTAAAATGGTATCACTTTTTGGGGTTTTCCAATATATAGGACCCCTAAAGTCACTTCAAACCTGGATAGGCTTTAAAAAAAATAATTTTGTAAATTTCTTTGGAAAAATGAAAAATTGCTGCTACATTTGTAAACCTCCTAAAATGCTAAGAAAATAAAATAACATTTTACAAATAGTGCTGATGTAAAGCAGACATGAGGGAAATATTATTTATTAATGTTATGCTTTGGTACAACTATCTGAATTAAAGGGATAATCATTCAAATTTTGAAAATTGCAAATTTTTACATTTTTGTCAAATTTCTGATATTTTTTATAAATAAACACAAAACATATCAACCTAAATTTACTATTATCATAAATTATAATGTGTCACAAAAAAAATCTCAAAATCACTGGAATCTGTAGAAGCATTCCAGAGTTATTACCACATAAAGTGACACTGTTCAGATGTTTAAAATTTGGCTCTGTCACTAAGGGGTTAAAATGCAATAATGGGTGATCAAAAGAACGTATCTGCACAAAAGTGGTATAATTAAAAACGTCAGCTCAGCACGCAAAAAATAAGCCCTCAGCCAACCCGAGATCACGAAAAATGGAGACGCTACGGGTATCGGAAAATTGCAATTTTTTTTTTTAAGCAAACTTTGGGATTTTTTTTTTACCACTTAGATAAAAGAGAATCTAGACATGTTAGGTGTCTATGAACTCGTAATGACCTGGGGAATCATAATGGCAGGTCAGTTTTTAGCATTTAGTGAACCTAGCAAAAAGGCCAAACAAAAAACAAGTGTGGGATTGCACTTTTTTGCAATTTCATCGCACTTGGAATTTTTTTCCTGTTTTCTGTTACAGGACATGGTAAACCAATGCTGTATTTCAAAAGTACAACTCGTCCTGCAAAAAATAAGCCCTCACATGGCCATATTGACGGAAAAATAAAAACGTTATGGCTCTGGAACAAAGGGGAGCGAAAAACGAAAACGAAAAAAAAAAAAGCCCTGGGGGTTAAAGGGTTAACAAAGAAAATGACATGGGGCATCATATCGTATGATTATCTTACAGGGGTTGTCCATGGTTCTCCTGGTTGGTCTGTATTCTTGCAACCCACCGCTTTTTATATGGGATGATAACAATTAGTAACGGGAGTATAAACTTTGCACTACCCATGAATAAACTGCAGCAATTTTTATTGTACAATAATGAAAAATGTTCCAAAAGACTCATGGATGTCATTCAAGCTTTCCATTGACTAGAATTGTAAATTATGTAAATGAGAAGAAAAAATAGTTGCACTCACCGGTCCTGTACAATCCAATGTCTTTATTCGGAAAAACATGCTTAAAACTGGCTGCAGTGAGAGAGGGATCACATGTGCGGGGTGACGATCTCCTGCTCTTCTACTGGTCCTGAAATTTTCACTGCGCGCAACAAGAGCCACAATATATGTCCCTGTTTCTTGTTTTAAAAAGTTGTGGGGTATGTTTTCATAGAAAACTATGTGGAATACTGTAAATCCAAAAAGCAAAATGAAAATAATTACTGTGATATTTGCTTTCTAATCAGCATGTTCATTATTTATTCAGAGTTGCTGAAGTCATTAGTCAATTCATATTAAAAATGCAGAATGTGACTTCAACATTCTAAAAGAAACCTAATCAATATCCTTGGGGCCTGCTGAGGTAGTTATCTGGGGCTGATGGTGATTGTGTTATTTCCATCTGAGCGCATAAATAATGTTCACTCAGCCCACATTCTGCATGCAGGATTCCCATAGTCAATCCCATGTGGTGCATCCATCGCAATTTTCGCACACTAAATTATTAACTCTCTTTTTTATAGTTTCTTTCGTTTTTTATAGTTTCTTTTTTTTTTTAAATAAGAGGCTCAAAACTAATCTGTCCTTAGATAGATGATGTGCACCCTACACAAACCCATCTACAATTTTTGGAGATAATATTTGATGTCTGGTAAGTCATGAACTTACAAAACTTAAACGACTTTACAAAACAATTTTTGACTATTATGTTTTTTAGATATCACATAGAAATACTGTACTACTGCATAAATACTAACATAACCCTACCCTGGGAGCTCAACCAGACCCCACAAGTGTGCATTAACCCTACCCCGGGGGCTCAACCAGACCCCACAAGTGTGCATAAACCCTACCCCGGGAGCTCAACCAGACCCCACAAGCGTGCATTAACCCTACCCCGGGAGCTCAACCAGACCCCACAAGCGTGCATTAACCCTACCCCGGGAGCTCAACCAGACCCCACAAGCATGCATTAACCCTACCCTGGGGCCCAAGCAGACCCCGCAATTGTGCAGTAACCCCCCGGGAGCTCGACCTGACCCCACAAGCGTGCATTAACCCCCCAAGAGCTCAACCACACCCTACAAGTCTGCATTAACCCCCTGGGACCCCAACCAGATCTCACAAATGTGCATTAACCCCCCCCCCCACCCCCCGAGGCCCAACCAGACTCCACAAGCATGCATTAATTACCCCGGGGCTCAACCAGACCCCACAAGCTTACATTAACCCCCTCCGGGGCCCAACCAGACCCCACAAGTGTGCATTAGCCCCCCGGGAGCTCAACCAGACACCACAAGCGTGCATTAAACACCCCCAGAGTTAAACCAGACCCCGTAAGTCTGTATTAACCCCCAGGGAGCTTAGCCAGACCACACAAGTGTTCAATAACCCCTCGGGAGCTCAATCAGACCCCACAAGTGTGCAATAAAGCCAAGCTGGACCTGGTGCAGTCAATGATGGGCTGTCTGTACGCCAAGTGTGTTCCCTGTATCACCGACTGTGTGATGGCAGAACTGGAGAAACTGGAGCAGAAATACAGAGTAGCTCTCAGGATCGCTAAGGACCCCACCGTTGAACGCCTTCCGTGCACACACCAAGGAACCTATGCGGATAACTGCTTGGAGGAGTGCACTGGAGGATGACTCAGCACAAATGTTACATAGTGGCCACAGTGGACCGAGATCTGAAGAGGCGGATAAGGAAGATTCCTGGTGTACCCATCAGGTACATCTCTAACCACAGATACAACATTGAGAGGATGCCGGACGACTATGGAGCTCCTCGCTTCTAGCTGGTGACTGATGCCCATCACGGCCTGGGTTTGTTTCTCTGCTCATGAGACCCCCCTTCTGGTGTATTCACTTTGCAGGTTCCATAGACTGAAGCCCTAATACCGCTGCATGGACCAAAATTACACGGAGCTGTTGTGCAGCCTGCATCCGGGTCCCCCGTTTGGGTCTGCGCCAATACATAATTTGTACAGTGATAGTCATCAGTAAACTTTTATTGCTTCTTAGGGTGTCTTTGGTTTGTCTTCATACGTTTTACTTCGAGCATCAAACCTGTGCCGTCTTCCCCCAAGGAATCGTTGCAGTTTCCTGACATATCTGTGTTTCTCGGCCTTCTCCTGTGATTCTTGCCGCCTCGCACATGTCTTCAGTTCTATATTTCTGTGCTCTGGACCTTAACGTTTGGCTGAATGTGAGCTCCACATGCCGGCTTCTACAACCCCTGGCAAAAATTATGGAATCACCGGCCTTGGAGGATGTTCATTCAGTTTAATTATGTAGAAAAAAAATCGCAGATCACAGACATGGCACAAAACTACAGTCATTTAAAATGACAACTTTCTGGCTTTAATAAACACTAAAAAAAAATCAAGAACAAAAAATGTTGTAGTAGTCAGTAATGGTTACTTTTTTTTAGAACAAGCAGAGGGAAAAATTATGGAATCACCCAATTCTGAGGAAAAAATTAGGGAAAAAAGGAAAAACAAACAAACAAAAAAACACTCCAAAACATCACTATATGCAAATTGCCTCTTCAGAGAAAAAGAGGACTTAAACTCTATAGCGCCACCTGTTGGAAGTAGTGATCTTACAAGTCACAATCAACCCTTTAACGAGTCGTGCAATATGACTTGGGATAAAAGCCAAATCAGTATCTCAAAACATCGGTGGGTGGCACTGGAGTTCTGGTCCTCTTTGCATATTCCTCTGCTTCCTCCAATTCTCTAATCAACATCTGATCCTTTCTGCCAGTTTCTGCTTTTACCCGGGATATCTCCTTAATGCAGAGCCCTCTAAAATAAGTCTTCATAGCTTCCCAAACCATAAAAAAATGACGCTGTCCCAGCATGAATGCTGCAGTATTCTCTAATATCGCTATTCCCCCATACCGGAAGTCCGCTGCCTCGGAGTAACCCTTGACTCTGCCCTGTCCTTCAAACCACACATCAAAGCTCTTTCCACCTTCTGTCGCCTCCAGCTCAAAAATATCTCCAGAATCTGTCCTTTCCTCAACCGTCAAGCTACTAAAATGCTTGTGCATGTCCTCATCATCTCCCGCTTTGACTACTGCAACATCCTTTTCTGTGGCCTCCCTGCTAACACCCTTGCACCTCTCCAGTCCATCCTTAACTCTGCTGCCCGACTAATTCATCTCTCTCCTCGCTACTCCTCCGCTTCCCCCCTCTACAAATCTTTTCACTGGCTCCCATTCCCTCAACGTATACAGTTCAAATTACTTATACTAACCTACAAAGCCATCCATAGCCTGTCTCCTCCATGTATCTCTGAACTAATCTCCCGATATCTTCCCTCACGTAATCTCTGGTCCTCCCAAGACCTCCTTCTCTCCTCCACACTTATTCGCTCCTCATCCAACCGCCTTCAAGACTTCTCCCGAATATCCCCCATCCTCTGGAATTCTTTGCCCCCACACGTTCAACTTTCAACCACATCGGATCCTTCAGATGGAACCTGAAAACCCACCTCTTCAGGAAAGCCTACAGCATGCTCTGACCCCAATGCTTCCTCACCGCTACTTAAGTTACCGCCACACCAACACCGGAGCTCCTGCAACCCTCAACCTACTGTCTCCTTCCCCATAATCCTGCAGAATGGAATCCCGCAAGGGCAGGGTCCTCGCCCCTCAGTATCAGTCTGTCATTGTTAGTTTGCTTACTGTAAGTGATATCTGTAATTTGTATGTAACCCCTCCTCATGTACAGCACCATGGAATCAATGGGGCTATATAAATAAATAATAATAATATTACTCATCATCGATTACAGGCTGTTAATAGCCAACAGCTGCATTCACAATTTTACAGAATAGATAGCAGTAATCTGCCAGCAGTAATTTCTGACTTAGTGCCTTGACGTTTATATTATTGATACTTAGAATAGGCCAGTATTATCAGATCAGTGGGACTCTTCACACCCCATAAAGATCAGCACAAGTGCTGTTAGAATGAGTCACAGCACTTGTGCAAGCACTACAAGTTGGGTGATGGGTGCAGACAGTATGGGGAGCGAACGGGGGATTGTATGCGGACACAGTATGAGTAGCGATGTGAAAATGTACGTGGACAGAGTACGGGGAGTGAGGATGATGGGATGTGTGCATGCGTAGCATGGGGGGGACAGTGTAAGGGCACAGCCAGGAGAGGACAGTATACCAAGGAGGGGGAGTGTGATGAGAGAGTACAGTATAAATACTGGGCCCTGTAGGGGGACACAGTATGAGGTCAGTGTAAAGAGCATGTACCATAAGAGGGACAGTGTGGGGGTCATATTTTGTGCAGACAATACAGTGAGGGGCAATTTTTTATTCAGGAGTATTATAATGACACTTCTGTCTTTAAGGGCACCATGTGGAGCTTTTCTGCAAAAGAGCGGAGAAAATGGAAGTCCGCAGAGATGAGCTGTGGATGAGAAAACTCATCATGTGGTCTTGACAAGATGAAGAAAATTAAGGAGAATGACTCCAGAGACGATGCCATCTATAAGGTACCTGGATGTGAATGTTATTTTTGATACTGACTAATTCTCATGTTTTTATTTATTCTTAGGAGCATTAAAGGGGTTGTCCAGGTTTGTAATGAGTCTGCAGTCATTCTTTGTGACTTCACTCATATGCGACTTTCATACTTATAGTCCTGTGACAGCGAGCTTCTCTTCCTGCTTCTCTCAGTTTTTCACTTACCATTGAGAGCATTAGGGAGATCGGCTTGTCGGTACATGACAAAGTGCGCATATTTTTTTTATTTTTTTTTTGGGGGGGGCTAAACTGAATTCTTGCCCCATGTGCCAGAAACCCTAGATACACCTCTGCCTCCAGGTATTCAATCTCCAAATTACCTCACTGGTATCTCAATGCCACTGAACCCCAGAAGCTGCTTACTCCCCCTTTTTGACCTGCCCCAAATATCAGCAGCTAACCTCCCCTTGTTACATTAGACTATTTTAGGCAAGAAAATTCATTGCTCGATTATGGATAAGTGAAAATGTTCCATCTCTTGCACAGTGGATATCTTGCATAAATATAAGAAACTAAGATATTTACACAGTGGAATCCCACACAGGTATTATGCAGTGTGGGAGCCTTGGCTCGATTCTCCTAAAACTGTACATTAAAAACATGGGAAATTAAAGAGAACCTGTCACGTTGAAAATGGTATCTGATCTGTAGGCAGGATGTTGTATAGAAGAAGAAGCTGATCCGATTGATATACATTTTTGGGCGAAAGTTTCAATAAAACTTGCATTTTATTAATAAAGATCCCTAGTGCTTGTATACATATGAGTCCAGTGGGCGTTCCTATATAATGCTTGACAGTCTTCCCTGTATGAATGTACATGTAGAGATAGCTGTCAATCTCTGAGTAGGACTGCCCACTGGACTCGTATGCATACAAACACAAGGGATTTCAATGAACAAAACACAAGTTATGCTGAATCTTTTTAAAAATCTATATTTCATCCTAGTCTGCCATGTTGCCCATAGACCAGACTTCACATACAATGTGACAGGTTCTCTTTAAGACACATAAGAAACCAATGTTATGTTTTATATGTGTAAGCTCTCAGCCTGTGCTGCTGTCAACCGCAGGGCCAGCTGTGGACATGGTTTACACACTCTTAGATATTGGCTGTAAACAAAGACTCTTTTCTGCTTAGTAGAGGTTGCCCTACCAGAAAATGTGTCAATATATTATTCAGCCATTTATTTCTTCTTTCTATGAGTTTTATTTCCTTCTAGTCTTTATAATGTCTGATTGATATAAGGCAATTTACCTGTCTAACCATTTATCTGTAAACACTCTTTTGTTGGGTGAAATGATCTTTTCTTTTTCCTAAAACATCATCGTTCTTGGCAGCACATTGCTCAGGAAACAATAGCAGCCTATGTGCATAGAATAGGGTGTATAAAGCGGATGCATAAACAGAAGATGTATTAGTAGTACCCTTCTATAAATGACTTACACGGCTATGTTAGATGTGTGTAGAATATGGGATCCCGTGTTATCCAAGCATGCTCGTGTGCTA
The DNA here is from genome assembly GCF_051348905.1 of Ranitomeya variabilis. Taxonomy (NCBI): domain Eukaryota; kingdom Metazoa; phylum Chordata; class Amphibia; order Anura; family Dendrobatidae; genus Ranitomeya; species Ranitomeya variabilis. The sequence goes on from NC_135237.1 coordinate 149,385,761, forward strand.
ACCGAGTGTCTTCGGTGTGCTCTAAACATACAGTATGTTCGAGTCCCCGCGACTGCATGTCTCGCGGTTGTTCGAAAGCTAGAACTTGATGGTTGTATGTCTTTTTTCAAACTATATATACTATGCAACATGAAAACCTGAATTAAACAATAGATCATTTACGGATGATAACTTTCCTCTATAAATGGAGTGCTGAAACTCTTGGATATTATGCTACAGAATGGCTAAAACTAGTGAGATAAACATGCATATAATGTTAGGTTTTATGTAATAATGCATTTATTTTTTTTACTATAGCTCTTTTGATTTTCATAACTCCTTCTAATGCAAATACATGCGGTCATTTCTGGACATACAATATTGATAACTGTCACTCTTTAACCACAAAAACATAATTATCCCTGCTCAGTATTGTAGCCAGCTGACAATAACATTAAAGCTCTGGTACAGATTCTTTTCACTTATATTTCTATCAATTTATATGACTGTTTTGCTGTACTTATGGCTTTCTAAGTGTATATCTGCCACTTGAACACAGTGAAATCTCATTAAAATGTGGCAAGCAATACATACAGTAAGTGTTACATTGTGTCGGTCTGCATCAACCTCTTACCCTTCCACTTCACAAACTTTTGTAACCATTTTGTGCATAATCAAAAACTCATGCAATTATTTTTCTTATTGTGACATTTAGCTCGTATCTATGGGGAAAATGTATAACAAATCAATTTGATTTATTATGTAGAAAAATACAAAACACCATCGCCCACAGTTCCAGGCAGCTCTTCGCATTCTTGAGTGTCTATCGCATTTGTAGCTAGGCAGCCTACAGTTTCTTACTGTTAAAAAAAATAAAAACGCCATTATATTATGTAGGCGCAATTGAATGCAGTTCCATATAGCCATGACAGTATACATTTACTAGGGTCTCTGAGAGATGACTATAAGATTAAGTAAGAAAATGATTTCAGCAAGGTAATTGAGGGAATTGCGTCTTACAGATCACAATTTCAAACTGTAAGCCTAAATAAGAACAAAAGACTTTCCAATGATATCCTAGGGATTCCAGCACTCCACAAGTCAGCAGTGTATCATAACCTTTCTGTCTGATACGGTAGCGTAGTAATGGAGAGGCAGCAGGGGAACAACTCTGCAGGGTCGGAGAAACCACAAAGTTGTGTGGAGAATTTCAAGATGAATTTGGGTCGAAAAAAACCCGAAAGATTTTGCAACACAAATGAATAGCAGATAATAGCCCAGTTGGGTGCGAAATGATCATATAATTTGTTACAAATGTTTTATCATCTGAGAATTTCAATTGTCAGCTTCACCACTGTTCTATGAAAAACTGAACTGATCTTTTGAAAGTCAAAGCCGATAAATGCATTGTTGATCTCTTTAAAGACAAGTTGTCATCAGATTCATGAACAATCTGTTCACAAGCTGCACAAATGCAACCGTATATGTTTTAGCCGATCAGGAATTAAAGGGAACCTGTCACCCCGTTTTTTCAATATGAGGTAAAAATAGTGTTCAATAGGGCCTGAGCTGTGCTGGACAATAGTGTCTTTATTATCCCCTGATTCCCCACCTTTGCTGCCAAAATACCTTAGTAAAGTCGCCGTTTTCGGCTGTCAATCACGCAGGTCTGGTCAAAAGGGCGTGGTGAAATGGCTGTTTCTCACCCCCCTCTTGCTTATCTTCCCGGCGTTGGCGTAGTGTTTTGCGCATGCGCAACAGCCGAATGCACTGCGCAACGGCAAAAAAAGTGCGCGATCTGTGTTATTCAGAGGTTTATCGGTGGGGGCGGCCATCTTCCTGAGGCCGCGCGTGCGCAGATGGAGTGCTCTGCTTCCCGGGGAAGATGGCCGCCCCCACCGATAAACCTCTGAATAACACAGATCGCGCACTTTTTTGCCATTGCGCAGTGCATTCGGCTGTTGCGCATGCGCAAAACAGTACACCAATGCCGGGAAGATAAGCAAGAGGTGGGGGAGAAACAGCCATTTCACCACACCCTTTTGACCAGACCTGCGTGATTGACAGCCGAAAACGGCGACTTTACTAAGGTATTTTGGCAGCAAAGGTGGGGAATCAGGGGATAATAAAGACACTATTGTCCAGCACAGCTCAGGCCCTATTGAACACTATTTTTACCTCATATTGAAAAAACGGGGTGACAGGTTCCCTTTAAGTGTCTTGACAAGTCGAGGCAGGACCCTGGCTGGTTTCTTCCCACCTAGCTTACTGAGACTGATAAGTATTTTTCTATATACACACAGGGAAACACCTGTCAGGTAAAGGGGTTGTCTACTACTCTGACAAACCCTTATCAATCACTATATTCCCTCATGTAACAGCCTATACTGACCTCCAATGAGGGCGCTGTTCCAGCGATGTTGGCGCCTGGTCTCCCGGGACTCGTGTGACATTGTCACATGAGCCCTGCAGCAAATCAACGGCCATGTCACACCCACTTTCTTCAGATAAAACTGTAATGTAGATGAAGTGAGAGCTGCTGTTGCTCTCTTCCTTTCTCTGGATGTTTTTTCTGACCATTGTTTTCTGACAGTAACCCACTCTGGTGACCTGACCTGAGAGATGTAGGGTGTTTCCGTCAGTCACAGATCAATGTTCTACATGGAAGGGATGAACAACCTGTGGCCTGTGTGATGCTAGTCTATGCTGTCTTTGACCACCTGCATCTTTTATGTCAGTCTGTGGAGAAGTAAAACCTACAAGGGGGTGTTCTACTGTGCACTATGTGACCACCTTTGGGGTGCCTACAAGTAAGCAGAATGGTTCCTGTGTGGCACTTCGCTGAGTAGTTGAGTTGGCAATGTTATAGCATCACTGTAATCACCTCATTATGCACTTTGCCAAAACTGGCATAACGGTTCAACTTCAATGAGGCACTTATGCCTAGAGGTGCTCACAGAAAGTTACAATACAAGCATGCACATTGTATAGTCAAACAGGAATAGATCAGGGTCTTTAGTGCCAACTACTGGAGTTAGCAATCCTAAAAGTCAATTTTAACCTTTCAAAAAGCTTTGCCACATGACTTGAAGTATAAAACCAAACCAGGATCTCAATTTATAAACAACTGTTTCAGGGTTCTTGCTCTTCATCAGTACAAAGTAGGTGACTGGTTGGCTGGGTGAGAGGTCTTGGACAAAGTTCTATGAGTAAACATCTCTCTTTAAAGGGAATTTGTCAGCATGATTTTCTTCCCATCCTCACAACTGTTTATATACGCATGTAGCTATAACTTTAGCTATCCTATCTATTCCTCTGTTACTGAAAAATTGCCATTTGTATTAATATGCCAATAAGGCTAAAGTGCTTTTGACACGTGGAACCACTTCTCAAGCCTCTGCCACTCCAGTTTTATTCCGTCCAGCGTCACCTTCTCCAACTTGACTGACAATTGACAGACAGCAGAAAAGCTATCAGTCAAGAAGAAGGCAGCGCTAAGTAGGGAATAGAGCTAGGGAGAGAAGATACTTGGGAAGTGCTTCCACAGGCTAAAAGCACTTTGTCCTGATTTGCATATTGATTGAAATGCAGATTTAATTGAAATGGAGGAACAGACTGGCTATGGTATGGATGACCTTGTCTATGCAAGAGCTATATCTGCATATAAAAACATTAAGGGTGAAAACCTGCTGACAGATTCCCTTTAAGGAGACCACAAAACTGGCCTGGGGAGACTTATAGGCCATGCAATTCTCCCTAGGAAAAAAATTAAAATAGTCTATTCACAAGAAATTAGAAAAGTTTCTAGTGCTACTAAATGGGCATACCAATCTTATAAGTATAATAATAACTCTTTATTTCAAAGGGTGCAAAGTCGATGAGCTCTATATTGGGAGAACAGAGCCAGTCAGTAATATTCTGGGATTTGTACTCCTTCACCTTGCAGAAAGAAAATTCAGCTGTATGAGCAGCATTATTGGAGATATTGAGTTATGTATAAAATGTGGCACATCCAAGAACTCAATTTTTCTGCCGCCAGAGTAGACAGACTTACAGCTCTCTGCTGGTCAGCTCATATCACAATGGGGTCACATTACACTTTATAGGCTGAAAGTTATTTAAAATGTAAAAAACACTCCTATGACCCTGAATACACAGTACTAGATGGTGGCCCGATTCTAACGCATCGGGTATTCTAGAATATGTATGCGTAGTGTATAGCACCGCCCACGTAGTATATTGCGCAGCCCACGCAGTACATTTCACAGCCCACGCAGTACATTGTGCAGCCCACGCAGTACATTGCACAGCCCACGCAGTACATTTCACAGCCCACGCAGTACATTGCGCAGCCCACGCAGTACATTGCGCAGCCCATGCAGTTTGCGCAGCCCACGTTGTATATTGCGCAGCCGTTGTATATTGCGCAGCCCATGTTGTATATTGCGCAGCCCACGTTGTATATTGCGCAGCCCACGTTGTATATTGCGCAGTCCACGTAGTATATTGCACAGCCCACGCAGTATATTGCCCAGCCTACGTTGTATATTGCGCAGCCCACGTTGTATATTGCGCAGCCCATATAGTATATTGCGCAGCCCACGTATTATACTGCCCAGCCCATGTAGTATATTGCCCAGCCCATGTAGTATATTGCGCAGTCCACGTAGTACATTGCGCAGCCCACGTAGTATATAGCACAGCCCACGTTGTATATCGCGCAGCCGACGTTGTATATTGCGCAGGCCACGTAGTATATTGCGCAGCCCACATAGTATATTGCCCAGCCTACGTTGTATATTGCGCAGCGCACGTTGTATATTGCGCAGCCCACGTAGTATATTGCCTAGCCCATGTAGTATATTGCGCAGGTCACGTTGTATATTGCGCAGGCCACGTATATAGCAATGTGGGCATGATATCCCTGTTAAAAAAAAAAAAAGAATTAAAATAAAAAATAGATATATACTCACCTTCCGTTGGCGCCTGGATCCAGGAAGCGGTTACTGACGCTTGGGATCTACCGAAGCTCCGCCGAGCCGCTGGAGCCGGCCGCCATCTTCCTTTCCCAGGACGCATTGCGAAATTACCCAGAAGACTTAGCAGTCTCGCAAGACCGCTAAGTCTTCTGGGTAATTTCGCAATACATCGCCGGGAACGTAAGATGGCGGCCGGCGCCAGCGGCTCGGCGAACTACGGAGGGTGAGTATAGCAGGTTTTTTGTTTTTTTATTATTTTTAACATTACATTTTTTTACTATTGATACCGCATAGGCAGCATCAATAGTAAAAAATTGGGGACACACAGGGTTAATAGCAGCGATTACGGAGTGCGTTACCCGCGGCCTAGCGCGGTCCGTTACCGCCGGCATTAACCCTGTGTGAGCGGTGACCGGGCAGCGTGTGCGGGCGCCGGGCAGTGAGTGCGGGGAGTAAGGAGTGGCCATTTTCTTCCGGACTGTGCGCTTCGCTGATTGGTCGTGGCAATGATCGTGGGCGTTTTGCCACGACCAATCAGCGACTTGGATTCCATGACAGACAGAGGCCGCGACCAATGAATATCCGTGACAGACAGACAGACAGAAGGACAGACAGACAGATGGAAGTACCCCTTAGACAATTATATAGTAGATGACATCCAGGGGTGGATTAAGAGTAGCCAGGGCCCCGGGCTGTTCAGACACTGTGGGCCCCCCGGTCATGTGACGGGGTAATGTGATGGAGTCATGCGACGGGGTCATCATATACCTGAACCAGATTATTCCAGAAAAATAGTTGCTGTGTGAAACTATAGCCTGTCAAACATCCATTGATCTAATCAATTTACCCTTCAGTTAGGAAGAAAGAAAAAAAACACAATACTATCACCATAAGTGCCAGTATTCACAGGAGATCTGTACTTAGTATGCAGTGTCTGTGTAGAGGTAATACAGTGATCACTGGTGACATTATACACAGGACCTCTGTATATAGTATACAGTGTATAGTGTCAGTGTATAGGTAACACTGACTCACCAGTGACATCTCTAGGTGAAGTCCTTCATCTTTTATCCAGCACAGACCGCCATCACTTCATCCAGCCAGGACTCATCTCTGCAGGAAATAACAGTTATCTCGAGCTCCGCTTGCAGAACACATTACTTAATTTTTCCCAACTTCTACATTACACCACATGAAGAAAAAGAGGCAACATAGTGTCACTCTTCACAGTAATATGACCGCCCCCCCATTTAAAACAGTGTCCTCAAAAAATAAAATAAATACATCACTGCAGTAATAATATCACTTAATTAGCCCCTATGGTAATAATAATATCCCCCATCCTGGCCCCGTGTATCTCATTCCTGGCTCCAGCCATATGTTCTCGCATCCTGAGTATCCATTCTGCCCCATATAATCTCCCAATCCTGCCCCATTAGTCTCCATCGTATCCATCCTGCCCCATGATCCTGCACGATCTGTCTCCAATCCTGCCCCATGTCTTTCATTCTGCCCCGTGTCTCCAATCATCCCCCGTATCTACATTCTGCCCATGTCTCCAGTCCAGTGTTCAGCATCTCTGCCCCCAATGTGTCCAGCATCTCTGCCCCCAATGTGTCCAGCATCTATGCCCCCAGTGTGTCCAGCATCTCTGCCCCCAATGTCCAGCATCTCTGATCCCAATGTCCAGCATCTCTGCCCCCAGTGTCCAGCATCTCTGCCCCCAGTGTCCAGCATCTCTGCCCCCAAGTGTTCAGCATCTCTGCCCCTAGTGTCCAGGATCTCTGCCCCAGTGTCCAGCATCTCTGCCCCCAGTGTCCAGCATCTCTGCCCCCAGTGTCCAGCATCTCTGCCCCCAGTGTGTCCAGCATCTCTACCCCCAGTGTGTCCAGCATCTCTGCCCCCAGTGTCCAGCATCTCTGCCTCCAGTGTCCAGCATCTCTGCCCCAAGTGTCCAGCATCTCTGCCCTCAATGTGTCCAGCATCTCTGCCCCCAGTGTCCAGCATCTCTGCCCCATGTGTCCATCATCTCTGCCCCAAGTGTCCAGCATCTCTGCCCCTAGTGTCCAGCATCTCTGCCCCCAGAGTCCAGCATCTCTGCCCCCAATGTGTCCTGCATCTCTGCCCCCAGTGTGTCCAGCATCTCTTCCCCAAGTGTCCAGCATCTCTGCCCTAGTGTCCAGCATCTCTGCCCCGAGTGTCCAGCATCTCTGCCCCCAATGTGTCCAGCATCTCTGCCCCCAATGTGTCCAGCATCTCTGCCCCCAATGTGTCCAGCATCTCTGCCCCCAGGGTGTCCAGCATCTCTGCCCCCAGGGTGTCCATCATCTCTGCCCCCAATGTCCAACATCTTTGCCCCCAATGCAATGTACAGCATCTCTGCCCCCAATGTCCAGCATCTCTGCCCCAATGTGTCCAGCATCTCTACCCCCAGTGTCCAGCATCTCTGCCCCCAGTGTCCAGCATCTCTGCCCCCAGTGTCCAGCATCTCTGCCCCCAGTGTCCAGCAATCTGCCCCAGTGTCTCCAGCATATTACCCCCAGTGTGTCCAGCATATTGCCCCAGTGTCTCCAGAATATTGCCCCCAGTGTTTCCAGCATATTGCCCCCCGTGTCTCCAGCATATTGCCCCCAGTGTGTCCAGCATATTGCCCCCAGTGTGTCCAGAAATCTGCCCCAGTGTCTCCAGCATATTGCCCCCAGTGCATCCAGCATTCTGCCCCAGTGTCTCCAGCATATTACCCCCCAGTGTGTCCAGCATATTGCCCCCAGTGTGTCCAGCATATTGCCCCCAGTGTGTCCAGCAATCTGCCCCAGTGTCTCCAGCATATTGCCCCCAGTGCATCCAGCATTCTGCCCCAGTGTCTCCAGCATATTACCCCCCAGTGTGTCCAGCATATTGCCCCCAGTGTCTCCAGAATATTGCCCCCAGTGTCTCCAGCATATTGCCCCCAGTGTCTCCAGCATATTGCCCCCAGTGTGTCCAGCATATTGCCCCAGTGTGTCCAGCAATCTGCCCCAGTGTCTCCAGCATATTGCCCCCAGTGCATCCAGCATTCTGCCCCAGTGTATCCAGCATATTGCCCCCAGTGTGTCCAGCATATTGCCCCCAGTGTGTGCAGCATTCTGTCCCAGTGTGTCCAGAATATTGCCCCCAGTGTGTCCAGCAATCAGCCCATGTCTCCAGCATATTGCCCCGTATGTCCAGCATATTGCCCTCAGTGTGTCCAGCAATCTGCCCCAGTGTCTCCAGCATATTGCCCCCAGTGTGTCCAGCAATCTGCCCCAGTGTCTCCAGCATATTGCCTCCAGTGTGTCCAACATTCTGTCCCAGTGTGTCCAGCATATTGCCCCCAGTGTGTCCAGCATATTGCCCCCAGTGTGTCCAGCATTCTGCCCCAGTGTGTCCAGCATATTGCCCCTAGTGTGTCCAGAATCTCTGACCCCAGTGTCCAGCATAATGGCCCGGGCCCCCCGGATTGCCGTTCGCAATAAAAAAAGAAAAAGAGCTCTCCTCACCTGTCCGCGCTCCTTCGGCAAGCTCCTTCCACGCAGCTGAAGTGCGCACTAATGCGACTAATAATGACATCAGACGCCGGTGACGTGCGCACTGCGGCTGATGTCAGCTGCCAGCCCCCGATTGGCTGGCGGCTGTTAACTATTGACGTGCGGGCACGCACCCGCACATCAATAGCGTTTAACTGCTGCAGTGCCAGTAGAGGCCCGGTGAGCAGATGAGACAGGGCCCGATGTGGGCCCCCTCTGCGCACCGGGCCCATACGCCAGTCAGGGCAGTAATTGTTGTGAATTGAACTTTTTGGCTCCCTCTTGTGGTCACTAGCGACATGACACTTTGATTTTCTTTCCTCAGCTTGGTACCCACCTGGTTCGTTAGTCCAGGGGTGTTGCTATTTAAACTCCCTGGATTCTCAGTCTGGTGCCTGGCATCGTTGTAATCAGTTCCTTTCTGTTTGCTCCTGTCTGCTGGTCCTGGTTCTTTGCAAAATAAGCTAAGTCCTGCTTCCTTATTTTTTGGTTATTTGCATTGCTCTTATTTTTGTCCAGCTTGTACTAAATGTGATTCCTGATATTGCTGGAAGCTCTAGGGGGCTGATATTCTCCCCCCGTGCCGTTAGACGGTTCGGGGGTTCTTGAATATTCAGCGTGGAAATTTTGATAGGGTTTTTGCTGACCGTATAAGTCATCTTCCTATATTCTGCTATTAGTCAGTGGGCCTCTCTTTGCTAAAACCTAGTTCATTCTTACGTTTGTCTTTTCTTCTTACCTCACCGTTATTATTTGTTGGGGGCTTGTATCCAACTTTTGGGGTCTTTTCTCTGGAGGCAAGAAAGGTCTATTGTTTCCCTTCTAGGGTTAGTTAGTTCTCCGGCTGGTGCGAGACGTCTAGAACCAACGTAGGTACGTTCCCCGGCTACTGCTATTTGTTGTGCTAGGATCAGTTATACGGTCAGCCTAGTTACCACTGCCCTATGAGCTGGTTTTTTGTGTGTGCAGACTTGGTAATAACCTCTGAGACCCTCTGCCATTGGGGTCATAACAAGTAATGCCCTGATGGCGGCAGGTGTTGTGATCCGCTTTTTGACTCCCCTGGTGGTGGCTGGTGGTACTGGAGACTTGTGTGTGCTTTTCTGCCTCAGCTCACCTGCTTCCATCAGTTTTGGGAGTTCCCTATTTAGCCTTGCTCTCCAGTCACTTCCTTGCCGGTCATCATTGTAACCTGAGTCATTCAGTTGCATGTTCCTGCTACTAGTCTGCTGATCAGCTAAGTGGACTCTTGTCCTTATTGTTTTGTTTTTCTTGTCCAGTTTACAGTTTTGTCATTTCCTGTTACTGGAAGCTCTTGTGGACTGAAATTGCCACTCCTGTGTCATGAGTTGACACAGGAGTCTTAAAGTAATTTCAGGATGGGTTTTTTGAAAGGGTTTTTCAGCTGACCGTGAAGTCCTCTTTTGTATCCTTCCTCTATCTAGTAAGTGGACCTCGCTTTGCTAAATCTACCTTCATACTGTGTATGTCTTTTCCTCTGAACTCACCGTTAATATACGTGGGGGCTACTATCATCTTTGGGGAATTTCTCTAGAGGTAAGCCAGGTCTGTTCCTTCCTCTTTCAGGCGTAGTTAGTTCTCCGGCTGGCGCATGGCATCTAGGCAGCCGTAGGAATGCTTCCTGGCTACTGTTAGTTGTGTGGTAGATTTAGGTCACGGTCAGCTTGAGTTTCCATCACCCGAGAGCTAGTCTGTTATTTTTGTGTTTCTGATGTTCCCATGCCATTGGGGAATCATGACAGTATGACCGGCCGCTGTTAAAGGAATTGGCAGAAGAAAGGAGAGTAAAAGAAGTCTGTAGATTTTTTTTTTTTTCCCTCTCATGTTTGCTACTTAGTTGGCTCAGTTGTATTTCTGCTCTATTTACAGCCTTGCCTTTCTCTCCTTCTAATCCTTGAATGGCTCTGATCTCTCCGGTTTAAGGATGGACCCTCAGAGTTTGGCTGCAGGTTTAAATAATCTTGCTACGAAGGTTCAGAATTTACAAGATAATGTTATACGTACTCCTATTTCTGAACCTAAGATTCCTACACCAGAGGTATTTTCCGGAGATAGATCTCGGTTTCTGAATTTCAAATGTAATTGTAAATTATTCCTTTCTCTCAGACCTCACTCCTCTGGAGATCCTGTTCAGCAGGTTAAGATTGTGATTTCTTTTCTGCGAGGTGACCCTCAGAATTGGGCATTTTCATTGACACCAGGGGATCCTGCGTTGCTCAATGTGGATGCGTTTTTTCTGGCTTTAGGGGTGCTGTATGAGGAACCTAATTTGGAGATTCAAGCTGAAAAAGCTGTAATAGCCCTGTCTCAAGGGCAAGATGAAGCTGAGATATACTGCCAAAAATTTCGTAAATGGTCTGTGCTTACTCAGTGGAATGAGTGTGCCCTAGCGGCAAATTTCAGAGAGGGCCTTTCTGATGCCGTTAAGGATGTCATGGTGGGGTTTCCTACGCCCACAGGTCTGAATGAGTCCATGACAATGGCGATTCAGATTGATCGGCGTTTGCGGGAGCGCAAACCCGTGCACCATTTGGCGGTATCTTCTGAAGGGACGCCAGAGAAAATGCAATGTGACAGAATTCTGTCAAGAAGCGAGCGGCAGAATTATAGGCGCAAAAATGGCTTGTGCTTCTACTGTGGTGATTCCGCGCATGTTATATCAGCATGCTCTAAACGTACTAGGAAGGTTGACAAGTCTGTTTCTATTGGCACTTTACAGTCTAAATTTCTTCTGTCTGTAACTCTGATTTGTTCATTATCAGTTATTACCGTGGATGCCTATGTGGACTCTGGCGCCACTCTGAGTCTCATGGATTGGTCCTTCGCCAGGCGCTGTGGGTTTGATTTGGAGCCTCTGGAAGTTCCTATACCTCTGAAGGGTATTGATTCTACACCTCTGGCTTGTAATAGACCACAGTTCTGGACGCAAGTGACTATGCGTATGACTCCAGACCATCAGGAGGTGATTCGCTTCCTCGTGTTGTATAATTTACATGATGTTTTAGTGCTTGGATTACCATGGTTACAATCTCATAACCCAGTACTGGACTGGAAAACTATGTCTGTGTTAAGCTGGGGATGTCGGGGGGCTCATGGGGACATACCTTTGGTTCCTATCTCGTCATCTATTCCCTCTGAGATTCCTGCATTTTTGTCGGATTTTGGGGATATTTTTGAAGAGCCTAAAATTGGTTCTCTCCCTCCCCACAGAGAGTGTGATTGCGCCATAGATCTGATTCCAGGCAGTAAATTTCCAAAGGGTCGTTTGTTTAACCTGTCTGTACCTGAGCATGCTGCCATGCGAGAATATGTTAAGGAGTCCCTGGAAAAGGGACATATTCGTCCTTCTTCATCACCTTTAGGAGCTGGGTTTTTCTTTGTCTCTAAAAAGGATGGCTCGCTGAGGCCTTGTATTGATTATCGACTCCTGAATAAAATTACTGTCAAATATCAGTATCCGTTGCCGCTGCTTACTGATTTGTTTGCTCGCATAAGAGGGGCTAAGTGGTTCTCCAAGATTGATCTCCGTGGGGCGTATAATTTGGTGCGAATTAAGCAAGGGGATGAGTGGAAAACCGCATTTAATACGCCTGAGGGCCACTTTGAGTATTTAGTAATGCCTTTCGGCCTTTCTAATGCGCCTTCAGTTTTTCAGTCCTTTATGCATGATATTTTCCGTGAATATCTGGATAAATTTATGATTGTGTATTTGGACGATATTTTGATTTTTTCTGAGGACTGGGAGTCTCATGTTCAGCAGGTCAGGAGGGTTTTTCAGGTCTTGCGGGAGAATTCTCTGTGTGTAAAGGGTTCTAAGTGTGTTTTTGGGGTTCAAAAGATTTCCTTTTTGGGGTACATTTTTTCCCCTTCTTCTGTTGAGATGGACCCTGTCAAGGTTCGGGCTATTTGTGACTGGACGCAGCCTACTTCTCTAAAGGGTCTTCAGAAGTTCTTGGGTTTTGCTAATTTTTATCGTCGATTTATAACTGGTTTTTCTGGTGTTGCTAAGCCTCTTACGGATTTGACTAAGAAGGGTGCTGATGTTGCCAATTGGTCCTCTGCTGCTGTGGAGGCCTTTCGGGAACTTAAGCGCCGCTTTTCGTCTGCCCCTGTGTTGCGCCAGCCCGATGTCTCTCTCCCCTTTCAGGTTGAGGTCGATGCTTCCGAGATCGGAGCGGGGGCGGTTTTGTCGCAGAAAAGTTCCGATTGCTCAGTGATGAGACCTTGTGCGTTCTTTTCTCGAAAATTTTCTGCCGCCGAAAGAAATTATGATGTCGGTAATCGGGAGCTTTTGGCCATGAAGTGGGCATTTGAGGAGTGGCGTCATTGGCTTGAGGGTGCTAGACATCAGGTGGTGGTTTTGACTGATCACAAGAATCTGATTTATCTTGAGTCTGCCAGGCGCCTGAATCCTAGACAGGCGCGCTGGTCGTTGTTTTTCTCTCGGTTTAATTTTGTGGTCTCATATCTACCAGGTTCTAAGAATGTGAAGGCGGATGCCCTTTCTAGGAGTTTTGAGCCTGATTCCCCTGGTGATTCGGAACCTACAGGTATCCTTAAGGATGGGGTGATATTATCCGCTATTTCCCCAGATCTGCGACGTGCTTTGCAAGAGTTTCAGGCGGATAGACCTGATCGCTGTCCACCTGGTAGACTGTTTGTTCCTGATGATTGGACCAGTAGAGTCATCTCGGAGGTTCATTCTTCTACGCTGGCGGGTCATCCTGGAATTTTTGGTACCAGGGATTTGGTGGCTAGATCCTTCTGGTGGCCATCTCTGTCTCGTGATGTGCGTGTTTTTGTGCAGTCTTGTGATGTGTGTGCTCGGGCCAAGCCTTGTTGTTCTAGGGCTAGCGGGTTGTTGTTGCCCTTGCCTATTCCGAAGAGGCCTTGGACGCACATCTCGATGGACTTTATTTCTGATCTTCCTGTCTCTCAGAGGATGTCTGTTATCTGGGTGGTGTGTGACCGTTTTTCTAAGATGGTTCATTTGGTGCCATTGCCGAAGTTGCCTTCCTCGTCTGAGTTGGTTCCTTTGTTTTTTCAAAATGTGGTTCGCTTGCATGGTATTCCTGAAAATATCGTTTCTGATAGGGGTACCTAGTTCGTTTCTAGATTTTGGCGGGCATTCTGTGCCAGGTTGGGCATTGATTTGTCTTTTTCGTCTGCCTTCCATCCTCAGACTAATGGCCAGACGGAGCGAACTAATCAAACTTTGGAGACGTATTTGAGGTGTTTTGTGTCTGCGGATCAGGATGATTGGGTTGCCTTTTTGCCGTTGGCGGAGTTTGCTCTTAATAATCGGGCCAGTTCTGCCACTTTGGTTTCCCCTTTCTTTTGCAATTCGGGGTTTCATCCCCGTTTTTCTTCTGGTCAGGTGGAGTCTTCGGATTGTCCTGGAGTGGATGCTGTGGTGGATCGGTTGTATCGGATTTGGGAACAAGTGGTGGACAATTTGAATTTGTCCCAGGAGAGGACTCAGCGGTTTGCTAACCGCCAGCGTCGGGTTGGTCCTCGCCTTCGTGTTGGGGACTTGGTGTGGTTGTCTTCCCGTTTTGTCCCAATGAGGGTTTCTTCTCCTAAATTTAAGCCTCGGTTCATCGGTCCCTATAGGATTTTGGAGATTATTAACCCTGTTTCCTTTCGTTTGGACCTTCCGGCATCTTTCGCTATCCATAATGTGTTCCATCGGTCGTTGTTGCGGAGATACGAGGTGCCGGTGGTTCCTTCTGCTGGGCCTCCTGCTCCTGTGCTGGTTGAGGGTGAATTGGAGTATGTTATAGAGAAGATCTTGGACTCCCGTATTTCCAGGCGGAGACTCCAGTACCTGGTTAAATGGAAGGGCTATGGTCAGGAAGATAATTCTTGGGTAACTGCCTCTGATGTTCATGCCTCGGATTTGGTTCGTGCCTTTCATAGGGCTCATCCAGGTCGCCCTGGCGGTTCTTGTGAGGGTTCGGTGCCCCCTCCTTAAGGGGGGGGTACTGTTGTGATCCGCTTTTTGACTCCCCTGGTGGTGGCTGGTGGTACTGGAGACTTGTGTGTGCTTTTCTGCCTCAGCTCACCTGCTTCCATCAGTTTTGGGAGTTCCCTATTTAGCCTTGCTCTCCAGTCACTTCCTTGCCGGTCATCATTGTAACCTGAGTCATTCAGTTGCATGTTCCTGCTACTAGTCTGCTGATCAGCTAAGTGGACTCTTGTCCTTATTGTTTTGTTTTTCTTGTCCAGTTTACAGTTTTGTCATTTCCTGTTACTGGAAGCTCTTGTGGACTGAAATTGCCACTCCTGTGTCATGAGTTGACACAGGAGTCTTAAAGTAATTTCAGGATGGGTTTTTTGAAAGGGTTTTTCAGCTGACCGTGAAGTCCTCTTTTGTATCCTTCCTCTATCTAGTAAGTGGACCTCGCTTTGCTAAATCTACCTTCATACTGTGTATGTCTTTTCCTCTGAACTCACCGTTAATATACGTGGGGGCTACTATCATCTTTGGGGAATTTCTCTAGAGGTAAGCCAGGTCTGTTCCTTCCTCTTTCAGGCGTAGTTAGTTCTCCGGCTGGCGCATGGCATCTAGGCAGCCGTAGGAATGCTTCCTGGCTACTGTTAGTTGTGTGGTAGATTTAGGTCACGGTCAGCTTGAGTTTCCATCACCCGAGAGCTAGTCTGTTATTTTTGTGTTTCTGATGTTCCCATGCCATTGGGGAATCATGACAGGCAGGCAATCTGAGCGGTAGCCCAGGGCCCCCATACCACTGGGCCCTGGGCTACCGCCCAGATTGACCCCATTATAATCCGCCCCTGATGACATCTAGGCCGTTTGCTAATACATTGCCCATGACAGGCGTTTCCAGCAACATTTCACAGCTAGTTCTCCCCGAACCCATGACATCTTTCTATCTGGAGAATCCTCCGTAGATTCCTCAAAATACCCAAGTTTTACTCTGAAGACAGCCTTGCACACCCTTGGCATTCTCTCAAACAGCTTCATCAGGTAACCTGTAATGGCTTTTTGAAGGCGTTCCCAAGAATAGAGCTTAGCACTGTATGGTATTATGTCCCAACACTGCCTCTACAAAACACACCTTATGGTTGCATACACTTTCTGAAGGTCGGTGATGCCATAAGTGAACTCTGACACCTGTTCATTGGATACCATTCCAAATACTGGACTACTTGATGAAGCTGGTTGAAATAATGCTAAGGGTGCTAAGATGTCATTAGAGTAAAAGGGGGGAACTTTGAGGAATCTAAACTTTAAAGACATATTTTGGTTTGTTTCATACTTGTTTCTTTACTAGTTGTTTCCATGTGTTCCTTTGTGGTTCTGCTACCTTCAATCAAAATCTATAAAGTTCACATTCCAATAAGAACAAGGCAAGGAAACCATTGCACATACAGGTGTGTCCAAGCTTTTGACTGGTGCTGTCAATTGACTCATACTACCTGTAAAATAGGTTTTCCTATCTATTAATTTTGTAACGGCTGGCTTGACATCTTTGTTCAGAGTATTGGCGAGGGTCCTGGAGGTGAATTACCAGTATCTCTTTTGGTAAAAAAATCAAATTAGGTTTTATATGGTTTAAGAATATGAAGTCCTCTTTCTGCAGTTTTTTCCCTTTTCCTTGAATCCGTTTGTGTTCTCCAAAATTACTGTTTATTAAGATTAAAACAACAGCAGTGTGACTATTAATCAATGTAAAAACTACAAAAAATAAGTAGTCAAAAGAAAGGATTTACTATATATTGCTTTGCACATCAACCTCAAAGGCGTAGCTTTATGAGGCAGTCACACCTGGGCCTGATGCCTATGGGGGGCAAAGGTCTTCCTTGCACAGAAAACACCACAAATATGCCATACATATAATATGTATATTTTCTTTAGAAATATCCATTAGCATATAGTCCCATTAGCACATTTTATGTCTTGAATATTGCAAATGGTTAGCCAATATGTTTATGGGCTTTTAGAATGGCTTTTCAGTTATTCCCCATTTCATTTGTATCATTGTTAAGCAGAGGGACACAGTCTTTAGTTGTACAAAAATATATTTTTTTAAACATTTGAAAGGTAGGCATTTAAAAATGAATTATGAGTGAAGAACGGCATCTGCCATACTGCAGGATCACATGTTGATGTGCAAGATTTCTGTGTTTTTAAAGAAAAGATGGTCTCCTGCCAGGTTGAGATGATTCAAGTACTTGGCCCGCAACCAGGACTCCTTCGCAATGCTAGTCTTCTAATCTGAGAATGCTGCTTTCAGTAATCACCTTAATATGAAATTCTTAAAATGAAAATGCCAGTCATTAATTGGCTTATAACCAACAAGCTCTGAAAGTGACAAAATGAAAATTATTACTTTGAGTGGCATGCATGTGTTTAACTATTAAAAACACATTCTTCCCTGGATATGGCTGTAAGCCTACTTTGTAGAACTCATTTAGAAAAAGGAAAGCCAGAGAAGTAGGATGCACTACCGCAGGGGTGCACAACCATTTTTGATCAGATACCAGTACTTTAATGCCTCATTTAGTTGGCCTTAAAGAAGCCCTTCCCTGAGGATTTTTTTTTGTAAATCTGTGTATGTAGTGTAAATGCGTCGTTCACATATCGCCACCTCACCCTGAATTCAGCGCCGTTCTGCTCCTCTTCTGAGTAACGTCACCACTCTTCAGAATCTCTGGGTAACACAGCGCTCTGCGTGACCAGGATGTGGCTTTCAAAATGCAATTCTATGGAGTGTCAGAACGTGGCTCCATATTCTTTCATTGTAAGAGAGACTTCCAGGTCACACATAGCGCACTGAGTGAGACGGATAGGCTTAAGAGTAGTGTTGAGCATTCCGATACTGCAAGTATCGGGTATCGGCCGATACTTGCTGTATCGGAATTCCGATACCGAGATCCGATATTTTTGTGGTATCGGGTATCGGTATCGAAACAACATTAATGTAAAAATGTGTAAAAGAAAGAATTAAAATAAAAAATATTGCTATACTCACCTCTCCGACGCAGCCTGCACCTTACCGAGGGAAGCGGCAGCGTTCTTTGTTTAAAATTTGCGCTTTTCTTTCCTTTACTGAAGTCCCGGCTTGTGATTGGTCGCGTGCCGACCATGTGGCCGGGACGCAACCAATCACAGCAAGCCGTGACGTAATTTCAGGTCCTTTAGGATTTTAAAATTACGTTCCGGCGTTGTGATTGGTTGCGTCGCAGTCACATGGGCAACGCAACCAATCACAGCAAGCCGTGACGTAATTTCAGGTCCTTAAGGATTTTAAAATTACGTCCCGGCTTTGTGATTGGTTGCGTCGCAGTCACATGGGAGACGCAACCAATCACAAGCCGTGACGTCACGGGAGGCTGGACACGCGCCCATTTTAAAATGCGCGCGTGTCCAGCCTCCCGGCTTGTGATTGGTTGATCGCGACGCAACCAATCACAAGCCGGGACGTCACGGGAGGCTGGACACGCGCCCATTTTAAAATGCGCGCGTGTCCAGCCTCCCGTGATGTCACGGCTTGTGATTGGTTGCGTCTCCCATGTGACTGCGACGCAACCAATCACAAAGCCGGGACGTAATTTTAAAATCCTTAAGGACCTGAAATTACGTCACGGCTTGCTGTGATTGGTTGCGTTGCCCATGTGACTGCGACGCAACCAATCACAACGCCGGAACGTAATTTTAAAATCCTGAAGGACCTGAAATTACGTCACGGCTTGCTGTGATTGGTTGCGTCCCGGCCACATGGTCGGCACGCGACCAATCACAAGCCGGGACTTCAGTAAAGGAAAGAAAAGCGCGAATTTTAATCAAAGAACGCTGCCGCTTCCCTCGGTAAGATGCAGGCTGCGTCGGAGAGGTGAGTATAGCAATATTTTTTATTTTAATTCTTTCTTTTACACATTAATATGGTTCCCAGGGCCTGAAGGAGAGTTTCCTCTCCTTCAGACCCTGGGAACCATCAGGAATACCGTCCGATACATGAGTCCCATTGACTTGTATTGGTATCGGGTATCGGTATCGGATTGGATCCGATACTTTGCCGGTATCGGCCGATACTTTCCGATACCGATACTTTCAAGTATCGGACGGTATCGCTCAACACTACTTAAGAGCTGTATCGTTGCTAAGAAGAGGAGCAGAACTGGGCTGGATCCTGGAGAAGGCGGTGGCAGGTGAGTATGTTAATACACACACTACACTACATTACACATATACATGGATGTAACATCCGTACCAGCTCATATCATTTCTGTTTCTGCTTTAGCCGCTGAGCAGCAGTGCGCCTTTATTGCTTGTCAGCCCTACTCCTATTTTTTTTTCCCTGGGACTATTAGTGCTGCTTTATAAGTGAACTATAGGGTTAATTTTGGTTTAGGTTTTTATTACAACTTCCTGAGAGCCCTGGTTGGGGCAGTCATCCATTTACATTACTGAAGCACTCCCAGTCAGTACCATTGCTGTCCTGGTGTATACTGGTATGCTGTGCTCCCGTTTGTTGTTCTGATTACTCCTGTTCTTTGCATATACAAAATTTGATGCTTTGCCTATCTCTAGCATTGCTCCCATATCCTTTTCTCTACTTAATCATTATACCCATTTTGCAATCTGCTCAAATGAAGGCCAACACTTCAAATTTTGTATATAAAATTGATTGGTGTTGTGTAATAAATAGTGATGAGCGAGCATGCTCGCCACTGCTCTATACTTGATCAAGCATCGGAGTGCTCCTTACTCGATCGAGTATGGTGGGTGCTCGAGCACCATGCTTGAGTCCACACCCCCATGTTTAGCAGCTATTAGACAGCCAAAAACATTGCCTGCCATATACAGTAGTGCCATAGCCATGTTGGCTACTAGCATAACTGTGATTGGCTGGCCACATCGCGTCATCAGGTCTTATATAAGACCCAGGGACACATTACTTGGCACACTCTCCTCTGGAAGCAGTTCAGGGAGAGTTGATCTAGGAGTGAGATCTTAGATTAGGGAAGTCATATAGACAGTGTTTAATTGCTGTTGTAGTACTTGTACATCGCTGCTGCACCATAAAAACAAAAGTTGTTTTCAGGGTTAAATACTGTCCTTTCTCTAGTAAAACTCTTTTTTTTCTCAGGGATAGTCCATAGTGCTTCAGTGACATCACATCTACAAGGCAGCAGCTTTTTTGAACAGGTGTTGGTATAGGAGTGACCGGCTGGCACCATACCAACATGGTTCTTTTGCAAACACCACGCGAATCCAAGACATAAGATTTCCCCGTGAATACAGTGCGAGTTCATACATTCCAGGACACAGAATTCCTCATAACTACAGTGAGGCAAGAAGACTCCCCACATCCATCCTGACAAAGCAGAATCCACAACGGATCATTTCTGCTGCTCGTCAAGAAGAGGTAAGGAAGCTGTTTCGGCTTTCCTTACTTACTATTTGAATACTCCTTTTGAGCGCATCTCAAACTTGTCTTAATTTTGTATTTTATTGAACTTTGCCTAGTGTGCACCAAGGCAAAGGGTGCTTTTGAGTATGCTGCCCTAAATGAGACAGGTGAAAGCGCTAGCGCTTATTTCTTTTTCAAGGCTTACACACTAAAACTCAATAAATAAATATCTCCAATATTGCACATGTATCCATATAATTAAAGTTATTACGTGTGTATAGATATCTCAACCCATTTGAGGGATAGTATGCACAGTGTGGAAAATAAGTATTTGATTTCACTGCCAGGTTTGCAAGTTTTCCCAACTACAAAATATGAAGAGGTCTGTCATTTTTATTGTAGGCACACTTCAACTGTGAGAGACAGAAGCTAAAAATAAAAAAAATAAAAAACAGAAAATCAGATTGAATGATTTTTTAAAAATTAAATTGCATTTTATTGCATGAAACAAGTATTTGATCACCTACCAACCAGCAAGAATTCTGACTCTCATAGACCTGTTAGTTTTTCTTTAAGAAGCCCTCCTACTCTGCACTCATTACCTGTATTAATTGCACCTGGTTGAACTCGTTACCTTTCCACAAACTCAATCACACCTTTCCATCATGGTCAAAACCAATGAGCTGTCTAAGGACACCATGGACAAAATTTGAGACCTGCACAAGGCTAGGATGGACTACAAGACAATAGTCAAGCAGGTTGGTGAGAAAGCAACAACTGTTAGCGCAATTATTAAAAAGTGGAAGGAACACAAGATGACTGTCAATCTTCCTCGGTCTAGGGTTCCATGGAAGATCTCGCCTCGTTGGTTAAGGATGATTGTGAGAAAGGTCAGGAATCAGCCCAGAACTACACGGGAGGACCTGATCAATGAGGAACAGAGCTGGGACCACAGTCTCAAATATTACCAATAGTAACACACTATGCCATTATTAAAATCCTGCAGGGCACGCATGGCCCCCCTGCTCATGCCAGCACATGTCCAGGCCTATTTGAAGTTCGCCAATGACCATCTGGATGATCCAGAGGAGGCATGAAAGAAGGTTATGTGGTCAGATGAGACCAAAATAGAACTTTTTGATATCAGCTCCACTCGCTGTGTTTGGAGGAAAATGAAGGATGAATACAACCTCAAGAACACCGTCCCAGCTGTGAAGCATGGTGGGGGAAACATCATACTTTAGGGGTGCTTTTCTGCAAAGGGGACAGGACAACTGCACTGTATTGAAGAGGGATGAATGGGGGTCATGTATTGCAAGATTTTGGCCAACAACCCTCTTCCCTCTGTAAGAGCATTGAAAATAGGTCATGGCTGGGTCTTCCATCATGATAAAGACCAAAAACACACAGCCAGGAGTGGCTCTGTAAAAAGCATTTCAAGGTCCTGGAGTGGCCTAGCCAGTTTCCAGACCTGAACCCAATAGAAAATCTTTGGAGGGAACTGAAACTTAATGTTGCACAGCGACTTTGGAGGGAACTGAAACTTAATGTTGCCCAGCGACAGCCCCGAAACCTGAAAGATCTGTATGGAGGAGTGGGCCAAAATCCTTGTTGCAGTGTGTGCAAACTTGGTCAAGAACTACAGGAAATGTCTGACCTCTGTAATTGCAAACAAAGGTTTCTGTACAAAAAAAATAAGTTCTGTTTATCTATTTTATCAAATACGTATTTCATGCAATAAAATACAAATTAATTACAGTATGTGAAAATCATACAATGTGATTTTCTGGAATTTTTTTTTAGATTTTGTCTCTCACAGTTGAAGTGTACCTACGATAAAAATTACAAACCTCTCCATTGTCTGTAGGTGGGAACATTTCCAAAATGGACAGTGTATCAAATACTTATTTTCCCCACAGTATATGTGTTTGACCAACTGGTATATCACAGCACAGTGATGACATATAGAATTGGAATGATCTCACCTCCAAGGTTGGCATTCTAACAGAAAATTAGGACCGGAACCTGTCCTTGTAGGGTGCACTCATATAGTGCTGGGCAGCCCTCCTGATCTAATATTATTTGCTTCATTAATAGGCTGTAAGCAAGACACTATGCATCACACGCACCTGTGTGACTGGTGTACTATGCAAGCCTCATTTGTGGGCACGTTTTACTAGGCAGCCACTCCTCCATGAATTTGTAGGCTTGTGAGTAACTGTTTTCAACAGTATTTTGCACTTGTGCTGCCCCCGCCATTACTCCAGGGAAAGTTTCCAGATAGCTTCCACGAGGACAGAAGTACATTTTCTGTTTTTTTCTCCTCATGTAAATTATACTTTCACCTATGGCCTGTATCTGCTGGGTCTGACAGTCAACAAATAGGCATTGTTTTGACTTTACTCTGTGGAGATCCAAAGGCTAGGGTATTCTATTTGTCTGAGGATTCCCCGGTGTTTTCCTCAGTATAGACATTTCTCTCTGCTCTTGGCCTCATTTATGAAGACCCTGCCAAAGTCACTCTGGCTGAATTCAAGATCCGTAGGAGGCTGGAAAGCTGAGGACTACTGCTCAGAGTTTAGGTGCTGTGCAGTAGACAACTCCTGGAATGACCCCAGAGAAAGTTATGCCAGGAACTTTTGGATCAAATTGAGGATATGCTTGTCTACAGTTCCTGGCCACAGTCTCTGGAGGAGGCTATGACACTCGCTGTTCATTTAGATAGATGCCTGAGAGATAGAGACACACGGTATCTTCCTCACTGTCAATTGAAATTTGCAAACCTATGCAAATTGGTGCTTCTAGAGACTCCAGAGCAACTTGTTTTTGTTTATACTGTGGTCGTTCAGGTAACTGTTTTGAATATAAAAATGAAGTTCTAAAAGAAAGAAAAAAGGAGACTTTAAAATGTAAAGATGCAGGTTCCAAGAGTCTGAGATAGTCTCCAGGGACACCTGTAAGAAAAATCTGGATGAACAAGAGACAAAGTCCGGTTTTAAATTTACATCTGCATTTGTGGATTCAGGTTCTGCCTTGAACCCAGGGCCGGACTGGCCATCTGGCAATTCTGACAAATGCCAGAAGGGCCTGTCTGGTCATGGGCAACCTTGTCTGTTACCTTGTTATCAGAATCTGCCTCCTCAAGGCGCCAATACTGTTAACAGTTGTGAAGGAGCACAAAGTCATGGTCACCGCCCATCTTGAAAAGTACAGTAATAATGTGCCACAAACAGGAAGTTGATATCACCAACCATTCCCATTTTATTTAGGTGTATCCCTATAAATGGCCCACCTTGTATATAGGGGGCTGTGATGTGGACCATCATACTATATAGGGGACTATGAGGTGAAACATCATACTATATAGGAGCTGTGAGGTGTAACATCATAATATTTAATGAGCTGTGAGATGTACCATCATACTATATGGGTGT
The DNA here is from genome assembly GCF_051348905.1 of Ranitomeya variabilis. NCBI lineage: Eukaryota > Metazoa > Chordata > Amphibia > Anura > Dendrobatidae > Ranitomeya > Ranitomeya variabilis. Next base: position 149,409,097 of record NC_135237.1, read on the forward strand.
GTTGGGAGATCCTCATACTATATAGGGTGCGGTTGGAGGGCCCATCCTACTATATGGGTGACTGTGAGGTGGACCATAATACTATACAGGGTGCTGTGATGGGACCATCATACTATATAGGGGGCTGTGGGGGGACCTTCATGCAGTATTTTGGCTATGGGAGATCGCAATAGTGTATGACGGATCTATCATGTTGTTTGGTGTGGCTGTGGGGAGGAGCAGCTTACTCTGTAGGGTGGTTGTGGTTGACATCATACTGTGTAGGGTGGCTGTGGTAGATATTATACCTTCTGGAGGTCTATGGGATACATTATACTATGTTGGGGGCTGTGGTGACCATCATAATGTATGGGATGGTTATGGGGGACATCATACTGTATATGGGCTGCAGGGTCCTCATACTGTCTGGGGGCTGTGGTAGACATCATACTGTGTGGGGGTCTGTGGTGCCTTTCATACTGTATATTGGGGACTGTGGTGGATACCATACTGTATGGAAGGCTGTGGTAATAATCTTACTGTGTGGTGTATTATACTTTGTGTAAGGTTTGTGGGACAATCATACTGTATGGGGTCATCACACTTTGTGGGGGCATAATATTCTACCGGGGTCATGAATGGGGTATCATAGTGAGTGAGACCACTCAGGGACTTCAGTAGGAGCAAAATAACTGTCTATGTGCTGCAATACACTTCCTTCTACATTTCTTAATATGTTGTGAGATATGCACTTCTTTTACTGTGACGTGATAGAACTTGTTATAAAGGGCGCCTGTTATTTATGTACACCCCTGCTCAGGAGCATTATTACAATATAGAGGCACTGAGGTCATTATTACAAGGAGGCACAACGGAGAGATTTTTTCCTTTATGGGGAAGCAAGTAGTTATTATTATTAATATAAGAAAGCAAAGGGAATATTTTTATTGTTATAGGTAGGTGCATGGTCATTATTATAATAGGTCAAGGGGGCATTATTAAAGGAGGTACAGGGAAGATATTATAAGGTATCACAAGCTGTGATTTGTGTAGAGGTGGTAGAAGGAGAAGGGTCCTGGAAAATCAGTAAAGTCAAGATGTTTGTGCTTTTCATTTTGCAGGGATGAATTATAGATGAAATAAGAGGTAATGGTGGTCTGGACCGAATGCAAAGGAAAAAGGAAAATGATTGATAACAAAGAGCGACAATGTCACTGGTGAGAACCTGCACAATATACACATATATGGTCTGCAGAGCACTGGTGTAGATCTGATATTACCATTATATGGTCACTGTATGGTGCTAATATCAGTCTTAGTGCAGTGTTTTTGGTTAAAGTAGTTGTCCAAGCTTCAAGGTAAAGTCTGCAGTGACTCTATGTGACTGCGGACTTCTGAATCCTGACAGAGCTCGTTCGCTGTGAGAATTCTCTGGTGCTGGCACTGGGAGTTGGTAATCATGTGCAGTGGCCTAACTTGAACAGCATGGGCCCCAAAGCAAAAGCTCTAATGGAGCCCCCAATTATTGCAAGTCTTTAATAGCATTGGTATTTTTATATAGGCCAAATGGACTTTTAGGGCCCTCTAGGCTCCAGGGCCCGGGTGTGATTGCAACCCCTGCATCTACTGTAGTTATACGATTTGCATACATGTGGTCACATGCTAACTAAATGTGCACGGCCTCGCTCAATACAAGTGAAACACACAAAGCTGAGTACAATTAGTCAGAATGTGGCCGGAGGTGTGAAAATCACATAGTTACGGTCACATGATGGCCGCTCCCAATGCCGACACCGGATAATCTTCACAATGTGCACTATGAGGATTCATAAGTCTGAAGTTACATAGATTTTAACTTCAACCCCTTTAACAATCAGTATGGTGGTATTATCAATACTGTATGTGCTGGTAATATTTGGTTATGGTTTGTTGGTATTTGTCTGTAATTTTGCATTATTATTATTTTGATATTTTAATTATTTAATCTTATATAGCAATATTATTGGTATTATTAGAAATTTTGGTCTTGTATATTAGTAATATATCTCCATTCGGTGCTCGGGGACGGTAACACCATGGGCCTGTGTGATTTCAAATACCAGGGCTGAATTTAAGTCTCAGTCCATCCCTGCTGGCAAGTGTGGGGTGCATCACATTCACTTGTAGACCGCAGGCCTCTGCTTTCTCTCAGTCTCCCTCCTCAGGAGACGCCGCACATGACTCAGGGAACATACAGTTCACTGTAACAAGCAAACATTTATTGGGCAGTTCAAGTCCATCAGACTGTAACATGCAGTTTCGGGCACAACACTTCCTATTCCTTGTTTCTTTAGTACACTACGTCTCCAGCATCGCTCTCCGTTCCTCTTGGACTATCCTCACATTAACTGGTTTTCCAGGGATTTCCTGTCCAGCCCGGCAGGGTAACGGGAATCCGTTACCTTTCCTTAATGTGGTTTCACTTCCACTTCCTCTATACACTAGAGCAATGGTCCCCAACCTTTCTGACCTTGAGAGCCACATTCAGTTCTGAGAGAGGGTCGCGAGCCACATTCAGCTCTGGGAGAGGGTCGCGAGCCACATCCAAGTCTCGACTCCCTTACAATAATGGCACCCAAAGCCCCCATTATGGGTATGATGATAATCAAAGCTTTTCCACATAAATCACCCCAAAGCATAATACCAAGATCCAGGGGTTATCACAATACCCCTTCAGTATTCTCCCATCAATCACTCCCAAAACATGGTTGCATATAGCTTCAAGCACCTCCTCTCCCAGGTAGTATCATCCAGTTCTCAGCTTACCATACTTAAACTATATCTAAACGAAAGACCAGTATATGTGCATCCACATCTGCTCTTCTGTGCAGGGCTGCTCACAACATACATAATTTTAAAATGTGATCTTCATACCTGTTTGTTAGATCTGGAGCTAATGCACCAAGCTGGCAGACAGCCGCGAGCCACAATTCATGGGACCGCGAGCCACATGTGGCTCCCGAGCTACAGGTTGGGGATCCCTGCACTAGAGGATAAGGCACTCTTTGTAGTATCTGTACTGAGCCCCAGGTTCCGAATGTTTCAGGAATGTCCACATGATATTCCATTAAGGCCTTTCACTGCCTTGGACAAAGGCTGCCCGCCAGGGCTGCCATCAGGACATTACTGCCCTGACTGGCGTATGGGGCCCGATGACCAGAGGGGGCCCGCATTGGGCCCCATCTATTCTGGTCATCAAGCCCCAGCAGCAGAATTCTGCCGCTGCAGAAACTGAACCAGGGTCCAAGATGCAGGTTCAGTTAAACTCTATTGCCGTGAGGGCTCGGGCCCGCATAGCAATAGTTATAAGCCGCCAACCAATCGGAGGCTGGCAGCTGACGTCAGCGGGCACATCGCGGCGTGTGACATCATTGTCATTCGCCGGCGAGTGCGCGCTTGAACTGTGTGGAGGGAACTTCGCCGCAGGAGCGCGGCAAGGTAAGATTTTTTATTTTTACTGAAAGAGGCAGGGGGGCAGGATGGGAGAAATAGTGGCAGGAATGGAGACACGGGGCAAGAATGGAGACACGGGGCAAGAATGGAGACACAGGTGGCAGGAATGGAGACACAGGTGGCAGGAATGAAGACACAGAAGGCATGAATGGAGACACAGGGGGCAAGAATGGAGACACAGGGGGAAGAATGGAGACACAGATTGCAGGAATGGAAACACAGGTGGCAAGAATGGAGACATAGGGGGGCAAGAATGGAGACACAGGTGACAGGAATGGAGACACAGGGGGAAGATTGGAGACACAGGTGGCAGGAATGGAGACAGGTGGCAGGAACGGAGACACAGGGGGCAAGAATGAGACACAGCGGGCAAGAATAGAGACACAGGGGGAAGAATGGAGACACAGGGGGAAGAATGGAGACATGGGGCAGGAATTGAGACACGGGGCAAGAATGGAGACACAGGGGGAAGAATGGAGACACAGGTGGCAGGAATGGAGACACGGGGCAAGAATGGAGACACAAGGGGCAAGATTGGAGACACAGGTGGCAGGAATTGAGACACAGGGGGCAAGAATGGAGACACAGGGCAAGAATGGAGACATAGGGGCAAGAATGGAAACACAGGGGGCAAGAATGGAAACACAGGGAGCAAGAATGGAGACACGGGGCAGAAATGGAGACATGGGGCAGGAATGGAGACACAGGGGGCAGGAATGGAGACACAGGTGGCAGGAATGGAGACACAGGGGGCAGGAATGAAGACACAGGGGGCAAGAATGGAGACACAGGGAGGAATGGAGACACAGGGGGCAAGAATGGAGACACAGGGAGTAAGAATGGTGACACAAGGGGCAAGAATGGTGACACAGGGGGCAAAAATAGAGACACTGGTAGCAGGATGGAGACACAGGGGGCAGGATGGAGACACAGGGGGCCGAATCAAGACACAGGGGGCAGGATGGAGACAGATGGGGCAGGATCATGGAGCAGGATGGAGACATGGGGCAAGAATTGAGACACAGAAGGCAGGAATGGAGACACAGGGGGCAAGAATGGAGATACAGGGGGCAAGAAAGAAGACATAGGGGGCAAGAATGGAGACAAGGCACAGAAATGGAGACATGGGGCAGGAATGGAGATGCAGTGGGGCAGGAATGGAGACAGGGGGCAAGAATGGAGATACAGGGGGGAGGATGGAGACACAAGGGGCAGGATGGAGACACAGGGGACAGGATGGAGACACAGGGTGGGATGGAGACACAGTGAGCAGGATCATGGGGCAGGATGGAGACAGATGGGGCAGGATCATTGGGCAGGATGCAGATGGAGCATAATCATGGGATAGGATGGAGACACATGGTGCAGGATCATGGGGCAGGATGGAGACATGGGGCACAATGGAGATACATAGGGCAGGATGGATACAATGGAGACAGATGGGGCAGGATCATGGGACAGATGGAGCAGGATCATGGGGCAGATGGGGCAGGATCACGGGACATCACATGGGGGCAGAATGGATACTGAAGAGGGTTAGGATGGGAGAACATATGGGATAGGATGGGAGAACATATGGCTGGAGCCAGGAATGAGACACACGGGGGCCAGGCTGATGGATATTATTACCATAGGGGCTAATTAAGGGATATTATTACTGCAGTCATGTATTTATTTATTTTTTTGAGGATAGTGTTTTAAATGGGGGACGCGGTCCTGTTACTGTGCAGAGCAACACTGTTGCCTTTTTTCTTCATCTGGTATAGTTTAGAATTTGGAAAAAAAAAAGTAATGTGTTCTGCAAGCGGAGCTCTAGATAACTGTGTTATTTCCTGCAGAGACGAGCCCTGACTGGAAGAAGTGCTGGTGGTCTGTGCTGGCAGTCTGTGCTGGATGAAGATGAAAAGCAAAGATGAAGAACTTCACCTAGAGACGTCACTGGTGAGTCAGTGTGTTACCTGTACACTGACACTATACACTGTATACTATATACAGTGGTCCTGTGTACATTGTCACCAGTGATCACTGTATTACCTTTATACTGACACTATATACAGCGCTCCTGTGTATAATGTCATTGATCACTGTATAACCTGTACAATATATACAGCGCTCGTGTGTATAATGTCACTAGTGATCACTGTATTACCTGTACACTATTTACAGAGCTATATAATGTCACTGGTAATCACTGTATCACCTGTACACAGACACTGTATACTAAGTACAGATCTCCTGTGCATAATGGCACTTATGGTGGTATTAGTATTTTTTTTTATTAATGATCAATATTGTAGTATTCAGTCACTATGTGGTGGTAATATGTTGTCCGGCCATGGTGTGGTGGTATTTGTTCCTTGTATGTGCTGTTATTTGGTCACTATGTGGTGGTAATATTTGGTCTGGTCATGGTGTGGTGGTATTTGTTCCTTGTATGTGATATTATTCTGTCACTTTGGTGGTAATATGTGGTCTGGACATGGTGTGGTGGTATTTGATCCTTGTATGTGGTATTATAGGTCACTATGTGGTGGTAATATGGTGTCTGGTCATGCTGCAGTGGTATTTGTCCCTTGTATGTGATATTATTGGTCATTTTAAAAATTTAAAAATAAATAAAAATATACCAAAACTGAATTGGATATTTTAACAAATGATTAATAGGATAGAGTAGAGTAGTGCTCGGCCAAAAGAGTCTACATTATCGTGGTGGCGGCTTACAAAATCTATTGGCCAAAACAAAAGCTGCTGGCTATATGTGTGATCTGGTGATGGGAACTGGTAATGTGTGATTGGTGAGAAGTGGAGATTTTCCAAGAGAGCGCAGTGGGGCTGTGGACAGTTCGAGGGGTGGAGCCTGGGCGGAGTCACATTGGAGCCCCAAAATTTTGCCAGTATGGGGCCCTGAAATCCCTAGTGGCAGCGCTGATCATACTGCATGTAAGGGGGCTGTAAGGCTATCATACTGCATATAAAGTGGTTGTGCGGCCAACATACTTCATATAGGAAGGCTGTGGGACCATTATACTATGCAGCTACCCTGGAGTGACACATAAGGGGAGACCTGTCAATCCAGGGCAGCAGGCAGGGCAAAGCCAACAGGGACCCACCTGTCTGACTAGTATCCAGCGCAGCTTGATCCCTGGCGGCTCTTACAATATGCTTTTCTCTGAAACGTTGCAGCGTTTCAGAGTCAAACATACATGCCTGAGATTATACAGCCAGTGCCTGATACATGCTGCCTGTGTATCGGGCATTATGTATCAGCTGTCAGGTTCCCTTTAATATATTATGTTATGTGCACCCTCAAAAAAGTGTCTTTCATTGTCAGGCACTGAGCATTAATAATATCAAAATATCAAAAATATTTTCAAATGTTTCAAGAGCAAGATAATGTTATGGACGAAATCTATTGAAAGGATGTTCCCTGTGATGAAAAGGCTGCTTTAATCTCTTATCAACATTGTGCTCACAAAATAAGGATAGCAAAGAATGGATCAGAAGAAAGTTGGAATGATTTTAGAGAGCTGAATAATTTAATCAAGGATCTGCTAAAGCGGGTTTAAAGTACAATCTGGTATAAAAGGGAATAAATAATAAGATCAGAAGATTTGGAATAATTCAATTTAATAACATATAATGACTGCACAATCTCTAAGCCCAGTCAATCACATTATCTGGAAAAGTACAGTATTATGTGCTGCAAGTGGAAAGATGTTTTAATGTGTTAAAGCAACCCTGTGGTTTTAGATGAAAATCTAACATTACTTTGGAAAAACTCAGTACCCAATGGCCTCTATTGAACTTATTTTGCCAATCTATAGTTCTGCTACCTAGGATGTTTACCAGGTTCTCAGAATAACCATTAACTCAAAACTAAAAAAAGACATTCGTCCATCCAGTTCAGCCTATATTCCGCCAGAATAAATCCCCAGATTTACGTCCTTCTAAAGAACCTAATAACTGTAAGATACAATATTGTTGCGCTCCAGGAAGACATTCAGGCCTCTCTTGAACCCCTTGACTGAGTTCGCCATCACCACCTACTCAGCCGAGGAATTCCAGATTCTCACTGCCCTTATAGTTGTGAGGCAGTGACCCCTGTTACAGCTAGGGGGCACAGTTTGTGCTCTCCAGAATGTGCACAGAGGCGTAGTGAGGCCATGAGGGCGTATTGCAGTCACAGGTGTAGCAATGATTAGAATGGTGAAGCAGTGACTGATTAAAAGCCCTGTAGTATAGGGAGAGGTGTGTCAGTGTTGGTCTTGGCAGCAGACAGAGCAGTTGTCTGCAGAGCACTCCCTGTGTGAGGCAACACGGGGCAAGAGGAACCAAAGAGACTGACACCCTGCGTCTCGGGCTGTCTTTTGTTTACCCGGCTGGGATCCGGAGGATACAGCATGCTGTGCACTGTGTGAATAAAGAGACTTGGTCCCGGGAAGGGAAGTCCGGCCTGTTTAGGAACTGCAAACATAAAGCCGTGTACTATGTATTCTTATGGACTGTGTGAAGTAACACATTAAAGGAACGTTTTGTTTTGAACTTGCTTGGGTCACTGCCATTTCTCTGCATATGGTGCTACCGCTACATTACACAGTTAAGAATCCTTTTCTATGTTAGTGGAAAAACCTTCTCTACTCCAGACGCAGAAAATGCCCCCTTGTGACCGTCACCTTCCTTGGTATAGACAGATCCTAGGAGAGATATTTGTATTTGTATTATTGTCCCCTTATATACTTATACATGTTATTAGATCGCCCCTCAGTCATCTTTTTTGTAGACTAAATAATCCTAATTTTGCTAATCTCTCTGGTATTGTAGTTCCCCCATCCTCTTTATTAATTTTGTTGCCCTCCTTTGTACTCGCTCTAGTTCCATTATATCCTTCCTGAGCACCGGTGTCCAAAACTGTACACAGTACTCCATGTGAGGTCTAACCAGGGATTTGTACAGAGGCAGTATAAGGGTACTGTCACACAGTGGCACTTTGATCGCTACGACGGTACGATCTGTGACGTTCCAGCGATATCCATACGATATCGCTGTGTCTGACACGCAGCAGCGATCAGGGATCCTGCTGAGAATCGTACGTCGTAGCCGATCGTTTGGAACTTTCTTTCGTCGCTGGATCTCCCGCTGTCATCGTTGGATCGGTGTGTGTGACACCGATCCAACGATGCGTTTGCTTGTAACCAGGGTAAACATCGGGTTACTAAGCGCAGGGCCGCGCTTAGTAACCCGATGTTTACCGTGGTTACCAGCGTAAAAGTAAAAAATAACAAACAGTACATACTTACATTCCGGTGTCTGTTGTTATGACCCCAATGGCAGAGGGTCTCAGGAATCAATACCAAGTCTGCAAACACAAAAAACCAGCTCATAGGGCAGTGGTAACTGGGCTTACCATATATCTAATCCTAGCACCACAAATAGAAGTAGCCGGGGAACGTGCCTACGTTGGTTCTAGACATCTCGCGCCAGCAAGAGAACTAACTAACCCTAGAAGGGAAAAGAAAGACCTTTCTTGCCTCCAGAGAAAAGACCCCAAAAGTTGGATACAAGCCCCCAACAAATAATAACGGTGAGGTAAGAGGAAAAGACAAACATAAGAATGAGCTAGGTATTTAGCAAAGAGAGGCCCACTAGCTAATAGCAGAATATAGTAAGATGACTTATATGGTCAGCAAAAACCCTATTAAAATATCCACGCTGGATATTCAAGAACCCCCGAACCGTCTAACGGCCGGGGGGAGAACACCAGCCCCCTAGAGCTTCCAGTAAGGTCAGAAATCACATTTAGTACAAGCTGGACAAAAATAGTAGCAAAGCAAGTAACTCAAAAAACAAAGAAGCAAGACTTAGCTTAATTTTGCAAGAGCCAGGACCAGCAGACAGGAGCAACAGAAGGATCTGATTACAACGATGCCAGGCACTGGACTAAGGATCCAGGAAGTTAATATAGCGACACCCCTGGACTAACGACCCAGGTGAGTGCCAAACAGAAAAAAGACAATCCCAGAGTCATACCACTAGTGACCACAAGAGGGAGCCAAAAAGTCTAATTCACAACAGTACCCCCCCCTTAAGGAGGGGTCACCGAACCCTCACCAAGACCACCAGGGCGATCAGGATGAGCAGCGTGAAAGGCACGAACTAAATCGGCCGCATGCACATCAGAGGCAACCACCCAGGAATTATCCTCCTGACCATAGCCCTTCCACTTGACCAGATACTGAAGCCTCCGCCTGGAGAGACGAGAATCCAAGATCTTCTCCACCACATACTCCAACTCGCCCTCAACCAACACCGGAGCAGGAGGCTCAACAGAAGGAACCACAGGTACAACGTACCGCCGCAACAAAGACCTATGGAACACATTGTGAATGGCAAACGACACTGGAAGATCCAAGCGAAAGGACACAGGATTAAGGATTTCCAATATCTTGTAAGGACCGATGAAGCGAGGCTTAAATTTAGGAGAGGAGACCTTCATAGGAACAAATCGAGAAGACAGCCATACCAAATCCCCAACACGAAGTCGGGGACCCACACCGCGGCGGCGGTTGGCAAAACGCTGAGCCTTCTCTTGTGACAACTTTAAGTTGTCCACCACATGATTCCAGATCTGCTGCAACCTATCCACCACAGAATCTACCCCAGGACAGTCAGAAGGCTCCACATGTCCCGAGGAAAAACGAGGATGGAAACCAGAGTTGCAGAAAAATGGCGAAACCAATGTAGCGGAACTAGCCCGATTATTAAGGGCAAACTCAGCCAACGGCAAGAAGGTCACCCAATCATCCTGATCCGCAGAAACAAAACACCTCAAATAAGCCTCCAGAGTCTGATTAGTTCGCTCCGTTTGTCCATTAGTCTGAGGATGAAAGGCAGACGAAAACGACAACTCAATGCCCATCCTAGCACAAAAGGATCGCCAGAACCTGGAAACAAACTGGGATCCTCTGTCAGACACAATATTCTCAGGAATGCCGTGTAAACGAACCACATTCTGAAAGAACACAGGAACCAGATCGGATTAGGAAGGCAGCTTAGGCAAAGGTACCAAATGGACCATCTTAGAAAAGCGATCACATACCACCCAGATGACAGACATGCCCTGAGACACCGGGAGATCTGAAATGAAATCCATGGAAATGTGTGTCCAAGGCCTCTTCGGGACAGGCAAGGGCAAGAGCAACCCGCTGGCACGCGAACAGCAAGGCTTAGCTCGAGCACAAGTCCCACAGGACTGCACAAATGACCGCACATCCCGTGACAAGGAAGGCCACCAAAAGGACCTAGCCACCAGATCTCTGGTGGCAAAAATTCCCGGATGCCCTGCCAACACCGAGGAATGAACCTCGGAAATGACTCTGCTGGTCCACTTATCAGGAACAAACAGTCTGTCAGGTGGACAAGAGTCAGGTCTACCAGCCTGAAATCTCTGCAACACACGTCGCAAATCCGGAGAAATGGCTGACAAGATAACTCCCTCTTTAAGAATACCAACTGGTTCTGCGACTCCCGGAGAGTCAGGCACAAAGCTCCTTGAAAGAGCATCAGCCTTCACATTCTTTGAACCTGGTAAATACGAGACCACAAAGTCAAAACGGGAGAAAAACAATGACCAGCGGGCCTGTCTAGGATTCAGGCGTTTAGCAGACTCGAGATACATCAAATTTTTGTGATCAGTCAAGACCACCACACGATGCTTAGCACCCTCGAGCCAATGACGCCACTCCTCAAATGCCCACTTCATGGCCAACAACTCCCGATTGCCAACATCATAATTCCGCTCAGCAGGCAAAAACTTCCTCGAGAAAAAGGCACAAGGTCTCATCACAGAGCAACCAGGGCCTCTCTGCGACAAAACGGCCCCTGCCCCAATCTCAGAAGCATCCACTTCAACCTGAAAGGGAAGTGAGACATCAGGCTGGCACAAAACAGGCGCCGAAGTAAACCGGCGCTTCAACTCCTGGAACGCCTCCACGGCTGCAGGAGCCCAGTTAGCAACATCAGAACCTTTCTTGGTCATATCCGTCAAAGGTTTAGCAATGCTAGAAAAATTAGCAATAAAACGACGGTAGAAGTTAGCAAAACCCAAGAACTTCTGAAGACTCTTAACTGACGTGGGTTGAGTCCAATCATGAATAGCACGGACCTTGACTGGGTCCATCTCCACCGCAGAAGGGGAAAAAATAAACCCCAAAAAGGGAACCTTCTGTACTCCAAAGAGACACTTTGAGCCCTTAACAAATAAAACATTCTCACGCAAAACCTGAAACACCATCCTGACCTGCTCTACATGCGAGTCCCAGTCATCAGAAAAAAACAGAATATCATCCAGATAAACGATCATAAATTTATCCAGATACTTCCGGAAAATATCATGCATAAAGGACTGAAACACTGAAGGAGCATTAGAGAGCCCAAAAGGCATCACCAAGTACTCAAAATGACCTTCGGGCGTATTAAACGCGGTTTTCCATTCATCTCCTCGCTTAATGCGCACAAGGTTGTACGCACCACGAAGATCTATCTTGGTGAACCACTTGGCACCTTTAATTCGGGCAAACAAGTCTGACAACAAAGGCAAAGGATACTGAAATTTAACAGTGATTTTATTCAAAAGCCGATAGTCAATACAAGGTCTCAAAGATCCGTCCTTCTTGGCCACAAAAAAGAATCCTGCACCAAGAGGGGAAGAGGAAGGACGGATATGCCCCTTCTCCAGAGATTCCTTGATATATGAACGCATTGCGGTATGCTCAGGTACAGACAGATTAAATAGTCTTCCCTTAGGAAATTTGCTACCTGGAATCAAATCTATGGCACAGTCACAGTCCCTATGAGGAGGCAGAACACTGGACCTGGACTCGCTGAACACATCCTGATAATCAGACAAATACTCAGGAACTTCCGAAGGAGTAGAGGAAGCAATAGACACCGGCGGGGAATCACCATGAATACCCTGACAGCCCCAACTTGACACAGACATTGCCTTCCAATCCAAGACTGGATTATGAGTCTGTAACCATGGCAAACCCAAAACGACCAAATCATGCATTTTATGCAGAACAAGAAAACGAATCACCTCCCGATGTTCAGGAGTCATGCACATGGTTACCTGTGTCCAAAACTGCTGTTTATTTTCCGCCAATGGCGTAGCATCAATACCCCTCAGAGGGATAGGATTAACCAACGGCTCAAGAACAAAACCACAGCGCTTGGCAAATGACAGATCCATAAGACTCAGGGCAGCACCTGAATCCACAAACGCCATAACAGGGTAAGAGGACAATGAGCAAATTAAAGTCACAGACAAAATAAATTTAGGTTGCAAATTACCAATGGTGACAGGACTAACAACCCTTGTTAGGCGTTTAGAGCATGCTGATATAACATGTGTAGAATCACCACAGTAAAAACACAACCCATTCTGACGTCTATGATTTTTCCGCTCGTTTCTGGTCTGAATTCTATCACATTGCATCAAATCAGGTGTTTGTTTAGACAACACCACCAGAGGATTAGCGGTTTTGCGCTCCCGCAAACGCCGGTCAATTTGAATAGCCAGCGCCATGGAATCATTCAGACTTGTAGGAATGGAGAAACCCACCATCACATTCTTAATGGCTTCAGAAAGGCCATTTCTGAAGTTTGCGGCCAGAGCACACTCATTCCACTGAGTAAGCACGGACCATTTCCGAAATTTTTGGCAATACACTTCAGCTTCATCCTGGCCCTGAGAAATAGCCAGCAAGGCTTTTTCTGCCTGAACCTCAAGATTGGGTTCCTCGTAAAGCAATCCGAGCGCCAGAAAAAACGCATCAATATTTGCCAATGCCGGATCTCCTGGCGCTAGCGAGAAAGCCCAATCCTGAGGGTCGCCCCGTAAAAAAGAGATAACAATTTTAACTTGCTGAACTGAGTCTCCAGATGAACGGGGTCTCAGAGATAGAAACAATTTACAATTATCCCTGAAATTCCTAAACTTAAATCGGTCTCCAGAAAACAGTTCAGGAATAGGTATTTTAGGTTCAGACATAGGACTACCGGTAACAAAATCTTGTATGCTTTGCACACGAGCAGCAAGCTGGTCCACACTTGTAATCAAGGTCTGGACATTCATGTCTGCAGCAAGCTCAAGCCACTCAGAGGTAAAGGGGAGGAAGAGAGGGAAAAAAAAAAAAAAATTCAGAATTTCCTTTCTTATATCCCACTTCTGCAATGCATTAAACATTCAATGTAGGCCTGGCATACTGTTATGACCCCAATGGCAGAGGGTCTCAGGAATCAATACCAAGTCTGCAAACACAAAAAAACAGCTCATAGGGCAGTGGTAACTGGGCTGACCATATATCTAATCCTAGCACCACAAATAGAAGTAGCCGGGGAACGTGCCTACGTTGGTTCTAGACGTCTCGCGCCAGCCGGAGAACTAACTAACCCTAGAAGGGAAAAGAAAGACCTTTCTTGCCTCCAGAGAAAAGACCCCAAAAGTTGGATACAAGCCCCCAACAAATAATAACGGTGAGGTAAGAGGAAAAGACAAACATAAGAATGAGCTAGGTATTTAGCAAAGAGAGGCCCACTAGTTAATAGCAGAATATAGTAAGATGACTTATATGGTCAGCAAAAACCCTATTAAAATATCCACGCTGGATATTCAAGAACCCCCGAACCGTCTAACGGCCGGGGGGAGAACACCAGCCCCCTAGAGCTTCCAGCAAGGTCAGAAATCACATTTAGTACAAGCTGGACAAAAATAGTAGCAAAGCAAGTAACTCAAAAAACAAAGAAGCAAGACTTAGCTTAATTTTGCAAGAGCCAGGACCAGCAGACAGGAGCAACAGAAGGATCTGATTACAACGATGCCAGGCACTGGACTAAGGATCCAGGAAGTTAATATAGCGACACCCCTGGACTAACGACCCAGGTGAGTGCCAAACAGAAAAAAGACAATCCCAGAGTCATACCACTAGTGACCACAAGAGGGAGCCAAAAAGTCTAATTCACAACAGTCTGTCCCCCGGCGTTCTGCTTCTCTGCACTGTGAGCGCCGGCCAGCCGGAAAGCGAGCACAGCAGTGACGTCACCGCTGTGCTTTCCAGCTGGCGCAGACACAGTGGAGAGAAGCAGAACGCCGGGGGACAGACACCGGAATGTGAGTATGTACTGTTTGTTATTTTTTACTTTTACGCTGGTAACCACGGTAAACATCGGGTTACTAAGCGTGGCCCTGCGCTTAGTAACCCGATGTTTACCCTGGTTACCCGGGGCCTTCGGCATCGTTGGTCGCTGGAGAGCTGACTGTGTGACAGCTCCCCAGCGACCACACAACCACTTACCAACGATCACGGCCAGGTCGTATCGCTGGTCGTGATCGTTGGTAAATCGTTTAGTGTGACAGTACCCTAATGCTCTCATCATGTGTATCCAGACCTCTTAATGCATCCCATGATTCTGTTTGTTTTGGCAGCCGCTGCCTGGCACGGGCTACTTCAGGTAAGTTTATCATTAACTAGGATCCCCAAGTCCTTCTCCATGTCAGATTTACCCAGTGGTTTCCCGTTCAGTGTGTAATGGTGATATTGATTCCTTCTTCCCATGTGTATAACCTTACATTTATCATTGATAAACCGCATCTGCCATCTTTCAGCCCAAGTTTCCAACTTATCCAGATCCATCTGTAGCAGAGTACTATCTTCTCTTGTATTGACTGCTTTACATAGTTTTGTATCATCTGCAAATATGAATATTTTACTGTGTAAACCTTCCACCAGCTCATGAATAAATATGTTGAAGAGAAGAGGTCCCAACACCGACCCCTGCGGTACCCCACTGGTCACAGTGACCCAGTTAGAGAATATACCATTTATAACCACCCTCTATTTTCTATCACTAAGCCAGTTACTTACCCATTTACACACATTTTCCCCCAGACTTAGCATTCTCATTTTGTGTACCAACCTCTTTTGTGGCACAGTATCAAATGCTTTGTAAAAATCAAGATATACCACATCCAATGACTCACCTTGGTCCAGTCTATAGCTTTCCTCTTAAAAAAAATGATTAGATTGGTTTGTCAGGAGCGATTTTTCATAAACCCATGCGAATATGGAGTTAAACTGTTATTCTCATTGAGATAATCCAGAATAACATCCCTCAGAAACCCTTCAAATATTTTACCAACAATAGAGGTTAGACTTACTGGCCTATAATTTCCATGTTCACTTTTAGAGCCCTTTTTGAATATTGGTACCACATTTGCTATTCACCAGTCCTGTGGAACAGACCCCGTCGCTATAGAGTCGCTAAATATAAGAAATAATGGTTTATCTATTACATTACTTAGTTCTCTTTGTACTCTTGGGTGTATGACATCTGGACTCGGAGGTTTATCTATTTTAATCTTATTTAGCCGGTTTTGCACCTCTTCTTGGGTTAGATTGGTGACCCTTAATATAGGGTTTTCTTTGTCTCTTGGCATTTCACCTAGAATTTTACTTTCCATTGTGAATACCGTGGAGAAAAAGGTGTTTAATATATTAGCTTGTTCCTCGTCATCTACAATCATTCTTTCCTCGCAATTTTTTAAGGGGCCTACAATTTCACTTATGATTCTTTTACTATTGATATAGTTGAAGAACAGTTTGGGAATAGTTTTATTCTCCTTAGCAATGTGCTTCTCTATTTCCTTTTTGGCAGCTTTAAAGTATTTTTCTCCCTACAGTTTTTTAGAGCATCAACTATGCCATCCTGCTTTAGCAGTTTAAATGCTTTCTTTTTACTGTTAATTGCCCCTCTTACTTCTTTGTTTAGCCACATTGGGGTTTTCCTATTTCTTGTCCTTTTATTCCCACAAGGTATAAACCGCTTACAGTGCCTATTTAGGATGTTCTTGAACATTTCCCATTTATTATCTGTATTCTTATTTCTGAGGACATTGTCCCAGTCAACCAGATTAAGGGCATCTCTAAGCTGGCCAAATTTTGCCTTCTTAAAGTTCAGTGTTTTTGTGACTCCCTGACAAGTCCCCCTAGCAAAAGACAAGTGAAACTGTACAATATTGTGGTCGTTATTTCCTAGATGACCGACAACTTGCAGATTTGTTATTCTGTCAGGTTTATTAGATAGTATTAGGTCTAAATGTGCTGCTCTTCTGGTTGAATTCTACACCAATAGTGAAAGATAATTTTTCTTGGTTATTAGCAGAAACCTGTTGCCTTTATGGGTTTCTTAGGTCTCTGTTTCCCAGTTAATATCCGGGTAGTTAAAGTGCCCCATAACAAGGACCTTATCTATCTGCCTTAGTAGTAGACTTTCCATTATTTTTGTAATCTTTGGGGGTGTGCAACAGACCCCAATGAGAATTTTATTACTATTTTTCCCTCCATGTATTTCGACTCATATGGACTCAACATTCTCATTCCCTTTGCTAATATCCTCCCTTAAAGTGGACTTTAGACAAGACTTTACATAACGACAAACCCCTCCTCCTCTCCGATTTTTTTTTAAACAGACTGTAACCTTGTAAGTTAACTGCCCAGTCGTAGTTTTCATCTAACCATGTCTCGGTTATTCCCACTATGTCATAGTTACCTGTAGATATTACTGCTTCTAGTTCTTCCATCTTGTTTGTCAGGCTTCTGGAGTTTATGAGCATGCAGTTTAGAGTATTTTGTTTTGTTCCAATCTCCTCCCTGTGGATTGTTTTAGAAATTTTCTTACCTACCTTCCGAGTATGTTGTCTTGGGTCTTCTTTGCTGCACCTCATATCCTTCATCAGTATATTTTCTGGCTTCATCTTCATGTCTAATGTTTTTCTTCCCATACCTTTTTCTTCTAGTTTAACGCCCTCTTTATGTGTGTAGCGAGTCTTCTGGTGCATGTGTTTTTCCCAGGTTTGTTGAGGTGTAGTCCGTGTCTGGCGAGGAGTCCGTCGTACAGGTAATTCACACCGTGGTCCAGGAATCCAAATCCTTGCTGTCTGCACCATCATCTTTGCCAGTTGTTCGCATAAAGGATCCTGTTCCATCTCCTGGCGACATGCCCGTCTACTGGAAGGGTAGAAGAAAAAACTACCTGTGCATCCAAGTTCCTTTACTTTCTTCCCCAACTCTTCAAAGTCCTTGCAGATTGTCGGTAGGTCCTTCCTTGCCGTGTCATTGGTGCCAACATGTATCAGAAGAAATGGGTGGGCATCCTTAGAACTGGTGAGCTTTGGTATCCTATCAGTCACATCCTTGATCTTCGCACCTGGTAGGCAGCATACTTCTCTTGCGGTTGTGTCCGGTTTGCAGATGGCTGCTTCTGTGTCTCTCAGTAGTGAGCCTCCCACCACTATCATTCTTTTTGGCTGTACTTTTTGTTGTCACTTCTGGGTGCTGGTGTGTTCCCTTTTCTTATTTGCTAGCTGGTAGTGCCTCATCCATAGGTGTGCCATCTTCGTCCTCCACAAGGCTTTATTATCGGTTTCTCGGTTGTGTGGTTGGTGATGTCTCCATGGTCTTCTTGCTTCTTTTGGTCACATGCTTCCACTTGTCTGCTTCTGGAGGTTCTCTGACACTTTCTTCACCTTCTGTGACCAGTAGAGATGCTTCTGTTCTGTCTAGGAAGTCTTAATTTTCTTTGATGAGCTTCAAAGTTACAATTCTTTCTTCCAGACCCCTCACCTTTTCACTGAAAGGGCCAGTAGTCTACACTTCTGGCAGGTGAAGTTGGATTATTCTTCTGGTCAATCTGTGAACATGTAGCACATGTTGCAGCTCACCATGTAAGTTGTCACATCTGCCATGTTGCTCCTAGATCCTGCTGACTTGCTGTGTCTTCCTTCTTGTGTAATCTATGGTGTGAAACCTTCTTGTGTAATCTGCTGTCTTTTTCCCTTCTTGTGTAATCTACTCAATTAGCCAAGCTTTTTTGCAATAATGACCTAGAGGCGCGCGGTTTGGCGATGCTTTCCAAGCAGCTGGTCCCGGCTGTACCCAACGATCTTCTCGCTGAGGGAGACTCTTCGCTTTTCCCAGAATGCCCCTGGAATATGTAAATTGCCCTCTTCAAGCTTCAGTCTCTTGACACTGTGTGTAAGGTTACTGTGCACCCTGCTGACAGGTTCCCTTTAATGCAGATAAACTGTTAAATACATTAATTGGTTTAAACAGAACCTGTCATTAGATTCATGCTGTCCACACCAAAAAAAAAAAGTGAATCAAAGCATGGCTGCGCAATTGCAGCCAGGTATATTTTACTGTGTCACGCTGTGACATTTCAGAAAAAACATAGTTTGAAAAGCGGGCCAGGGACTATAGGGAGATAGCTGCCTAGTTGATGACGTCCCCACCGGATTCTCACCAACCTGATCCAGTTGATCGATTGGTCTCTCCTTATGTACACAAATGGAAGAGAATGTTCAATCAACTGGAGAGAAGACGTTGGTAGGCTACTTTGGACTAGTCAGGTATCTCCCTATAGTGACTGGTCGGTTTTTCAAACATACCTGGCTGCCATTGCACACCCAGACTCTGATTCATGCTGCTATTGGTTTGGGCAGCATTAATCGGATGACAAGTTCCCTTTAACTAGTTTTTCTACATTATGAAGAAGGCAAGTAGTTTTCATTGTTATTCGACTAGCATAACTACCAGATGGTGTTCTACAAGAAATATATTGAAATTAAAAAGTTCCAATGTGACACATTTAAAACAATACTGCAAAAATAGCATTGGCTGAGAGTCAAACTCTAATAATTATGCATTAAAAGTATCTTCTTATAACAGAATGTGCAATAAGCACCTTTACAAAGTGCGAGCATCATTTACAGAAACTGGTGCAAAGAAAAAGCTGACCACCATTAAATTTCAATACTGCATCGAGGAATGGAATGAAATCTCATTCTCTTCTAGGACAAACACACAGCTCAATAAACACATTGCGGATAAAGTAAGTTGGCTTCATTCAGGTTCCCTTAAAAATCCACAAAAAAGGCACAGTGAATATCCTATGCATTTCAGGCTTCTCATAGCTTATAATTATGCCATATTAATGAGATTGTGTACCCCAATTAAAAAAACGCACTTTGTGCTGAAAATTAGTAGAATTCAATTGACTGATCACTTGCGACTCCTTTTTCAATGCTTCCGGATTCACGTCAATCTCCGTTCTTCCTCATCTGGCTGGATGGCATGTGGATATTGCTGTGTCCAGAAATTGGATGCAGCGGTCACATATCTGTCTGGCTGAAGAATGTCAAAAACCAAGACGGGGGGCTAGCTACATTACTTCATAGGAAATTAAAATTTAGCTTGCACTGTTCTATTTCTATACTCTTTTTCTACATTAGGATAGGTCGTTATATTGGATTGGTGGGGTTCTTTTATCCAACACCCCTACCGATCAGCCACTCATCTCCGGTAGCAGCCAGATGTACATATTGAATGGAGCTAAACTGTTCAGCTACATTCAATGTGTAGCAGCCAATGCCAGGTACTGAAGTTCAACTCCAATTTAAAAGAATAAGAGCTGATCTGCAGCACCTCCTAGGAGTATCTACTTATTAAAAGTTGCTGTGTAGTACAGCTCTGTTCAATGTAGACTTCTGGATTCATAGAATCATAGAATGTTAAAGTTGAAAGGGACCTCCAGAGTTATCGTGTCCAACCCCTGCTAATTGCAGGACTTGCTAAACCATCTAAGATAGATGTCTGTTCAGCCGGATTGAGCCAGAGCAAAGAAGAATGGATTGGTGAGGTTGATCTTGTGTCAGACCCTCACTGAACTGATACTTATTATCTATTCTAAGGATAGGTCATTAATATCATATCCCCGGACAACCCCTTGGAGACAAGGCAAAAGTAAATTGAGCAACATTAGCATTTTACATATAGCATGGGCCTCAACCATGGATGGTGGGGTCCAGGCATCGCTATGTTCGGGGTGTTGAGGTCATCAGAAAACGTTTGAGAAGGCTTGCAAACAAATTCAAAACCATAAAAATACAAGTAAAAGCTGAGAAACTTATGAGCAATTGCTGGATATCAGCCACAATGCTCCAGCAGCCTTATCAGCATGTTTGGTAGTAAGGAGCAACATTTTTTATGCAGTATCTACTTATGACTAAGGTGACAAATAATTGTGAACTATTTTTGTAAATTTTCCATTTTACAGTTACAGCCTGTTCCCTGGTTTAGAAATGTTATCTAACATCTTCTCTTTGCAACTGTAATCTCATAGTGATGGCTGCTTCATAAAGAACTATTTTTAACAAATCTATTCAGTATGTTTTTTTTTACTGCTCTTGCATTCACCAAGTATGGTTTATTAAAAACAGATAAGGGAAGAATGTACCAGGCAAATAGTGAGTGTATGTACAAATCAGCCTTCCATAACTGTAATATAAAGAAGAAATTGCTGTTCTAGTACAGGATGTTCAGCATTGCACTCATGACTTAGGGAAGCTTGTAGGGAACCAGCCACAGTTTATGCTACTGACCCTGAGTGTGAAGTGACACACAAGTTGATTACATATAAAAACTGTTGGAGAAAAATAGCGCAATAGGGTTTTATTTGAGATTAAGCAGTCAATGCATGGTTAAAGCACTCACCAGACATAGCTTAAGACAAGCATTGGAGAGATTCGCTGCCGCAGATCCGTGGATCCACGAGGGACTGGCCGTTGAGAATACAATGTAGGAGAATGTGGTCAAATTCTGCGCTGCTGAATCATGTAGTCCAAAGGTATTATTAAAATGGTCTTTATTCAACGCGTTTCTGAGTTTCAAAGAACTCTTTCATCAGGAAACACCAAGGTTACTTACCGGTAGCCATTTTTTCTGGAGCCCATGACAGCACACCTGAGAGAGGGATCCGCCCCGCCAGGACAGTAAACCTACTGAAAATAAAATGGCAGTACCTCTCCCTCTCTTCAGTTGGTTTTCAGAGCATGAGAGGTCCCCCTAGTTAGTTCACATGGCAAACTATCACCACATCAGATTAACAAAACAAAAAGCACCCAAATAAAGTGCACGGACGGGGCCTAGCCACCGTGACAACCCCAGGACTGAGACACAGGGGCCCGGTACCGGGTGCCCCTCGGCCCTGCGGCAGTGGGGGCGCTCCAACTTGGCGTCACGAACAGGATCTACTTAAGCCTGGAGAATCAGGTCATGTGTGCCTTGGAACTGTGATTTATTGTGCTTGGACTGTGACTTATTGCAAAGACTGTGCATTGCCACTTGCCGCCAAAAACCGCCGCCATTACAGCGCTGAGGAGAGCGCAGGAGGAGAAGAGGGGCGTGGAGTAGATGTGGACCAGCTGAAGAGCGCGAAGGACAATGGCCGCCCAGTCTAAACATTTTTGCATCCTGAGGACGTGTCCGTCAGCAGCCGAGGTCCGCCTTCTCATCCTCTTTGGAGGGTGGAGACCATGGAGACGGGGCCGCCCACGAAAGAGACCGCGGGAAGAAGACACTGGAGAGGAAGCAAAGATGGCGACGCCGGGAGCACCGCGTGGGGACGACCCGACCCAGCATGAGGCTGCACCACCCGACACAGCCCCAGATGCGCCATCGTTGCAGGGACTGGCCCTTACGGAGCTACCGGTGGGCAGACCCAACTGGCCGCCGTCTGAGGAGTGTGTGGCCGCAGCCGAGGACCGGCAGATAGCATGCCGCCGGGAGGCCGACGCTCGTGTGACCGCTTGGCTGGGCCAGCCTACAGAGGTCCGCCTAACTCCGGTGTCCCCTGCTTCCACCATCGTGGCAGAGTGCGAGCTGCAGGCACAGGGCCTGAGGATCCTGCCGGAGGCAGAACATCTGCGGCGCCTGATGACGGCGTGGAGGAATAGGCCCCAACCTGCGGTCAAGATCGACCTGACGGATGCTGAATAGGTTCCCCCGTCACACTGGGGTGTGGTGGTGTTCTTCAACTCCCGGGAAGGACGGGGAGTTATACAAGAAATTGGAGAGCCACTGCAGGTCCGTGTGGATCGGGAAGAGGTGGAACCCTGCGGGGGAAGGTACGGTCGCGACCTGGAGCCCGGAGATGCAGTGACTTACACCCGGTGGAGGAGGGAGGTTGGCTGGATAGCTTGGGGTGTCCAGCGGTGCGTCGCACTCCAGGCCGCTGCCAGAACGTCGGAGGACGAGCTTCCTGCAGGGAAGGTGCCGGAACCTGCCCCCGCGGAACCCCAGGCCCACCGTGTAGCTACGGGTCGTGCTCACCCACGAGCGAGGAGGGTGTCCCAACGAGGGATCCTGTCATTGCTGAGGCCGGGACCGGTCCTTGTTACACCACCACGACCCGTTTGCCAGGTGAGGCCCGGAAGGAGGCCGCCTCCTGCCCAGCCAGAAACTGAGTAAGCAAGAATGCTTCATCAAATGAATATAGTTAACTGTCCTTTTTGTGTTTTTCTCTGCTGCTACAACCCGACTAAGGTTAACTCTTAAAGGGATCCCTTAGTTTACTCGGGATCCCTACTTTTGTCTTTTTGCTTTTGTTTTTCGTTCATCACTGTTGAAAAGAACTGCTGGATCATGAACACTGCATGATTACAAACTCATTGTAAATAGTTTGCACCTTCTTAAAGGTGCCCTCTACTGGTTTTACAAAGAAAGGGACTCTTTGCGAAGAAACTGTTCTTGGAAACAGCACCGGAGACCTTGCTGTATACGAACTTGCAGCTTGAGAAGTTGCACTACCTCCGAAAGACTCTTAAAGGGGACGTTCACCAATAGCACTTAAAGCCGAATAATGCTTACATGGGGACGTTAAAGGGGACGTTCACCAATAGCACTTAAAGCCGAATAATGCTTACATGTAGAAGTTATATGTAGTTAGCTAGTTCATTGTAAGAAATGTTTAATAATGTGAGAATGAGGACAGGAAGTGAGCCCGTACGGGGTTAGTCAGTGAGTCCTCCTAGGAGCCATACAGAGATGGCTCAGTGATCTTGAACTGAGAGAAGGTTGATAAGTTCTATACTGTGTATAGTAGCAGAAAGGCAGTAGGCCCGGACGAGAATGGGGCAGTCCTGCAACAGAGCGAGAGGCAGTAGGCCTGGGGCAGATAGACAGGCGGTCCTGCAGATGTAAAGGTGGAAAATGAAGAAAAGTTGATTAGCCTTATAGCGTTTTATAAGAAGGTCTTTAGTGGATTCAGCGTATACGTCCTTAAAGGCAATGTTAAATTATTGTTCAGAAATTGCACTAAGTAGAATACCCGGTTGGGTAAGAGAAGTTATTTATAGTATGTTATTTAAAATATTTAACCGTGTTTGTAACGTTCAAGTGTCCTCACCTCCCATAAAGGGAAGCTCTGTTCAAATTTACTTGTTATTGCATTTAAAAAATTGTATGTCTTTTTGCTGACATGTATTGTTGTTTTCTTCCCAGTCAAGGAGTACTGAATTTAACCGGGGGGGAGTGCAGCACCCCAGAGTCCTGGTTGTTGCAGTACTGATGCTCCGCCGCTAAGGGGGGCTATGGTACGTCTGATGGCACTGAAGGAGTTCACCTGACCAGGTATCACAGACACCAATACACTTCACAGTCTGGCCTCCAGGGGGAGCTAAGGGTGCTATGTATTAGGCCACTCCTCACAATCTGGTAAAACTGGGGGTTAGATAGGAAGTTAGTCAGAAGCTGACTGGGTTGGAACCAGGCAACATCCTGTGGCAGAGGGTGTTGCAGGGGAAGATTCAGGGGGGTCCCTGTCAGGGGTGGGTTCCTGACAGAGGCCTAGCGAACAGAAAGAACGTTACGGGACCGCGCCTGCACTTCATCGCGGCGGTACCCCAAGAAAGGACAAGAAGCGAGGTTTATTGTGCTGAGTGAGAAACGAGATCAACGCAACAAGGAGAAACACCAGTAGGAGTCATGCTGTAAGACGAGGCAACATCCTACTGAGGCGCGTAGCCGGTGGCCGGAAACGCCGAGGAAGTATTGAGCTCCAGGCCTTACTTCAAACCTACGGCAGGACAGTCAGTTCTAGGCGGGCTGTCTCACCCAAAATAACTTAAGCAGACACAGGGGGCAACATTTGGAGAGGGGCGACTCTAGGGTCCCGGAAGAGCTCCGAGCCTACCCGTCATACGGGTGCGTCCTAGCCATATCATCTGGGGGGACGAAGAAGAACATCATCGAGTTGTGAGGGAACTTCAGAAACAGACACAACAGTTGTGGGGACTATCCCGTAAGCACAGCAGGGAAGGACTACAACACACAAGCGCTAGAAGGTAGGCACAGATTTCCACCTGCAAAGGGAACTCTGGAGGTGCCATCGGACCGGCCGGACTCCGGTAGCCCGGTTGACCGTATTCCGGACTGAGGATCCTGAAGCCTTCAGTAAAGAGGTAAAGAGACTGCAACCTGGTGTCGTTATTTACCGCGACCTGCACCGCACCATAACATCATCACATTCTCAACTTTCACTGGACGCCCCTCAGCAGGGTCACGGACCGGGCCTAGCCACCGTGACAACCCCAGGACTGAGACACAGAGGCCCGGTACCGGGTGCCCCTCGGCCCTGCGGCAGTGGGGGCGCTCCAACTGCACACCTGAGAGATTTTTGGAGAATGAAACACCTTAGGGGGGAACCACCGCTTGCAGCACCCTTCTACCAAAGGTAAGATCAGTCAAGGAGGACAGATTCAGTCGGTAGTGTTTAAAGAAGGTAGATGGTGAGGACCAGGTAGCTGCCTTACATATCTGATCAATCGATACCTCCGCTTTTTCTGCCCAGGAAGTAGCCACAGCTCTGGTGGAGTGAGCTTTGATGCCTTCAGGAACCGGAGCGCCACATGCAGCATAGGACAAGCTAATGGCCTCCCTAATCCATCTGGCAATGATGCTTTTGGATACCTCATATCCCTTTCCGCTACCCTGGAAAGCTACAAATAGGGACTGATCCTTCCTCCATCGACTAGTCATAGACATGTATTGTAACATGGACCTTCTCACATCTAACGTATGAAATTTTTCTTCCCCTGGATTCCTAGGATTATCACAAAATGAGGGCAATACAATCTCCTGACTCCTATGAAATTTAAGAACTACTTTAAGTAGATAGGCCGGATCTGGTCTTAGAACCACCCTCTCCTCGAATATCTGTGTGTCTGGGAGACATATAGACAGGGCTTGCAAGTCACTCACCCTACGGGATGAAGTTAAAGCTACTAATAGCACTGTTTTAAGAGTGAGACGTTTTGCTGACAACTCCTGTAAGGGCTCAAATGGACTCCCAGATTTAAATCCCAAGGGGAAACTTTCTGAATTACCACCGGTCTAGATCTACTACATGATTTAATAAAGAGGGACACCTACCTATTGGATGCTAAAGTGCAATTATATAGAATGCCGACACTTGTACTTTGAGAGTGTTGGTTGCCAACCCTAGTTATAAACCTGCTTGTAGAAACTCTAAAAGAGCTCCTACTGGAGCCTCGTCCCCCAAAGGTTGCCCCAGAAACTCCAGGAACCTCTTCTATGTCCTACCATAGATTTTTTATGTAGTCGGTTTTCTACTCTTCAACAGGGTGGAGACTAGCCCTGGTGAGAATCCCTCCTGACTCAGTAACACCCTTTCAAATTCCAGGCTGCCAGATGGAAGCCCTTCACCTGAGAGTGGCATACTGGTCCCTGGGTAAGAAAGTCTGGAACCTCTGGTAGAATCCATGGATCGCTCACTGACATCCGTCTTAGGAGGGAGAATCGTGGTCTTTTCGGCCAAAATGGAGCAATGAGAATTACCCTCGCTTGCTCCACTCTGATCTTTCTTACTACTACCAGAATCATTACTATCGAGGGAAACACGTAAGCGAGGCTGAACTTCCATGGTATTCGAAGGGCATCTACCGCAAATGGCTTCTCTCTTTGATCTAATGAGCAGAAGCTCTCCAACTTTCTGTTGTGAAGAGTGGCAAATAGGTTTATGTTGTGAATTTGGATTCTGGGCTCCCCCGGTGGCTACTGGTGGAATTGAACTGGTGTTTTCATCTTCTCTGTTCACCTGTTCCCATCAAGATGTGGGAGTCGCTATATAACCTTGCTGCTCTGTTAGTTGCTTGCCGGTCAACAATGTTATCAGAAGCCTCTCTGTGCTTGTTCCTGCTCCTAGACAACTACTAGATAAGTTGGACTCTTGTCCATGTTTGTTTTTGCATTTTTGTTCCAGTTCACAGCTGTAGTTTCGTTACTGTGTCTGGAAAGCTCTTGTGAACAGGAATTGCCACTCTGGTGTTATGAGTTAATGCCAGAGTTTTAAAGTAATTTCTGGATGGTGTTTTGATAGGGTTTTCAGCTGACCATGAAAGTGTCCTTTCTGTCTTCTGCTATGTAGTAAGTGGACCTCAAATTTGCTAAACCTATTTTCATACTACGTTTGTTATTTCATCTTAATTCACCGCCAATACATGTGGGGGGCCTCTGTCTCCTTTCGGGGTATTTCTCTAGAGGTGAGCTAGGACTGATATTTTCCTCTGCTAGCATTATTTAGTCCTCCGGCTGGTGCTGGGCATCTAGAATCAACGTAGGCATGCTACCCGGCCACTGCTAGTTGTGCGTTAGGTTTAGTTCATGGTCAGCTCAGTTCCCATCTTCCAAGAGCTAGTTCCTATATATGCTTATGCTATGTTCTCTTGCCATTGAGATCATGACAGTTTGACCGGCCCACTAAAGGGTTAAAATCCTTGGCTGAGAAAGGAGAGAAATAAGTAGTCTGCTGAAATTTTTTTTTTTTTTTTTTTTTTCTCTCCTTCTAATCTTTGAATGGCTCTGTGTCCACCTGTTTGTAATGGATCTTCAGAGTGTAACTGCAGGTTTGAATAATCTCGCCACGAAGGTACAAAATTTGCAAGATTTTGTTTGTCATGCACCTGTATCTGAGCCGAGAATTCCTTTGCCGGAATTTTTCTCGGGGAATAGATTTGGGTTTCAGAATTTTCGAAATAATTGCAAATTATTTTTGTCCCTGAAATCTCGCTCTGCCGGAGACCCTGCACAGCAGGTCAGGATTGTGATTTCCTTGCTCCGGGGCGACCCTCAAGACTGGGCTTTTTCATTGACACCAGGGGATCCTGCGTTGCTCAATGTGGATGCGTTTTTTCTGGCCTTGGGGTTGCTTTATGACGAACCTCATTTGGAGCTTCAGGCAGAAAAAACTTTGATGTCCCTATCTCAGGGGCAAGATGAAGCGGAAATTTACTGCCAAAGATTCCGTAAATGGTCTGTGCTTACTTAGTGGAATGAGTGCGCCCTGGCGGCGACTTTCAGAGAGGGTCTCTCTGATGCCATTAAGGATGTTATGGTGGGGTTCCCTGTGCCTGCGGGTCTGAATGAGTCCATGACAATGGCTATTCAGATCGATAGGCGTTTGCGGGAGCGCAAACCAGTGCACCATCTGGCGGTGTCCACTGAGAAGTTGCCAGAGAGTATGCAGTGTGATAGAATTCTGTCCCGAAGCGAGCGGCAGAATTTTAGACGGAAAAATGGGTTGTGTTTCTATTGTGGTGATTCTACTCATGTTATATCAGCATGCTCTAAGCGCACTAAAAAGCTTGATAAATCTGTTTCCATTTGCACCTTACCATCTAAGTTTATTCTATCTGTGACCCTGATTTGCTCTTTGTCATCTATTACCACGGACGCCTATGTCGACTCTGGCGCCGCTTTGAGTCTTATGGATTGGTCCTTTGCCAAACGCTGTGGGTATGATTTAGAGCCTTTGGAGACTCTTATTCCTCTGAAGGGGATTGACTCCACCCCATTGGCTAATAATAAACCACAATACTGGACACAAGTAACTATGCGTATTAATCCGGATCACCAGGAGATTATTCGCTTTCTGGTGCTGTATAATCTACATGATGATTTGGTGCTAGGATTGCCTTGGCTGCAATCTCACAACCCAGTCCTCGACTGGAGAGCTATGTCTGTGTTGAGCTGGGGATGTAAGGGGGCTCATGGGGATGTACCTGTGGTTTCCATTTCATCATCTATTCCCTCTGAAATTCCTGAGTTCCTGTCTGACTATCGTGACGTCTTTGAAGAATCCAAGCTTGGTTCATTACCTCCGCACCGAGAGTGCGATTGTGCCATAGATTTAATCCCGGGTAGTAAATACCCAAAGGGTCGTTTATTTAATCTGTCTGTGCCTGAACATGCTGCTATGCGAGAATATATAAAGGAGTCCTTGGAAAAGGGACATATTCGTCCATCGTCATCTCCCTTAGGAGCCGGTTTTTTCTTTGTGTCAAAAAAAGACGGCTCTTTGAGACCATGTATCGATTATCGGCTTTTGAATAAAATCACTGTAAAATATCAATACCCATTGCCGTTGCTGACTGATTTGTTTGCTCGCATAAAGGGGGCCAAGTGGTTCTCTAAGATTGACCTTCGTGGGGCGTATAATTTGGTGCGAATCAGGCAGGGGGATGAGTGGAAAACCGCATTTAATACGCCCGAGGGCCACTTTGAGTATTTAGTGATGCCTTTTGGTCTTTCAAATGCTCCGTCAGTTTTCCAGTCCTTTATGCATGATATTTTTCGCGATTTTTTGGATAAATTTATGATTGTGTATCTGGATGATATTCTGATTTTTTCGGATGACTGGGACTCTCATGTCCAGCAAGTCAGGAGGGTTTTCCAGGTTTTGCGGTCTAATTCTTTGTGTGTGAAGGGTTCTAAGTGTGTTTTTGGGGTACAGAGGATTTCCTTTTTGGGATATATTTTTTCTCCCTCTTCCATTGAAATGGATCCTGTCAAGGTTCAAGCTATTTGTGATTGGACGCAGCCCTCTTCTCTTAAGAGTCTTCAGAAATTTTTGGGCTTTGCTAACTTTTATCGTCGATTTATTGCTGGTTTTTCGGATATTGCTAAGCCATTGACCGATTTGACTAAGAAGGGTGCTGATGTTGCTGATTGGTCCCCTGACGCTGTGGAGGCCTTTCGGGAGCTTAAGCGCCGTTTTTCCTCTGCCCCTGTGTTGCGTCAGCCTGATGTTGCTCTACCTTTTCAGGTTGAGGTCGACGCTTCTGAGATCGGAGCTGGGGCAGTGTTGTCGCAGAAAAGTTCTGACTGCTCCGTGATGAGGCCTTGTGCCTTCTTTTCCCGTAAATTTTCGCCCGCTGAGGGGAATTATGATGTTGGGAATCGGGAGCTTTTGGCCATGAAGTGGGCTTTTGAGGAGTGGCGCCATTGGCTTGAGGGGGCCAGACATCAGGTGGTGGTATTGACTGACCACAAAAACTTGATTTATCTTGAGACCGCCAGGCGCCTGAATCCTAGACAGGCGCGCTGGTCATTATTTTTCTCTCGGTTTAATTTTGTGGTGTCATACCTACCGGGTTCTAAGAATGTTAAGGCGGATGCCCTTTCTAGGAGTTTTGAGCCTGACTCGCCTGGTAACTCTGAGCCCACAGGTATCCTTAAGGATGGAGTGGTATTGTCAGCCGTTTCTCCAGACCTGCGGCGGGCCTTGCAGGAGTTTCAGGCAGATAGACCGGATCGTTGCCCACCTGATAAACTGTTTGTTCCTGATGATTGGACCAGTAGAGTCATCTCTGAGGTTCATTCTTCTGCGTTGGCAGGTCATCCTGGCATTTTTGGTACCAGGGATTTGGTGGCAAGGTCCTTCTGGTGGCCTTCCCTGTCACGAGATGTGCGAGGCTTTGTGCAGTCTTGTGACGTTTGTGCTCGGGCCAAGCCTTGTTGCTCTCGGGCTAGTGGATTATTGTTGCCCTTGCCTATTCCTAAGAGGCCTTGGACGCACATCTCGATGGATTTTATTTCAGATCTGCCTGTTTCTCAGAAGATGTCTGTCATCTGGGTGGTGTGTGACCGTTTCTCTAAGATGGTCCATTTGGTTCCTCTGCCCAAGTTGCCTTCTTCTTCCGAGTTGGTTCCTCTGTTTTTTCAAAATGTTGTTCGTTTGCATGGTATTCCTGAGAATATCATTTCTGACAGAGGGACCCAATTCGTGTCTAGATTTTGGCGGGCATTCTGTGCTAGGATGGGCATAGATTTATCTTTTTCGTCCGCTTTCCATCCTCAGACGAATGGCCAGACCGAGCGGAGTAATCAGACCCTGGAGACATATCTGAGGTGTTTTGTGTCTGCTGACCAGGATGATTGGGTTGCTTTTTTGCCATTGGCAGAGTTCGCTCTCAATAATCGGGCCAGCTCTGCCACTTTGGTGTCCCCGTTTTTCTGTAATTCGGGGTTTCATCCTCGATTTTCCTCTGGTCAGGTGGAATCTTCGGATTGTCCTGGAGTGGATGCTGTGGTGGAGAGATTGCATCAGATCTGGGGGCAGGTGGTGGACAATTTGAGGTTGTCCCAGGAGAAGACTCAGCTTTTTGCCAACCGCCACCGTCGTGTTGGTCCTCGGCTTGTTGTTGGGGATTTGGTGTGGTTGTCTTCTCGTTTTGTCCCTATGAGGGTCTCTTCTCCTAAGTTTAAGCCTCGGTTCATCGGCCCGTATAAGATATTGGAGATTCTTAACCCTGTTTCCTTCCGTTTGGACCTCCCTGCATCCTTTTCTATTCATAACGTTTTTCATCGGTCATTATTGCGCAGGTATGAGGTACCGGTTGTGCCTTCCGTTGAGCCTCCTGCTCCGGT
This sequence comes from Ranitomeya variabilis, assembly GCF_051348905.1. Lineage (NCBI taxonomy): Eukaryota > Metazoa > Chordata > Amphibia > Anura > Dendrobatidae > Ranitomeya > Ranitomeya variabilis. Next base: position 149,440,185 of record NC_135237.1, read on the forward strand.
GTTGGTTGAGGGTGAGTTGGAGTACGTTGTGGAGAAAATCTTAGACTCTCGTGTTTCCAGACGGAGACTCCAGTATCTGGTCAAGTGGAAGGGATACGGCCAGGAGGATAATTCTTGGGTGAATGCATCTGATGTTCATGCCTCTGATCTGGTTCGTGCCTTTCATAGGGCCCATCCTGATCGCCCTGGTGGTTCTGGTGAGGGTTCGGTGCCCCCTCCTTGAGGGGGGGGTACTGTTGTGAATTTGGATTCTGGGCTCCCCCGGTGGCTACTGGTGGAATTGAACTGGTGTTTTCATCTTCTCTGTTCACCTGTTCCCATCAAGATGTGGGAGTCGCTATATAACCTTGCTGCTCTGTTAGTTGCTTGCCGGTCAACAATGTTATCAGAAGCCTCTCTGTGCTTGTTCCTGCTCCTAGACAACTACTAGATAAGTTGGACTCTTGTCCATGTTTGTTTTTGCATTTTTGTTCCAGTTCACAGCTGTAGTTTCGTTACTGTGTCTGGAAAGCTCTTGTGAACAGGAATTGCCACTCTGGTGTTATGAGTTAATGCCAGAGTTTTAAAGTAATTTCTGGATGGTGTTTTGATAGGGTTTTCAGCTGACCATGAAAGTGTCCTTTCTGTCTTCTGCTATGTAGTAAGTGGACCTCAAATTTGCTAAACCTATTTTCATACTACGTTTATTATTTCATCTTAATTCACCGCCAATACATGTGGGGGGCCTCTGTCTCCTTTCGGGGTATTTCTCTAGAGGTGAGCTAGGACTGATATTTTCCTCTGCTAGCATTATTTAGTCCTCCGGCTGGTGCTGGGCATCTAGAATCAACGTAGGCATGCTACCCGGCCACTGCTAGTTGTGCGTTAGGTTTAGTTCATGGTCAGCTCAGTTCCCATCTTCCAAGAGCTAGTTCCTATATATGCTTATGCTATGTTCTCTTGCCATTGAGATCATGACAGGTTTATCACTGGCCTGCCCCAAGTCTGCACTATCTGTTGGAGTACCCAGGGATTCCATGACCATTCTCCCTTCTTTAGCCTTTTGAGACTTAGGTAGTCCGCTTTTGTGTTTTCGATACCCTTTATGTGAAGAGCTGTGAGGGATAGTAGGTGATGTTCTGCTAACTGGAGAAGGACAGATGTTGTCCCAATAAGGGAAATGGACCTTGTTCCTCCTTGGTAGTTGATATAAGCCACCAATGCATAATTGTCCGACATGATTCTGGTTTGACGACCCTGAAGGATAGGGAGGAAATGTTTTAAGGCTTTTTCTACAGCCCACAACTCTCTTACATTCGACGTCTGATCTCTTTCTAGTGGGGACCAGAACCCCTGTATCGAGAGGGCCCCTAGATGTGCACCCTATCCCGAACCGCTTGCGTCCGTCGTGATCACTTCCTCTGTCGGTGTTAACCACTGACGCCAAATGATCCCTTACAGTCCACCAGATTAGGGAATCTCTCATGCCCACTGAAAGGTGTACTTTTCCCTCTTAATGCCCTTTCAACAATTTTTGTGCTGATAGGACCTCCCACTGTAGTTGTCTCAGGTGAAATTGTGCCCAGCTCACAGCGGGTATATAGGATGTTAGTGATCCCAGCAGGGACATCCCTTTCTTAGTCTCATTACAGGCTGCAGTATTGCCGTAGACACAAGACTCTGTATTTTGATTATTTTGTTTTCCGGTAGGAGACAGAGCTGGCGCCTGGAGTCTAGAACCAACCAGAGGAAGGACTGAACTTTCTCTGGTGCTAACCTCAACTTGAGGATATTTATCTTCCAACCCAATACTGTTAGGTTCGCATTCACTTCTATTTGTTTTAAACAGTGATCCACCGACCTCCCTATTATAAGGAAGTCATCCAGGTACGGTACGATAACTACATCTCGAGAACGGAGGAAGGGCATGACTTCTGACATTAGCTTGGTAAATATCCTTGGCGCTATAGACAACCCGAATGGGAGGGCTGCATACTGGTAGTGCCTGACCTGTGTCAGGAATTTTTGATAGTCCCAATGGATTGGGACATGATAATAAGCGTCTTTCAAGTCTATAACTGCCATGAAGCAGTCCTGGAACAACATTTTTATCGCCGTATTTACCGACTCCATTTTGAAGGAGCAATTCACTACTGACCGATTGAGTTTCCTCAAGTTGACAATAGTCCTTAGCGAATCATCTGTTTTTTCTATCAAAAAGAGAGGGGAATAAAACCCTCTCTCTTCCTCCTCCCTCGGGACTTCTAGGAGAACCTGTTTTAGCACCAGTCCCGACACTTCCGCTTCCAAGGCTAATTGTTCTCCTTGGGATTTTCTGTGGGGTGTCAAAACAAACGTCTGTCAGGGTGGACGAATAAAGTCTATTTTAGGCTGTCTTTGATGACACTCAATACCCAACGACTGGGGGAGATATTTACCCAGGCAGGGAAAAAGAAAGAAAGTCTTCCCCCTACCTCTGGCCTGATGTCATTGGGAGGGCTTTTTAGATGATGTAGAGGGTCCTTTAAACATGTACCCAGATCCTTTCCTATCTCTGAAGTCTCAGTTACTTCTATCTCCCGGGGGTAGCCTCTATTAAATTTTCCTCTCAGAAAGGAAGGTTTTCTAATACCCACCGGAAAGAGAGGGAATTCCTTCTTTCTATCCTGCTTTCTCTAAAATCTCCTCCAGTTTTTGACCAAAGACCAAAGAGGAATTGACCGTCACACGGGATGGAACAAAGTCAATTCTTTGAAGGTAGGTCACCAGGGCACCTGTTTAACCATAAGGCGCGCCTAGCTGCATTAGACAGGCCTGCTGTTCTAGCTGCCAGTCTTACGGAATCTGTTGAGGAATCCGCTAGGAAGGCTGCTGCTCCATGTACCAATGCCAAATTGGCTAGGATCTCTTCTCTCGGTACCTGAGTTTTTAGTTGTTCCTCTATCTGTTGCAGCCAGACCATAAGGGAGTGGGCAGTACATGTCCCGGCTATTGCTGGTTTTAGACCCCCTGCAGCCGCTTCCCAGGTGTGTCTCGAGAACCCATCCGCCTTTTTGTCCAATGGGTCTTTTAACATGCCTGAGTCCTCTAAGGGCAGGGACAACTTTTTAGATGACCTGGCTACAGCTCCATCAATTATAGGGATTTTAGCCCACCCTTCTGAGTCTTTTTCCTTGAAGAGATACCTTCTTTTAGAAGATGAGGGGAGGCTACCAGATTTTTCAGGCTCCTTCCACTCCTTCTCTATAAGCACCTTTACCCTAGCGTTAACGGGGAATGTGCGCTTCCTTCTTTCCTCCAGACCCCCAAACTTAACATCTTCTAAGGACCTGGTCGCTTTTTCGTCTTTTAGGCCCATTGTAGTCCTGACTGCTTTTACCAGTCTATCCGTGTTTTCCGTTAGAAAGCATGGTTGGCCCCCTTCATCGCTATCTGAAGAGGAGCCAGAGGACTCATGTGTGGCCGAAACTCCGCCCCCTGCTCCCCGGACTGCAGAATGGGCAGCGGATGCGTTGTAAAACTGCATTCGCTGCCCATGTCTTGCAGTATTTCACAGTGTCCGTCGGTACGTCGGCCCGACGCATTGCGACGGATCAGTGTGAAAGTAGCCTTGTTTGCGTGCCGAGCTGATATTTTTTATGATACCATCTTGAGTTATATACAATCTTTTGATCGTCCATTATTGCATTGTAATCCAATGTTGTGGCGACCAAAAAAAAATGCAATTCTGGTGTTTTTGCTATGTCGCTTACCAATGGGATTAATTCTTTTTATATTGATAGATCAGCTATTTTTATTGTTTTATTTTGAATGGGGCGAATGGGGAAGATTTGAACTTTTTCTAAATTTTTTATATATTTTTAAAACCCTTTTTGTTTTACTTTTAACTTGCTTCAACAGTCTCCATGAGAGAGTATAAGCTGCGATCATCCGATTGCTTATGCCACACACAGGCGATAATCAGATAGCCTGTGTGTAGCAAAAATGCTCACTTGCTATGAGCGCCGACCGCTGGACGGCGCTCATAGCAATCAAGCAATGACAACCACAGGGGTTTGCTGCAGACCCATAGGTGACCCGCCATCATGTGACATGGGTGCTGACGGGCGGGATTTGTCATGCGCTTGTGCAGCTCCCCAGAGTCCTGGTCGTTGTAGTAATGTCATTCTCCCACCAGGGAGGGTGATATTACGTCTGAAGGCAATAAAGGAGCTCTTCTTTCCAGGTATCACAAACCATACACCACACTTCACACTCCAATCCACCAGGGGGAGCTACACTCCTATCTATTAGGGTACTCCTCACAGAAGGGTAAAACTGGTGGGCTGGATAGGAAGTTAGTGAGACGCTGCCTGGGCTTGACCCAGTGAGTTCCTGTCAGGCAGACAGAGGGAAAAGGAGGAACATCGGAGCTGCAGACAGAGGGTCCCTGACAGGGGTGGGATCCTGTCAGCGGCCAAGTAAGATAGAAAAACACAGAGCAGTGCCTGCCCCACGTGCGGCAGCATCCTAGGAAAGGACACGAAGAGAATTGTGTTGTAGACGGTGAGAAATGAAGTCATAGCACAAGGAGATAACAGAGCTGTGTATCTGTACCATGGACCTGATGGTGCAGAGCTATGTATCTGTACCATGGACCTGACGGTGCAGAGCTGTTTATCTGTACCATGGACCTGACGGTGCAGATCTATGTATCTGTACCATGGACCTGACGGTGCAGAGCTGTGTATCTGTACCATGGACCTGACGGTGCAGAGCTGTGTATCTGTACCATGGACCTGATGGTGCAAAGCTTTGTGTGTCTGTATCATGTACCTGACGGTGCAGAGCTATGAGTGTCTGTACCATGGACCTGACGGTGCAGAGCTGTGTATATGTACCATGGACCTGACGGTGCAGATCTATGTATCTGTACCATGGACCTGACGGTGCAGAGCTGTTTATCTGTACCATGGACCTGACGGTGCAGAGCTGTGTATCTGTACCATGGACCAGACGGTGCAGAGCTGTGTATCTGTACCATGGACCTGATGGTGCAAAGCTTTGCATGTCTGTATCATGTACCTGACGGTGAAGAGCTATGTGTGTCTGTACCATGGACCTGATGGTGCAGAGCTGTGTGTGTCTGTACCATGGACCTGACGGTGCAGAGCTGTGTGTGTGTCTGTACCATGGAGCTGATGGTGCAGAGATGTGTGTGTACTTGTACCATGGACCTGACGGTGCAGAGCTGTGTGTGTGTCTGTACCATGGACCTCACGGTGCAGAGCTGTGTGTGTCTGTACCATGGACCTGACGGTGCAGAGCTGTGTGTGTGTCTGTACCATGGACCTCACGGTGCAGAGATGTGTGTGTACTTGTACCATGGACCTGACGGTGCAGAGCTGTGTGTGTGTCTGTACCATGGACCTCACGGTGCAGAGCTGTGTGTGTCTGTACCATGGACCTGACGGTGCAGAGCTGTGTGTGTGTCTGTACCATGGACCTGACGGTGCAGAGCTGTGTGTGCCTGTACCATGGACCTGACGGTGCAGAGCTGTGTGTGTCTGTACCATGGACCTGACGGTGCAGAGCTGTGTGTGTGTCTGTACCATGGAGCTGACGGTGCAGAGATGTGTGTGTACTTGTACCATGGACCTGACGGTGCAGAGCTATGTGTGTCTGTACCATGGACCTCACGGTGCAGAGCTGTGTGTCTGTACCATGGACCTCACGGTGCAGAGCTGTGTCTGTACCATGGACTTGACGGTGCAGAGCTGTGTGTGTGTCTGTACCATGGACCTCACGGTGCAGAGCTGTGTGTGTCTGTACCATGGACCTGACGGTGCAGAGCTGTGTGTGTGTCTGTACCATGGAGCTGACGGTGCAGAGATGTGTGTGTGTCTGTACCATGGACCTCACGGTGCAGAGCTGTGTGTGTCTGTACCATGGACCTGACGGTGCAGAGCTGTGTGTGTGTCTGTACCATGGAGCTGATGGTGCAGAGATGTGTGTGTGTCTGTACCATGGACCTCACGGTGCAGAGCTGTGTGTGTCTGTACCATGCACCTGACGGTGCAGAGCTGTGTGTGTCTGTACCATGCACCTGACGGTGCAGAGCTGTGTGTGTCTGTACCATGGAGCTGACGGTGCAGAGCTGTGTGTGTGTCTGTACCATGGAGCTGACGGTGCAGTGCTGTGTATCTGTACCATGGAGCTGACGGTGCAGAGCTGTGTGTCTCTGTACCATGGAGATGACGGTGCAGAGCTATGTGTGTGTGTCTGTACCATGGAGCTGACGGTGCAGAGCTGTGTGTCTGTACCATGGAGCTGACGGTGCAGAGCTGTGTGTCTCTGTACCATGGAGCTGACGGTGCAGAGCTGTGTGTGTCTGTACCATGGAGCTGACGGTGCAGAGCTGTGTGTCTGTACCATGGAGATGACGGTGCAGAGCTGTGTGTCTGTACCATGGAGATGACGGTGCAGAGCTATGTGTGTCTGTACCATGGAGCTGACGGTGCAGAGCTGTGTGTGTCTGTACCATGGAGCTGACGGTGCAGAGCTGTGTGTGTGTCTGTACCATGGAGCTGACGGTGCAGTGCTGTGTATCTGTACCATGGAGCTGACGGTGCAGAGCTATGTGTGTCTGTACCATGGAGCTGACGGTGCAGAGCTGTGTGTGTGTCTGTACCATGGAGCTGACGGTGCAGAGCTGTGTGTGTGTCTGTACCATGGAGCTGACGGTGCAGAGCTATGTGTGTCTGTACCATGGAGCTGACGGTGCAGAGCTGTGTGTGTCTGTACCATGGAGCTGACGGTGCAGAGCTGTGTGTCTGTACCATGGAGATGACGGTGCAGAGCTGTGTGTCTGTACCATGGAGATGACGGTGCAGAGCTATGTGTGTCTGTACCATGGAGCTGACGGTGCAGAGCTGTGTGTGTCTGTACCATGGAGCTGACGGTGCAGAGCTGTGTGTGTGTCTGTACCATGGAGCTGACGGTGCAGAGCTGTGTGTGTGTCTGTACCATGGAGCTGACGGTGCAGAGCTGTGTGTGTGTCTGTACCATGGAGCTGACGGTGCAGAGCTGTGTGTGTGTCTGTACCATGGAGCTGACGGTGCAGAGCTGTGTGTGTGTCTGTACCATGGAGCTGACGGTGCAGAGCTGTGTGTCTGTACCATGGAGCTGACGGTATAGAGCTGTGTGTGACAATGTAGCGCTGTATCCCGCCCCATACCGGTGGCTGCGCTCAGTATGTGCTGTGCGCACTGCAGTGTGTGACCGGGCTCCGCTACTCATCACCTATCACCCGCCCACACACACACAGCACCTCTACCGCCCATAGCACACTGACTCCTCCCACACATGTGACCGGCACGTAGACGTGACGTCATGTAAGGTCCTTCCGCTCACCAGGAACTGTCACTCCTGAGGTAGGACATGTGCGTGCAGCGTGTAACGTCACTGATAGATCCCGGGGTCACAGAGATGCGTTGGGGAGTATCTTCTGTGTACTGTGTGGAACTACAAGTCTCAGCGGAGGGAATGCAGCACCATGTATCCCCAGTGGCTTGTGTGTCCTCTCTCATGTATGAAGACTCGTAGCATTGGTCACCTGAGGGGAATGTATGGGAAGGTGCGTGTGCTGCAGACTCCCTCCTGTGCTGCAGACTCCGTCCTGTGCTGCAGACTCCGTCCTGTGCTGCAGACTCCGTCCTGTGCTGCAGACTCCCTCCTGTGCTGCAGACTCCCTCCTGTGCTGCAGACTCCCTCCTGTGCTGCAGACTCCCTCCTGTGCGGGCACTGCTCCTGTGTTAGGGCTGTGGGAGGGACTCGGGTACAGCGGATTATCACACTAGACGCTCTAATCTACAGAGAGGAGAGCCCCCGTATACAGGCTGGGGAGGGGCGTACAGTGGCCGGCCTTCTGTCCCCACATCTGGGGCCTCTTCTCCCAGACCTGTGCTGTTCCTCTGTTATTGCTCCTGGAAACTTATGAATAAATTGACAATTGGGTGTTACCATCCCGGTGTCACACATCAGCTTGTCTGGTACTTGTGACAGGTTTCACACGTACCGGAGACACTTACACTCAGTGCACATGTCAGTGTGTTTCTATGGACCCTGTGTCTGTGGGCAAAACACACATATGTCCATTGTTTAGCAGCACAGGCCGAAAAACATCCCGCACACTGATGACACGCAGATAATGTCCCTGTGTCATCAGTGTGATACGTCCCGGCGCCGGGGAAGCAGCGCTGCTGTTCTCACTTACCCCGGTGCTAAAGACAACTCATCGCTGCCACTGCTCTCCCTGAGATCAGCGCGAGCAGGGGACAATGCTGAGAGTAGTAGTCCCTACTGTCTACATCAGGTGTAAAATTAAGAAAAAACTAAAAATTGTCAATGAACAAGTTTTAAAAGGTGAGTATAATGTGATTTTTTTTTAAAATTAATTTTACACTTGATGTAGACAGACGCTACATCTCAACAACGTCCACTGCTCGCGCTGATCTTAGGGAGAGCAGGGGACAGTGATGTGAACTGTGGTGGCTTTTCTCAGGCGCCGGTACATGTGATACTGGTGCGACACACGTGTTAGACACACGGACACCGATATATCTGGTACTGGTGTTTCCAGTATCCGTAATGTCAGGATGTGTGGCAGAGGCCTTACACAGTCTGAGGGATTCTTTCCACATTCAGGTTTTCTGATGCAGTCTTGAAACCATACCTAAAAATGTGTCAGACATCTGGGGGTCTGAGACGTCTTATTATTTGTATTCACTTCCAGATTTAAAAAAATTGTTTCTAAAAATTTGAACATGTGAACGCAGCCTAAGTCTGCATTCCCAGATCAGTGTTCCCATCCTAGAGATACGGACCTCCTCCGGTGTCATCCTCATTGCTTTTTTTTTTTTCTCACCCATTTGTATTCACTGGAGCAGACAGACTGAACTCTTTTATCTATTGACTCCCAATAATGAATCTGTAAAAAAATGGATGAAACTTGGATGGGAGACTGTGGTACCAAGTCTGTCTCCAGTGTCATCTGTTTTACACGGACCCACATAGACTAGCGGCCAAGTCTGATCTGTAAAATGGATGAGTATAGGACGTGTTCCGAGTCTTGCTGACCGGAGCCACAGATCCATTTTGAAACTGATGTTTGTTTGGCTCAGTGACACTGCCAGCAGTGAGGACAGGATGGGGCTCAAGGTGGTCCTATCCACTTGTATTGCGCTACGATGTAGCAGTGACACCTGGTGAAATTTGGCTGACATGTAGGGGTGTATAGATGAATAAATGGAAGAAGGAACCCAGCACTGCCATGATAATTCAGTTAGACCTGTTTTCCAGGCCAGCCATGAATTTCTCACTCTCAGGATTCCGCCCTGTTTGCCTGCTGGAGTGGTGATCACATGACCTGACACTTGCAATTTGCATACTTCTGGTCACATGCTGACTTGTTTGTTTTCCTACTTCTCTCAAAGATTGATTGGAAAGCACCCATGAGAAGTCACGTGACGCCCTCCGTGCAGGCAAACACCAGAATCCTGACAGTGTGCATATTGTACATTCTGAGGGCTTGTTCACACATCGGTATTGTGCATCAGTGTTTGTATGCCAAAACTAGGAGTGGAACATATAATTGACGACTGACACCTGTTCTGTGTTTTGGAGTCGCTCCTTCTTCTGGTGTACAAATACCGGAGAAATACTTTTTACAAATATTGGTAAGTGAATAAAAAAAAGGGTTAAGGTCACACGAGTGTATAAAAAAATCATCAGGCTTTCATCCTGAATATTAGGATGATTTTTCTCACTTGTCATCCTTGTGCTGCCTGTACACAATCTATTTTTTTTACAGCAGCTATTAATCATTTACAGGACCATGTACAGCTTCCTATATTACAGAATTGCACTGTATCTGTATCGGATGCTATACATATGGAATCTGTTTTTTTTTGTTGTTGAGCATTCATAGACTACAATGGGAAATTCTCATGCAGCATATGGAAGTAAAGAATGCATACTGCAATTTTTTTTTTCTTCACACTCCCATTCAGTCGATGGAAAAAAATGCTTGTCTGCATTGCACGATTGAATAACATTGGTTTATGTCCTGTCTATTTTTTCACAGAGAGCACTTAGTCCGAAAGTACGGTCATGTGGACCTACCTTTAGGATTCAGCAAGCTGCAGTCAGAAGCCCCCGGCATTGACCTGGCCCTAATCTGCAGGTTAACGGCATTATGCTGCTGTCCGGTGCCTGCACATAACCGAATGTAGATGGGAGAAAATGATCTTTATTCTCTCCACCAGCATTCGGTATAATAACGCTGTTAACCTGCAGATTAACCACACATCTACAGGTTAACAGCATTATTCACAGTGACAGGTTCCCTTTAAATGAATACAACATTAACCCCTTCTTGACCTTAGATGTATCAGTACGACCAGGCCAGCTGGTGCTTACTGACCTTGGACGTATGGATGCTTTCAGGCGATTTTGCGATCACAGAGGCTGTGTGTGCACGATCGCTGCCTGGTGTCAGCTGATTCTGACAGCTGACACCCGACTCTCATTGCCAGGAGCAGTGCCCACACCGCTCCCAGCACTGTAACCCCCTAAATGCTACGATTGCAGCATTTAGCGAGCAGGCAGAGGGAAGAAAGCCCTCTGCCCTTGGATCGGCACCCCTGCAACGTCAAAGCGGGGGGCCCGATCGCTGCCATGGTGACCCGATATCATCATGACAACATCCGGGTCACCAGGCACTAACTTGTGTCAGGAGGGCTGACAGGCTACAAGGTATAGCAATGTTACTGCATTGCTATACCCTAACAGCGATCAGACTGCAGAACGTGAAAGTCCATTAGTGGGACTAATTAAAAAAAAAAAAGTGAAAAAGTTGGAAAATCATAAGAAAAAAAAGTAATCACAAAATACTAATAAAAAAAAACATATATTGTACACATTTGGTATTGACGCGTCCAAAACAACCTGACCTATGAAACTGTCCCACTAGTTAACCCCTTTAGTGAACACCGTAAAATAATAAAAAACTGAGGCAAAAAAACACAATGCTTTATCATCATTCTGCAGAACAAGAAGTGGAATAAAACACAATCAAAATGACTAATGTAAAAAAAATTCACAAATTTTACCATGCACTTAACCGCAAAAAAAGCAAAAAGTAATTCCTGAATTGTTGTTTTTTGTTTATTCTGCCTCTCAAAAATCGGAATAGAAAGCAATAAAAAAAAGTGAGCCTGAAAATGGTTCCAATAAAAACGTCAGCTCATCCTGCAAAAAACAAGCAATCATATGACTCTGTTGGACGAAATATGGAAAAATTATAGCTCTCAAAATGTGGTGACGCAAAAACTATTGTTTGCAATGAAAAGCATCTTTTAGTGTGTAACAGCAGCCAAACATAAAAACTCGATAAAATTCTGGTATCGCTGTAATAGTACCAACCCGAAGAATAAAGTCGCCTAATCACTTATACTGCACAAGGAACGGCATCAAAATAAATAAAACCAATTCTTCACCTGATGTTGATTTTTTCATTCTGCCTCCCAAAGATCACAGTAAAGGTACCTTCACACTAAGCGACTTTGCAGCGAGAACGACGACGATCCGTGACGTTGCAGCGTCCTGGATAGCGATCTCGTTGTGTTTGACACGCAGCAGCGATCTGGATCCCGCTATGATATCGCTGGTCGGAGCTAGAAGTCCAGAACTTTATTTTGTCGCTTGATCACCCGCTGTCATCGCTGGATCGGCGTGTGTGACGCCGATCCAGCGATGTGTTCACTTGTAACCAGGGTAAATATCGGGTTACTAAGCGCAGGGCCGCGCTTAGTAACCCGATATTTACCCTGGTTACCATTGTGAAAGTAAAAAAAAAAAACACTACATACATTCTGAGGTCTGTCACGTCCCCCGGCGTCCACAGGGTTACGCGCTGCTGCCGAGAGCTCCTGCACTGACTGAATGTGTCAGCGCCGGCAGCAGCGGTGACGTCACCGCTGTGCTCTGCTTTACGGCCGGCGCTGACACATGTGGAAAATACATTTCTTTGTCTAAATAAAAAAAAAATCAAACAATAAAAGTACACATATTTAGTATCGCCGCGTCTGTAACGACTCCACCTATAAAACTATATCACTAGTTAACCCCTTCAGTCAACACCGTATAAAAAAAAAAAAAACGAGACGAAAAACAATGCTTTATTCTCATACCGCCAAACAAAAAGAATAGCACGCGATCAAAAAGACAGATATAAATAACCATGGTACCGCTGAAAACGTCAAAAACGAGCCGCCATACATCAGCGAAAAAATATAAAAGTTATAGTCCTCAGAATAAAGCGATGCCAAAATAATTATTTTTTCTCTAAAATAGTTTTCATCGTATAAAAGCGCCAAAACATAAAAAAATGATATAAATGAGGTATCGCTGTAATCGCACTGACCCGAAGAATAAAACTGCTTTATCCATTTTACCAAACGCGGAACGGTATAAACGCCTCCCCCAAAAGAAATTCATGAATAGCTGGTTTTTGGTCATTCTGCCTCACAAAAATCGGAATAAAAAGCGATCAAAAAATCTCCCGTGCCCGAACATGTTACCAATAAAAACGTCAACTCGTCCCGCAAAAAACAAGACCTCACATGACTCTGTGGACCAAAATATGGAAAAATTATAGCTCTCAAAATGTGGTAACGCAAAAAATATTTTTTGCAATAAAAAGCGTCTTTCAGTGAGTGACGGCTGCCAATCATAAAAATCCGCTAAAAAACCCGCTATAAAAGTAAATCAAACCCACCTTCATCACCCGCTTAGTTAGGGAAAAATTAAATAAATTTAAAAAATGTATTTATTTCCATTTTCCCGTTAGGGCTAGGGCTAGGGTTAGTGTTGGGGCTAGGGTTAAGGCTACATTTAGGGTTGGGGCTAAAGTTAGGGTTAGGGCTAGGGCTACAGTTAGGGTTGGGGCTAGGGTTAAGGCTACAGTTAGGGTTGGGGCTAGGGTTAAGGCTACAGTTAGGGATGGGGCTAAAGTTAGGGTTAGGGTTTGGATTACATTTACGGTTGGGAATAGGTTGGGATTAGGGTTAGGGGTGTGTCTGGGTTAGAGGTGTGGTTAGGGTTACCATTGGGATTAGGGTTAGGGATGTGTTTGGATTAGGGTTTCAGTTATAATTGGGGGGTTTCCATTGTTTAGGCACATCAGGGGCTCTCCAAACGTGACATTGCGTCCGATCTCAATTCCAGCCAATTCTGCGTTGAAAAAGTAAAACAGTGCTCCTTCCCTTCCGAGCTCTCCGGTGCGCCCAAACAGGGGTTTACGCCAACATATGGGGTATCAGCGTACTCGGAACGCATTGGAGAACAACTTTTGGGGTCCAATTTCTCCTGTTACCCTTGGGAAAATACAAAACTAGGGGCTAAAAAATAATTTTTGTGGAAAAAAATATATATTTTTTATTTGCATGGCTCTGCGTTATAAACTGTAGTGAAACACTTGGGGGATCAAAGCTCTCACAACACATCTAGATGAGTTCCTTAGGGGTCTACTTTCCATAATGGTGTCACTTGTGGGGGGTTTCTACTGTTTAGGTACATTAGGGGCTCTGCAAACGCAATGTGACGCCTGCAGACCATTCCATCTAAGTCTGCATTCCAAATGGCGCTCCTTCCCTTCCGAGCCCTCCCATGCGCCCAAACGGTGGTTCCCCCCCACATATGGGGTATCAGCGTACTCAAGACAAATTGGACAACAACTTTTGGGGTCCAATTTCCCCTGTTACCCTTGGGAAAATACAAAACTGGGGGCTAAAAAATAATTTTGGGGGGAAATTTTTTTTTTTTTATTTTCACGGCTCTGCGTTATAAACTGTAGTGAAACACTTGGTGGGTCAAAGTTCTCACAACACAACTAGATAAGTTCCTTGGGGGGTCTACTTTCCAAAATAGTGTCACTTGTGGGGGGGTTTCAATGTTTAGGCACATCAGTGGCTCTCCAAACGCAACATGGCGTCCCATCTCAATTCCTGTCAATTTTGCAGTGAAAAGTCAAACAGCGCTCCTTCCCTTCCGAGCTCTCCCATGCGCCCAAACAGTGGTTTACCCCCACATATGGGGTATCAGCGTACTCAGGACAAATTGTACAACAACTTTTGGGGTCCAATTTCTTCTCTTACCCTTGGGAAAATAAAAAATTGGGGGCAAAAAGATAATTTTTGTGAAGTAATATGATTTTTTATTTTTACGGTTCTGCATTATAAACTTCTGTGAAGCACTTGGTGGGTCAAAGTGCTCACCACACATCTAGATAAGTTCCTTAGGGGGTCTACTTTCCAAAATGGTGTCACTTGTGGGGGTTTCAATGTTTAGGCACATCAGGGGCTCTCCAAACGCAACATGGCGTCCCATCTCAATTCCAGTCAATTTTGCATTGAAAAGTCAAATGGCGCTCCTTCGCTTCCGAGCTCTGTCATGCGCCCAAACAGTGGTTTACCCCCACATATGGGGTATCGGCGTACTCAGGACAAATTGTACAACATCTTTTGGGGTCCATTTTCTCCTGTTACCCTTGGTAAAATAAAACAAATTGGAGCTGAAGTAAATTTTGTGTGGAAAAAAAGTTAAATGTTCATTTTTATTTAAACGCTCCAAAAATTCCTGTGAAACACCTGAAGGGTTAATAAACTTCTTGAATGTGGTTTTGAGCACCTTGAGGGGTGCAGTTTTTAGAATGGTGTCACACTTGGTTATTTTCTATCATATAGACCCCTCAAAATGACTTCAAATGAGATGTGGTCCCTAAAAAAAAATGGTGGTGTAAAAATTAGAAATTGCTGATCAACTTTTAACCCTTATAACTCCCTAACAAAAAAAAATGTTGGTTCCAAAATTGTGCTGATGTAAAGTAGACATGTGGGAAATGTTACTTATTATGTATTTTGTGTGACATATCTCTGTGATTTAAGGGCATAAAAATTCAAAGTTGGAAAATTGCGAAATGTTCAAAATTTTCGCCAAATTCCGTTTTTATTTTCACAAATAAACGCAGGTAATATCAAAGAAATTTTACCACTATCATGAAGTACAATATGTCACGAGAAAACAGTGTCAGAATCACCAGGATCCGTTGAAGCGTTCCAGAGTTATAACTTCCTAAAGGGACAGTGGTCAGAGTTGTAGAAATTGGTCCGGTCATTAACGTGCAAACCACCCTTGGGGGTGAAGGGGTTAACATAGTAATATGTACCATACATGAATGTGTTATAATAGTGGTAGTTATTAGGTCCATAGTGACTAATAATGGCTGATCACAACACAGCATTATATGACTTATCTATATATAAAAATTGATTAATTTATGTGACTAGTGCACATTTTCATAGACCGTGACTGTATGGTGGTACTATGTGGCTTTATCTAAGCAGAAGATAGCGCCCTTTTTGAAGAGACGTGGGGACCACAGGTTCACCGTATTAAAGGGAACTTGTCACGTCCCCAGGGCGTTTTTAAGTAAAAGAGCCACCTTTAGCAGCACTAAGGCTATGTTCACATTTGCATTGTTGGGCGCAGCGTCGGAGACGCGACGCAACCAACAACGCATGTACACAACGCAGCGTTTTGCGACGCATGCGTTGTCATAAGATCCTACAGATCGGGACTTTCGGCGTGATGCATGCGTCGTAAAACGCAGTACAACGCATACGGGCGCATGTCCATGCGCCCCCACATGTTAAAGATAGGGGCGCATGACGCATGCGTCGGTATGCGTCGACGACGCTGCGCCCAGCAACGCAAATGTGAACGTAGCCTAAGGCTGCATTCTGTGAAGGTGGCTCTTATGTTTCTGATCCCTAGTAACACTGAAATATTCACTTTCATAAATTGCGCCGCATACCAACTTCACAGAATGCAGCCTTAGTGCTACTGAAGGTGGCTCTCTTACTTAAAAACGCCCTGGGGGGTGACGAGTTCTCTTGAAAATCATTCATCATGTGAGGAGCCATTGCTCTATGACATCTATCCACATGACTATAGAAATGGCGGTCACTAGCCCACGTGGTGCAGTAGAGGCACATGATATTTCCACATCAGAGCGCCAGGCATGCATACAGGTGGTGTGGGAGGAGCCATCAACCCCAAATTGGATGCACCCTTCTCTGATGCACTGACAGGAGCCATTACACTGAAGGCTACTTTCACACTGATCGCAATGCGTCGTACCGACGGACGCTGCAAGACGTGGGCAGCGGATGCACATGCACGGTTGAAAATGGCAGACGCAACGCACAAAAAAAGTTACATGGAACGCCAAAACACGACGCAATGCGTCGCTAATGCAAGTCTATGGAGAAAAAACGCATCCTGCGGGCAACTTAGCAGGATGCGTTTTTTCTCCAAAACGACGCATTGCGACATACGTCACACAGCGCTAGTGTGAAAGTAGCCTAAGTTTGAGAGATGTTCCCTGATTGGTGCTTTCATATTGGGGTGTTCCATTGGTTCCCAGATATAAAATGGCTCTGTGTGTTGCATGTATGTTAGTTTCATCTGACATTTTATTTATGCTTGAAAAAGGCCGCTTGTTGGCCGAAACTTTGCTTTTATGATGGATTTTGGATGAATGAAGGAATAGAATAGAATCATCTCTCTGGCACCTTGGAAACGACTTGTCTCTGTGTGGGAATTACAGTTGGAGAATCTGACTGATGGAGTCATCATTCTTTGTCAGTGGGATTGGGGAGGAGGGGTACAGTAGGGTCATCATAACGTGCGTGTACAGGGTATTGTGGAGGAATTCATTGTAGGGATATCATGGTGTTCGGAATTACATTTGTTGGCATCATACTTTATTATTTGTATTAGTGAAGGTTTTTTCTCCTTTGTTATTACACATTTAAATTGGGCCATATGCTAATTACTTCTCTTACATAACGTATTATTCCAATATTTTATTTTAAGAACTATTAATTAACACTCACTTTGTTCATGGGACAACCCCTTGAAGTTTGGTTCCATATAAAAATGTTCATTTTTATATATGATGAGAAAAAACGTCCTTAATTATAGACATTTTTTTCTATAAGTATCAAGGTTGGCCCACGACTTTGCCCAAGCTTTTAATTTTGACCCGCTGTGTATTTGAATTTGACATCCCTTGCTTAGGGCAAAGTAGCTATTCCCTGGGCACTTTAACCCCTTTCTGTCTTCGGACGGGATAGTACGTCCGAGGTCAGAAGCCCCGCTTTGATGCGGGCTCCGGCGGTGAGCCCGCATCAAAGCCGGGACATGTCAGCTGTTTTGAACAGCTGACATGTGCCCGTAATAGGCGCGTGCAGAATCGCGATCTGCCCGCGCCTATTAACTAGTTAAATGCCGCTGTCAAACGCAGACAGCGGCATTTAACTACCGCTTCCGGCCGGGCGGCCGGAAATGATCGCATCGCTGACCCCCGTCACATGATCGGAGGTCGACGATGCTTCAGAATAGTAACCATAGAGGTCCTTGAGACCTCTGTGGTTACTGATCCCCGGCAGCTGTGAGCGCCACCCTGTGGACGGCGCTCACAGCACACCTGCAATTCTGCTGCATAGCAGCGAACATCAGATCGCTGCTATGTAGCAGAGCCGATCGAGTGGTGCCTGCTTCTAGCCTCCTATGAAGGCTATTGAAGCATGGCAAAAGTAAAAAAAAAAAAAAGTAAAAAAAATTTGAAAAAAATAAAAAATATATAAAAGTTTAAATCACCCCCCTTTCGCCCCAATCAAAATAAATCAATAAAAAAATCAAACCTACACATATTTGGTATCGCCGCGTTCAGAATCACCCGATCTATCAATAAAAAAAAAGCATTAACCTGATTGCTAAACGGCGTAGCGAGAAAAAAATTTGAAACGCCAGAATAACGTTTTTTTGGTCGCCGCGACATTGCATTAAAATGCAATAACGGGCGATCAAAAGAACGTATCTGCACCAAAATGCTATCATTAAAAACGCCAGCTCGGCACGCAAAAAATAAGCCCTCAACCGACCCCAGATCATATAAAATGGAGATGCTACGAGTATCGGAAAATAGCGCAATTTTTTTTTTTTTTAGCAAAGTTTGGAATTTTCTTTCACCACTTAGATAAAAAATAACCTTTTCATGTTAGGTGTCTATGAACTCGTACTGACCTGAAGAATCATGATGGCAGGTCAGTTTTAGCATTTAGTGAATTTAGTGAACCTAGCAAAAAATCCAAACAAAAAACAAGTGTGGGATTGCACTTTTTTTGCAATTTCACCGCACTTGGAATTTTTTTCCCGTTTTCTAGTACACGACATGGTAAAACCAATGATGTTGTTCAAAAGTACAACTCGTCCCGCAAAAAATAAGCCCTCACATGGCCAAATTGACGAAAAAATAAAAAAGTTATGGCTCTGGGAAGGAGGGGAGGGAAAAACGAACACGGAAAAACGGAAAATCCCAAGGTCATGAAGGGGTTAAACCCAATTTTGCCCCTCACAGCTATGCCCCTATATGATAGATGCCATAACATTATCCTTTTGGCATCCATTGTTTTTACCTATATTAGAGTAGTGTATTTAAATACAGTTTTCATTGCAGAATTATCCTGGAAAGAAACACGGCTGTTTTTGCTTGAACGTGATGTAAACTGAGTCTATAGTGCCCCGTACACAACATACCTGTTGGCTGAAGGTAGTGCTGCTGATGGCTCATCTCTCAGCTATCTCACCCGACTTTCATACACATTACGCTCCCTCTGCCGAGTGCTCCAGTGTTCTTTACAAGAGAACCTCGGACTTCTCAGGCTGCTTATCTCACCGAGAAAACATTGCTCTTTTGTAAGCCAAGACTTCACTGGTGAAATGTCCCAGGGCCATTGAGTGTAGTTAGGTTCTGGTTTCCCGTGGACCAGGATAGAAATGGAAGAACTGTTCCTATACCTTCCAAATAGTATCTTCATACAAATTTCTGCAGGTACCACAGACAATACACACCCACAAACTGCTTTCCATTGATCTCAATAAAAAAAAAATGGAAGCCGGTAGCCAGATGGTGATTAGCCCAACGGACAGGGTAAGTTAATGTGTGGATCCACGGTAGATCAAACTGCACCCACCAGACCAAAAGGATAACCTGCCTGAATTGTTTCTCTGTTGTATACATCAAAGGCATATAGCTACTGGAAAGAGAAAACTGACATGTGCCAACACAGCCAAAAAGGTTGTGGATGATGCCAGAATCTCAAATGTTTCACTCAGTGTATAACCAGATGTTTCACCACCTTTACAATTGTATGGCCGACCCTTGGCAGCATTGAAATAAAATATGCTGCACATTATAATTTTATCCATAAAGTTGTATCGGGGCTCGCAGTTATTACACTGCTTCACTTGCTGATCCCTTTATTGCACAACCTGGACGATGTACCTGAGCCACCAGGAAACGCCCACATCCTCTGGCTTCGGTGCTTACCCGCGTCTTCAGGCTCCAGCGCGCTTACCCGCGTCCTCAGGCTCCGGCGCACTTTCCCGCATCCTCAGGCTCCGGCGCGCATACCCGCGTCCTCAGGATTCGGCGCGCTTACCTGCGTCCTCAGGATTCGGCGCGCTTACCTGCGTCCTCAGGCTCTGGTGCGCTTACCCGCGTCCTCAGGCTCCGGCGCGCTTACCCGCGTCCTCAGGCTCTGGCGCGCTTACCCGCATCCTCAGGCTCCGGCGCGCTTACCCCCGCGTCCTCAGGCACAGTCAGTCGCGCTTACCCGCGTCCTTAGGCTTCAGCGCTCATCCGCATCCTCAAGTTCCCGCTCTCATCTGCATCCTCAACTCCAATGCGCACCTGCATCCTCAGGCTCCTGCACTCACCCGCATCTTCAGGCTCCAGCGCTCACCCACATCCTTAGGCTCCGGCACTTCATGTCAAACAAGGGACATATTTACTGAGAATACTGTAGCTAATAACTTTATCAAGGGGGAATATTACCGGGAGCATTATAATGGGGACGTTATTGTTGGCACCTCATTGGGTGCACTGACTGTCTTCGTTTTGGGTGTTACTGTGGTTTTACATTTTATTGCGACCCTTGGAATTTGGATTGTTGCCTTGCCCCTCTGAGATCTACAGTTAGGAACAGGCTAGCAAAAGCTGAAAATGAGTGTCCTAGAAAATGCATGTCTCTGTGACCCAGTTCGAGAACAAGATTTTCTTAAAAAACATCCCATTTACCATACAATTGTCCGCTAGAGCTCAAAGTCTAGAATATTCATGTAAATGATGGGTTTTCACTACCCGATATTAGTGGGTCTTTTGCTCATAATCCAGCAAGACTCCACAGTATTGTTCTCCTGAATGTCTTGGCTGATCATCAGCCGCTCCGGTGGGCTAGATTCACACATCAGTGTGAGTGTAACCATTTGAGAGACATGATTTTTTTTTTCTACCCATCCCATTTTTTTTCACTTAAGCAGGCAGAATATTTGAACTTTTTATATCCATTGACCCTTAATGAGTCAGTTGAAAATGGATGAAATTCGCATAGGAAAACTGACAAACAAACAAACATTGTCTATCTAGATTCATCTGTTTCACAAGGCTCCCCATAGCCTTTAATGGCCCGAGGCTGAGTCGCAAATTCTGATCAGAATAGGGCATGTTCTGAGTCTGTGACCCGGTTTTAAAACTGATGTGTGTTTGGCTTATTCAGTCTCTTAAAGATAATAATCAAGAAGAAACCTGACACGACTGTGTGAATGAAGACTAATACGCAGGGCCTGTAATCTTCTGAGCTCCTACTATAAGAGCTCATGGTTTTAGCCCATTACTGCTGTGTCTCTCACATGAATTATATAAATGTCATGATGAGTTCACAGAGAATAAAATGGTACAAATAGGAAATGCTGAAATACAATTCTGCATGTACGTACAGCTTAGGCTACGTTCACACTTGCGTTGTGCGCCACAGCGTCGGCGCCGCAGCGCACAACGCAAACAAAAACGCGGCAAAACGCACGCTAAAACGCTGCGTTTTGCGCCGCATGCGTCCTTTTTGGCCGAAAGTTGGACGCAAAAAAAATGCAACTTGATGCGTTTCTTGCGTCCAACGCTTGCAGCCATGCGGCGCAAAACGCAGCACAACGCATGTCCATGCGCCCCCATGTTAAATATAGGGGCGCATGACGCATGCGGCGACGCTGCGGCGCCCGACGCTGCGGCGCTGACCGCAAATGTGAACGTAGCCTTAGAAGCAGAGAAGTAAACTATGGAAGGACGGCCACAATGCTTGAGAGGAGGGGCGTCTGTATTATAATATTTTGCTTTACTTACATTAACATGATCATGTCCTTTAATTATTTCCTGCTCTGCCTGGGATCTCAGAAGGTGTCGGCATCAGTGAGCGGAGTGAATTTTCCCTATGAGATCCCTGATATGGGCTTCAGGAAAATGGCTGCCGGAGGTGGCTCATGTGCAGATTGAGATCCCAGGCACTGCAGCATCGGCCCACTCCTAAAGCAGCGACCCTACATCCTCCGACCCCCAGTAAACTCACTGCTGATTATAAAACGCACCCCTATTTTCCGCTCAAATTTGGAGGGGAAAAAGTGCGTCTTATAATCTGAAAAATACGGTATTTAAACTACGTTAAACTGTACACCACAAAGAAAACATTTTAAAATGTCATAATTGCTATTTTTTTTTGGTTCCAGCACTTCCCCAAAGAGATGCAGTTAAATTAAAACATTGTATCCACCCCAAAATGGTGTAAATAAAATTATTAGGTGGGCTATAAAAAAAAAATAAAAATAGGTCCATCAACAGGAAAAAAAAGTTATGGGTTTCAAAGACTGGCGCTTAAACAGTATTTCAAGATTTGTATGAAAAAAAATGTTTCACCACAAAAATATAAGAAAAACTGTGAAGTTTGGAGTTGCCAATGTCTTATTGAAATGCAGAATCATATTGTAAGGATATTTTACCACGTAATGTTATTCCCCCACCCAAATACATAAAAATATAAGGGGGGTCTCATAAACCTTGAATAGCCTTCATTTTAGGCCTTTTTCACATTTCCGTCGGTACGGGGCCGTATCAAACTGTCGGCCCGATGTACCGACGGATGTTGTGCAAATAGTGCCCAACGTGGGCGGCGGATGCAGTTTTCAGACGCATCCGCTGCCCATTATGAGTTTCGGGGAGGAGGGGGCGGAGTTTCGGCCGCGCATGCGCGGTTGAAAATGACGGACTCGTCGCACAAAAAAAGTTACATTGAACTTTTTTTGTGACGACGGTCCGCCAATTACCGACGCATCCAGCGCCACGACGTATGGAACGTGTTTCCATACGTCGTGATGCGTCGGTGATACAAGTCTATGCAAAAAACGCATCCTGTGGGCAACTTTGCAGGATGCGTTTTTTTGCACAGAACAACGCATTGCAACGTCTTTATAAAGACGGAAGTGTGAAAGTAGCCTAATTACTGTATGTCTTTTACTTCAGCTGTTTTATCTCTGAAAGGTCAAGCAGAGGTCTCTAAGTTATCTCTGATTACCTCAGGAGCAGTTCAATCCGGTTCTGACTAGTTCTGTTGGCGCCTTTTTAACAGCTTGCTATTGGAGGATTACTGCTTTGGTGGACTTTTTTAAAGTATAGAAGTCCCTGCTTGGTAGTTCTCTCTCCATTCCGTCGGGTGTATGAAGAAAAGAAGATAAATTATTATTATGTCCCTACTGTCGTGATGTCTTTATTTGTGGGAAAATCGCCCATTCTATGGGTGGATTGGTTTTATTGGAGTTTTGGAATTTTTGGACAATTTTATCTGAGCAAATTATTTATTATATTATTGAGAATTTATGTAACTCAAAATAAACTTCATGGCCATTTTATTTCAACAAAATTGATTTGTCTTTATTTGTATGAATGGGTTTTGTGTGAACACCATCCAAAACTACAACCAGTTCTGAAAAAAAAAACAACCTGTCATGTCTATGTTGGCATAAAAACAATAAAGTCATGGCTCTTGCAAGAAGGGGAGAAAACAAGGAAAATTGTCTGGTCATGAGGGGTTAACTAGTCTATCTGCTACATGGGAATATACCCTAACAATGGGTTTTTACGCTCAGTAAGCAAGTGATGGTTATCAAAGCCTTATGTAGTTCACCAAGATTTGTAAATAATGAGCATAAAATCCATGTTTTAAGTGTCATTACTGTGGATCCATGGCAATTTTTGGTGAGTTACAAAGTTGATCTTCCTAGTGCATTGCACGCTACCACACTTTATATGCCCCAAATTCACCCATCCATATGTCATGGGCTGAGTACAGACCACAACTTTAGGACTGACAGAAATCAGCAGTCTCATATATACAGTACAGACCAAAAGTTTGGACACACCTTCTCATTTTAAGATTTTTCTGTATTTTCATGACTATGAAAATTGTACATTCACACTGAAGGCATCACAACTATGAATTAACACATGTGGAATTATATACTTAATAAAAAAGTGTGAAACAACTGAAAATATGTCTTATATTCTAGGTTCTTCAAAGTAGCCACCTTTTGCTTTGATGACTGCTTTGCACACTCTTGGCATTCTCTTGATGAGCTTTAAGAGGTAGTCATCAAGAATGGTCTTCCAACAATCTTGAAGGAGTTCCCAGAGATGCTTAGCACTTGTTGGCCTTTTTGCCTTCACTCTGCGGTCCAGCTCACCCCAAACCATCTCGATTGGGTTCAGGTCTGGTGACTGTGGAGGCCAGGTCATCTGGCGTAGCACGCCATCACTCTCCTTCTTGGTCAAATAGCCCTTACACAGCTTGGAGGTGTGTTTGGGGTCATTGTCCTGTTGAAAAATAAATGATGGTCCAACTAAATGCAAACCGGATGAAATAGCATGCCGCTGTAAGATGCTGTGGTAGCCATGCTGGTTCAGTATGCCTTCAATTTTGAATACATCCCCAACAGTGTCACCAGCAAAGCACCCCCACACCATCACACCTCCTCCTCCATGCTTCACGGTGGGAACCAGGCATGTAGAGTCCATCCGTTCACCTTTTCTGCGTCGCACAAAGACACGGTGGTTGGAACCAAAGATCTCAAATTTGGACTCATCAGACCAAAGCACAGATTTCCACCACATGTCCATTCCTTGTGTTCTTTAGCCCAAACAGGTCTCTTCTGCTTGTTGCCTGTCCTTAGCAGTGGTTTCCTAGCAGCTATTTTACCATGAAGGCCTGCTGCATAAAGTCTCCTCTTAACAGTTGTTGTAGAGATGTGTCTGCTGCTAGAACTCTGTGTGGCATTGACCTGGTCTCTAATCTGAGCTGCTGTTAACCTGCGATTTCTGAGGCTGGTGACTCAGATAAATTTATCCTCAGAAGCAGAGGTGACTCTTGGTCTTCCTTTCCTGAGGCGGTCCTCATGTGAGCCAGTTTCTTTGTAGCGCTTGATGGTTTTTGCCACTGCACTTGGGGACACTTTCAAAGTTTTCCCAATTTTTCGGACTGACTGACCTTCATTTCTTAAAGTAATGATGGCCACTCGGTTTTTTTTTTACTTAGCTGCTTTTTTCTTGCCATAATACAAATTCTAACAGTCTATTCAGTAGGACTATCAGCTGTGTATCCACCAGACTTCTGCACAACACAACTGATGGTCCCAACCCCATTTATAAGGCAAGAAATCCCACTTAAACCTGACAGGGCACACCTGTGAAGTGGAAACCATTCCCGGTGACTACCTCTTGAAACTCATCAAGAGAATGCCAAGAGTGTGCAAAGCAGTCATCAAAGCAAAAGGTGGCTACTTTGAAGAACCTAGAATATAAGACATAATTTCAGTTGTTTCACACTTTTTTGTTAAGTATATAATTCCACATGTGTTAATTCATAGTTTTGATGCCTTCAGTGTGAATGTACAATTTTCATAGTCATGAAAATACAGAAAAATCTTTAAATGAGAAGGTGTGTCCAAACTTTTGGTCTGTACTGTACATGTGCTCAGTTTAGGAAATGACGGTTTGTTCTTGAACTGTGTTTCACCAACATCAGAATTCGGCCTAATATTTCATGCTGCTGCTGAAATTGAGAAGTACCATTTTAGGAACAGTGAAGAGAAAGGGTAAGTTTGACCCCAATATTGATGGATTGGGCCAACAGTCTGTATGTGTGGACACATTAATTTTCTCCGTAAGATAAGCCGCCGCTACAGGAGTCTGTCATCGGCTCTCTGAGAAAACGAATACTCGGCAAAGCAAGCACTGCTGTGTGTGAGGGAGAACTGCCAGCCAAACAACCCATAATTTGGCCAACAACCAGCTTAAAGTGTGTGGGGGCTTTATAGATATTATAGCCTAGATTGGGGCTTTGATTACCTTATTATTGGAAGGAACAAATATAACACAGAAGGAGAAGATAATGGGCCCGATTCATCAAGCCCGGCACTCTTCACGCCAGTCTTGATGAGGAGATGTCCTTTAGTCCTTGATGGAGTAAGATTTGTGGCCTAGCAAATGCCTCTTCTTTTCAAATTCGTTACGAGCAGCATCATTTGCCCTAGTTCCACTCACTTTGTCAGAGCTGGGCAAAAATGGTGTGAGATCGCCAAAAGACACAAAAATTTTGCGCAGCATCAAGTTGCGCCAATGTTATGCAACTTTTCAAGTCTGTTTACTTACTAGTGTAAAAAATTTGGTGTCTTGGGCCTGATGATTGTGTAATATGTGCTAAAATACAGTTTGGTATAAATGATCACACAGTGGGAGGTAGGAGACTATCAATATTTATATTGAATTTTGTTTTTTAGGGGTCACCGTAAAACGGTAAATAGCCCAAGCAGCATAAAATCAACATGGCAAAAATGCATACAACTCTATAACCTTTAAAAAAAATTGGGTGCAAAATTTAAATTTTTTTTTTCCTATTTTTCCCTATTTTGGAAGCTAGTGGGTGGAGACTAGCTGATATATTGTCTCCCATAAACAGTACACACAGACATGTGAGTGTTCACAAGCAGCAGCATGGAGGACATTATACAGTAGTACTTAGTAGTGTAGCTGTGAATCCAGCAGCAGTATTTGTCTGCGTGTGCTGGTGCCTGTGCTCTTTCCACACCCTCTTTCCGTAAACTTTAACAAGCAGCCGTATTCTCATCCATCAATGAGAAGGTCATTCACCTTATCTTCAGTGAGTGACCGTTTAGCTGATTCTTGAGGAGGGAAAGGGGAGAAGTGTCTCATAAAAGTAGAAAATCCGATTCCTGTGATAAGTTGTAATACAAAGTGTTTTTATTTTATTTACTTGTGCTATTAACTTATATATACTGTAGTTTGTTGAATGACAGTGATCATTTAATGGTTTATTCCCAAGTTGCGTTCTTGCTGCCATTTTTGCCACAATTTTTCCTAAAGGGAAATTAAATGATTAGCTTGAATGGATTAGCCGTGCAATACCATGCAAGGTTCAAGGATAAGAATTTAGCTGTTTCTGAAAAATGTATTTGTTTTTCTCTTCTCTTACAGTCTCCTTACAGGGTTACTATAAAAACACAAGTTGTCCCGTAGTCATGGGATGGGGGGTAACGTTGATCACTAAGGCTCTGAATGCTGGGACCAACAGCAATCCTGATAACGGGGCTGTGTGGCATCCAAGCCATTAATTGTCCGTGAGACTAGCTGAACGCTGCACTTGTCTGTCCCATAGACAATAAATGGAGCATAGACCATGCAGGTTCTCTGGCGCTCCATTTAGGTCTGGTCTGCAGAGCACCTTTCTCAGGATAGCTGCTCGGAAGTTGTCCAGATCACTGGGTTAGGTCTTCTTCAGTACCTCTGTGCGCCTCTCCTAGCAGCAGGGCGCGTGCCAGTTTGGGCCAGCAGTGAAACAATGCGCTGGTCTGAACGGTCAGTCATCAGGAGCACCAACCTGAGGGTTTCCACAATCTCCTCCAGTCTAGAGCCCAGGCTGTTTAGCAGACAGATCTTTGCTGTGGCTCTGTTCACACTTGCGTTTGGCAATTCTGTTTATTCTAGGAACAAAGAAGCAGAAACCTTGCCGAAAACAAATCCACTTTTCAATGGATATAAATGGCACTCAAAGGACTCCATTGGCTATAATGGTTTGGTTGTTGTTATTGGGGCTCATTTTACCAGAATAATTGCCCGGACGCATTCACCGACACTAAACAAACCTCATTTTAAAACCTGGTGAGGAATTAAAGCACAATGTATAGTGAAAAATTGTGTACCTTTTCATTTATGTTGTCGCATAGGATTCCTATGGACTATTATGTAAGTCTTGCATTCCCAGTGCTATTAATGCATGTTTCAATAAAATATCATTTGATGTCTCGCATGTCCCTTATATTTGGTGTGACATATTGTATGACGGCTCTTATTTAATATTTTGTAGGGTTTCCCTATATGAAGAATGGGTCCTGCTGCCATGGGACTTGGATTTTGTAGCAGTTGTCTGAAAGGAAGGCTGAATACACTGCCCAAAAACTGGCGTTGGGTTTTAAGTTCTGGAATTACAAGGACTATATACAGTGAGACAGGACAATGGGAAAAAGTATATGGCTTGGAAACGAGAAAAAAAGTGGAAAAAAGTTGGCATCACAAGATAAAAGACAATTTTACCACAATTAATGAATTAGACGTAAGTATATTTATACCTGTATCACTAAACATGTGACCAATGAAGGTAATTATTTGCACCAGACGTTTTTAGTGGCTTCATAGCAAAAGGGGTGACACCTTATGCACATGACAATTTTTTAGTTATTTGATCCCATAAATTTAATTTATGCCTATATTTTTCTCACTTAACCAATTTAGACTATTTAGTGCTGATGCATCACACACAAATCGGATTACAACATATTCACACACATGTTAAAATGTAAAAAGCCAAGGGGGAGGGGTTGAATATTTTCTTATGCCACTGTATACATAGATTTAATAGAAAAAACCTTAGAGGTTGTCCACTACTTTTTCATTGCTGACATTTCAAAGACCTACTAATAGGGAATGTACTGTAGATTGTGAGCGCTGCGGAATAAGACATATATAATAAAATAATAGTGTTTTATATCACTTTCACACTGTGCTCGTCAGAGAAAAGGATTCATCTGAGCCAAGTTATTTTATTAAAAGGAAAAACGTGTTCTTAAAGGCCCCTACAATCCAGGCTGACACCACATATTTTTTCCATGTAGGGGATTTGCTGCTCACAATTTGCAAACCATATGGGGACTGAAGAATCGTGTTAACAATCATTCTTCCACATACAATTTTCATTGAGTAAAAGGTCCTTAAAGGATAACTAAACTTTATTTTTATTTAATTATCCTCCTGTCATTTAAAAGTTAGGCATTTTTGTTATATATAGTACTTCACTAGCTTACTGTAGTTTGCTTCCTTCTCTTCCAAACACTGTGCTGTACCTTGCTATACTTCATTACCGTATTTTGCTTCCTTGCCTCCCAAACATTATTGTGCAGTGCTGTTTCAATGCCCAGTTCATGTTCCTTTACAATCTCATTTCATCTACTGCCCAGCAACATCTTTACACTGCATTCAAACAATCTGTGTATAGGACTTTCCATGTCTGAGCCTCTTCTTGCCATCCTCCACTCAGAATTCCCCATAATCTGACTTTTTGATTATAGTTGACCAGTATTGCTGAGCAGCATTTAAAAGGCACTTCTAAAGGTGCATAGACTGGACATTGAAACAGCACTGCAGCATATTGTTTGGGAGGCAAGGAAGCGAAATACGGTAATGTAGTATATTACAAAAATTCATAACTTTGCAATGGTTGGAGGATGAATAGAAAAAGTTTAGCTACTTTTTAAACAAGCACCTATTTACTTGTAATATTGTCGATCAACACTTTTTATTGGTGGAAATTTGCCTGTGTAAACATACTTTTTTTGTGAGGTCCTGCCTTGGATGAAAGTGGAGCTCATGTTACATGTATGCTTGACTCTGGACAATCACTTCCCTGAGGCATGAAGTGGTCACTAAAGGCCCCGTCTCACATAGCGAGATCGCTAGCGAGATCGCTGCTGAGTCACAAGTTTTGTTACGCAACAGCGACCTCCATAGCGATCTCGCTATGTGTGACACGTACCAGCGATCAGGCCCCTGCTGTGAGATCGCTGGTCGTGTCGGAATGGCCTGGACCTTTTTTTGGTCGTTGAGGCCCCGCTGACATCGCTGAATCGGTGTGTGTGACACCGATCCAGCGATGTCTTCACTGGTAACCAGGGTAAACATCGGGTTACTAAGCGCAGGGCCGCGCTTAGTAACCCGATGTTTACCCTGGTTACCAAAAAAAACAAACAGTACATACTCGCCTTTCGGTGTCCAGGTCCCTTGCCGTCTGCTTCCTGCTCTCACTGACTGCCGGCCGTACAGTGAGAAGTGAGAGCGCAGCAGTGACGTCACCGCTGTGATCTGCTCTCACTGTACGGCCGGATCTCAGTCAGAGCAGGAAGCAGACGGCAAGGGACCTGGACACCGAAAGGCGAGTATGTAGTGTTTGTTTTTTTTGGTAACCAGGGTAAACATCGGGTTACTAAGCGCGGCCCTGTGCTTAGTAACCCGATGTTTACCCTGGTTACCCGGGTGCTGCAGGGGGACTTCGGCATCGTTGAAGACAGTTTCAACGATGCCGAAGTCGTTCCCCTGATCGTTGGTCGCTGGAGAGCAGTCTGTGTGACAGCTCCCCAGCGACCACACAGCGACTTACCAACGATCATGGCCAGGTCGTATCGCTGGTCGTGATCGTTGGTAAATCGCTTAGTGAGACGGGGCCTTAAGAGGTTCGGGTGCTCATTGCTGGAACCGAGCAATTCCTAATACTCGCACGCTCGTTTCAAGTAATGAGTATAATGGGAGTCCATGGGAAAGCCAACTTTTTTCCGGCAGACTCTACAAAGAGGTCTGGGGGGCAGTAAAAATGTTGGAATGGGTGGGAAAATGGAAGGAGAACAGCATGGGGAAGACCCCTGTAAGCATGCCTGACTCCCAGATCACTGCTGAGAACTATGGTGGCACACTTTTACTCCAGTTTAAGGAGTGACAATAAAACATTCCAAACCCGCGACAAATTTCATTTTACAGGAAAAAACAATGTTAAGACACATTTTTTCCTTTATAATGACTTGTTTATAAGGGAAAATGTTAAAATGATTTTTAAAAAATATACGGTAATTTAAGTAAACCTAAATTGTTTGTTTTTTTTAATTAAAAAATATGAACATTACAGTTTAGTTTATGAAGGAATCTAGAACTGCCAACAATAAGGGACTCAGATACACCCTGTGTTAGACATAAAGGAGGGCCTCATACACATTCTGTTCAAATTGTCATGTATTGGTACTCCTAGTGTCATAAAGGCTATGCACTTTTGAGGCTTATATACCAACTTAATGTACTCCAGACCATGGAATAGTCTATGGGTGAGCAATATATAAAGATAAGGGTATGTACACACGTTGAGTAAAAATGTCTGCATCTGTTGGCAGAAAAATCGCAGCTGCAAAAACTCTCATTTTTCATTAATTTTTCCTCTGTATTTTTGGTTGCTTTGAGTGAAGTCAATGGTGAAAAACACAGGGCAAAAATGCACAGAGAATTGACATGTTGCAGATTATTTTCTGCACCAAATCTGCAAATCAAAAATACTCAAGTGTGTGCATGACACATCAATTTCTCATTCACTTTGCTGTTTTCAGGTTGTGCCACAAATCCGCGCCAGAATAACTCAACAAAAACACCTCCAATCTGCAAACTGCACAAAATCTAAAATTTAGAGCTTATATAGCAACTAAATGTACCCAAGAAGATGTACATTTTGAACCCATCTCTTCAACCTATCACTAACTTCTGGTACCTTCCCCACTGCTTTCAAACATGCCACAATCACACATATCCTCAAAAAGCCATCACTTAACCCAAGCGCTATGTCCAGCTTTCGCCTCATATCTTTGCTCCCATTTGCATCCAAACTCCTTGAGCAGCACGCCCAAGCTGAACTTTCCTCTCACTTTGCATCTAACTCTCTCTTCGACAATCTACAATCTGGCTTCCATCCCCACCATTCCACTGAGACTGCCCTGACCAAAATTATTAACGACTTACAGCCAAAGCTAACAGACAATTCTCTATACTCCTCCTTCTAGACCTGTCGTCTGCCTTTAACACAGTTGACCACTGCCTCCTACTACAGATCCTCTCTTCCTTTGGGGTCAAAGACCTCGCCCTATCTTGGATCTCCTTATACCTTACCAAATGCACATTTAGCGTTTCCTACTCCCATACTACCTCTTCATCTCGCCCCCTCTCTGTTGGTGTCCCTCAAGGCTCTGTCCTTGGGCCCTTACTCTTCTCAATCTATACACTCGGCCTGGGACAACTCATAAGGACGTATGGCTTCCAGTACCATCTATATACTGATGACACTCAGATCTACACCTCTGGCCCAGATGTCACCTCTCTGCTCTCCAGAATCCCAGAGTGTCTATCAGCTATATCCTCCTTCTTCTCCTCTCGCTTCCTCAAGCTCAATGTGGAAAAATCTGAACTAATTATCTTTCCTCCATCTCGCATATCTTCCATACCTGATCTATCTATCAAATTAAATGAAATCACACTTTCCCCTGTCCCCAAAATCCGCTGCCTCGGAGTAACCCTGGATTCTGCCCTGTCCTTCAAACCGCACATCCAAGCTCTCGCCACTTCCTGTCGCCTCCAGCTCAAAAATATTTCCAGAATCCGTCCTTTCCTCAACCCTCACTGTAACAAAATGCTTGTGCATGCCCTAATCATCTCCCGCCTCGACTACTGCAACATCCTCCTCTGTGGCCTACCTTCTAACACTCTCGCACACCTCCAGTCCATCCTTAACTCTGCTGCCCGACTAATTAATCTCTCTCCTCGCTACACTCCTGCTTCCCCTCTTTGCAAATCCCTTCACTGGCTCCCAATTTCTCAGCGTATCCAGTTTAAACTACTTACACTGACCTACAAAGCCATCCATAACCTTTCTCCTCAGTATACTTCCAAACTAATCTCTCAATATCTTCCCTCACATAATCTCCGGTCCTCCCAAGACCTCCTTCTCTCCTCCATGCTTATTCGCTCCTCACCCAATCGCCTCCAAGACTTCTCCCGAATATCCCCCATCCTCTGGAATTCTGTGCCCCAACACGTCCGGTTATCCACCACATTTGGATCCTTGAAAAGAAACCTGAAAACCCACCTCTTCAAAGAAGCTTACAACCTGTAATGACCACACGGCCACCTCAACACCATCGGAGCTACTACAACCCTCAGCCTACTGTCTCCTTCTTGATAATCCTGTAGAATGTAAGCCCACAAGGGCAGAGTCCTCTTCCCTCTGTATCAGTCTGTTATTGTTAGTTTTGTTTACTGTAATTGATATTTGTATTTTGATGTAACCCCTTCTTATGTACAGCACCATGGAATCAATGGTGGTATATAAATAAATAATAACAAGTTTTATTTGAGGGTTATATACCAAGGAAATGTACTCAAGACCAAGGAATAGTCTATGGTGAGCAATATAATAATGAACATTTTGAAAAAGGTTTTGCAGGGTTATACACCAACGAAATGTTCCCAAGAACACTTAATTCTGTATGGCTGAGAAATGTAACCCAGCAAAATTTATAAAGTTTTTTTTTAAGTCTTGTATAACAAAAAATGTACCCCAGAAAACGGAATAGTGTATGGGTAAGAAATGCGAAGAAACAAGCATTTTCAAATGCTTTTTTCTATTGTTATATACCATAAAAATGGGACAGAAAGCATGTAATACTGTATGGATGAGTAATCTAATCCTGAATAATTTTTCTACCCTTTTTGTACGTTTTACATACCACAGTAATGCAACATTAACCATATTAAACTGTATGGATGAGTTATTGACTTATAACAACATTTTGAACGAAAATATTTTGAAAGTGTAGTTGATGTACTTATACAGTCATAAAGACTTTGCAGAAAGTGCAAAGCCAGACAGAAAATATGATTATGGTCATCCATAGACTCCTAAAAGGCAACAACTGGTGTGCCTCATTAAAATATTGACTATTACAAACACTTTATGTGCTGCTGTCATCTGGTGGTGTTGAAAAGTGGGGATAATCCAGGCTTTGTTAATTTTTATGAGAGTGAGCCTGTCTGCATCCTCTGTTGACAGGCAATAGCGCCTATCTGTTTTGACCCTCCCCCGCAGCAGTAAAAACCCGCTAAGGCAATATTTTAGCAGCAGAACAGCACAACACCTCCAAGGAATAGAGGGACAGCTCAAGCCAGGTGTCCAGCTTTGAGACCTAATAGTTGAAAGTCGCAGCGTAATTAGGGAGTATGCTGGTTTGGTTGGCCAGGTATTGCTTGACCATCATTAAAAACTTTTACCTCCTTGTCAAAAATACCCAGTCATTAATCACTGGGTGCTGGACAGGTGTCATGAAATTGGCCCACACCTTCGACATTGTACCCCTGCCTCTGCTGTGTGTCTCCCTGACCTCTCCTCCTTGGTTGGGCAAGGAAGCTTGCCCCCTGCCGCTAGCGTTGGCTGCTAGAAATTTTTTCAATATATTTTTCTAGCAGGATGAACAACCAGTCCTCTTTTTTTGGCCAAAGTGAATGTAACACAAGGGTCACGGGAAAGGCAGCGGTACATAAAATCGGCCATATGCGCAAGCTCCATACAGCGAACACTTCCCTGTCTCCACCATGATGACAGCTCTCCATCTCCTCCTCCACCCTCTTTTCCTCATCATTCCCATACGCAGCTCATCCACGTAGGAGAGACGTGATGTAGGTTGTGTGGCTACTAGCCTCTGTTGCGCTAGCTACCAGCTCCTGTTCCTCCTCTTCCTTCTCCTCAGCATCCACCTGCTCATTGTTACCCAATCTGTACTGAGCAGGTAAGATGAGACTGGGTTGGCTACTATCTCCCTGTGTTATGTCTTCTTCCATCCCCATCTGCTCCCCACAAAAAGCTTCATATTTAATTGTGAGCAGCAACTGTTTAAATAAGCACACAAGTGGGATAGTTGCTCTGTCTGTGGCGTCATCGCCACTCACCATCTTTGTGGAGTCCTCAAAGTTTTGGAGAATCAAACAAATGTCAGACATTCATGCCCACTCTTCAGTTGTTATGTATGGAGGCTTACCAGAATACTGACGGGTGTGTTGTATCTAGAACTCAATCAGTGGCCTATTCTGCTCACAAAAACTTGTCAGTATGTGCAGTGTGGAGTTCCAGCAAGTGGTGATGTCACACACTAGTTGGTGAGCTGGCACTTCCATTCTCTGCTGCAGCACTGTCAGAGCGGCGGCAGCTGACGCCGCGTACCTTGACCAGAAGCTCTGTCGAATCTGGGTATGATTTCAGAAATTGATGAACTATCAAGTTGAGTACATGTGCCAAGCAGGATACATGTGTGTGAGCTTGCCAAGCTTCACAGCCGCCACCAGGTTACGCCCAGAATGACACACGACCATGCCTGGTTGAAGGTTAAGTAGCAAAAACCAGATCTGTTTGGCATGTTATTCCTTTAAGTAACTCTGCCTCGGTGTGCAGTTTGTCTGATGGGCAAATTAGGTTTAGCAGAGCCTGTTGCCGCTTCGCTGAGGCAGAGCTGCAGAGCTACCAGCTTCCGATTGATGTGGATGATGTGCTCTGAGATGCCACATCAGAGATGGAGGATGAGGAGGAGCAGGAGGGGGTGCAGGAACTGCTATAGGAGGTGGACGAAATCCTGATAGAAGTAGGGGCCAGAAATCCTCAGCTTTGGGAGCACAGCGCTGTGCCTGGTTGTGACTCGGCCCCAGCATCCCCAATGTTCACCCAGTGTGCCATCAGGGAAATGTAGAGTTCCAGGCTACAAGCGCTTGTCCATGTGTCGGTTGTTAAGTGGACAATGTCAATAAGGGCACAGGTGATGTTCCTGGACACATGCTGGTTCAATACAGGGATGTCACACCGAGAGAAAAAAGTCT
This sequence comes from Ranitomeya variabilis, assembly GCF_051348905.1. Classification (NCBI taxonomy): domain Eukaryota; kingdom Metazoa; phylum Chordata; class Amphibia; order Anura; family Dendrobatidae; genus Ranitomeya; species Ranitomeya variabilis. The sequence continues at coordinate 149,475,220 of NC_135237.1, forward strand.
TGGCTGGGGTCCGAGTACCGAGGGATGGCTGCGACCATGAGTCGACGGAAACCCTCTGTGTCTACCAGCCTAAATGTCAGCATTTCCACCGCAAGCAGCCTGGAAGTGTTCCCATTTAGCATTTGGGCCTGTTGGTGGGTGGTTGGGAACTTTCTTTTTCGTTCCAAAGCCTGGAGTAGGGGCAGCTGAATGCTGGGCTGGGACAAAGATTTGGAAGTGCCTGATGATAAGTCAGAATGTGCAGAGCAAGATGCATCTATGCCAATGTTTTGGACAGGGGATTGGGAAGCACCAAGCATAGGAGAAGTCACCAATCCTGGACCCAGGCGTTTGGTCCACCGAGTCGGGTGCTTAGATGACATGTGCCTTATCATGCTGGTGGTGGTTAGGTTCTTAATGGTCATGCCCCTGCTGATCTTAGCATCGTACAGGTTGCAAATGACAATTTTGTTATTCTCCGAACTCTCTTTAAAAGAGTCCCAAGCTGGGGAACACCTAACTCTTTTACGAATGTCGGTGCTCTGTGGAACAGTTTCCAGCCTTGTCCCTGTTGTCACCTCACTGCCTCTTCCTGTCTTTTTCAGTGCTGCCAATCTCTGCCTCTCAGCGCTCCTGGCCTTGCGCTGCATGCCAGCTTCCCAGGTTGGGTCGGTGAATTCGTTATCCACCACCGTACCTTGGTCCTCCGCATTTTGTGACTTAAAAACAAAACTTTGCGGCAACTGTCTCCTAATCCTCATCCTCCACCTTATCGCAAATTTGCTGTTCCCCACCGTCATGTACGTGTGACCATGGCTGCTCTAAGTTTTGTGCATAACTAAACAAAACAGCATGTCATCATGTCCCACTTGGAGCATCCAGGTTGAGAGGCCACAAGAAATGTAGTGGTAAACAGCTCCTTGGTGTGTTGCAGTATGTGATCACTAGTCTCCTGGGTCTCACCATGGTGGGAGGAAGGAGGATCAGGGTGAGGATTAAGTGATCCAGACTTTAGGCTGGTGAGACTGGACCATGTGGAAGACTGTGTGGTGCTATCTGCTATCCAACTGACCACCTGTTCGCACTGCTCTGTCTATGATCTTGTCCCTGACATCCTTATGAAGCTCTTTGGTCTTGCCCATGTTGTAGAGGTTAGAGTCTGACTAATTAATTGAGTCTGTGGACAGGAGTCTTTTATAAAGGTGACTATATAAGACAGCTGTCTTTAATGCAGGTAACGAGTTGATTAGGAGCGTCTAATGGCTCTGTAGGAGCCAGAACTCTTAATGGTTATTTCTCACTGCAAAATGCAAATAAAGTTATATAATTTATACAATGTGATTTTCTGGATTTTATTTTTGATATTGTATCTCTTAATGAATTAACCTACTATTAAAATTATAGATTGTTCATGTCTTTGCCAGTGGGCAAACTTACAAAATCAGGAAGGGATCAAATACTTATTTCCCCACACTGTATGTCTGAGAATTGGAGGCCTACACATTTTTAAAAGCTTTTTAGCAGTTTTAGAGATCACAGAAATTTACTGCACACTACGGAATAGTGATGAACATACTACCCAAACCCACTTTCCCCAATAGGGGGAGGGTAACACTCCAAATACATAGTAAATAGTGATGATGAGCGAATATACTCGTTACTTCCCGAGCATGCTCGGGTGAACTCCGAGTATTTTTTAGTGCTCAGAGATTTCGTTTTTCTCACCTCCGCTGAATGATTTACATCTGTTAGCCAGCATAAGTAAATGTGGGGATTCCCTAGCAACCAGGCAACCCCCACATGTACTTATGCTGGTTAACAGATGTAAATCATTCAGCTGCAGCGCAGAAAACTAAATTTCCGAGTACTTAAAAATACTCTGAGGACACCCGAGCGTGCGCGAGAAATCTCGAGTAACGAGTATATTCGCTCATCACTAATAGTAAACTATACTTATCTCACAGGCTATTGGTCGTGTGAGAATGAAGAAGTGTTTAAACATAAACAAATAAATTCAACTCTTTATTATAGCGATATAAAAACATACATATATTAAAAAGTGCCTCAAATCAAACTAGGGGGAGCAGCTGCAGTCAATAAATGTTACCTCATAAATATGGGGTGAGGGGAAGCAGCGTGCAGTCACCATTTCTTTGCTAGCTGTTATCGCCATACTTACCGTAGGTAGTACATATTTGTCTAAACCTATATGGTGCTGGCTACGTCTGTATTATGCTGTACTATTTGTGTAATTATATATATACAACCCCTGGCAAAAATTATGGAATCACCAGCCTTGGAGGATGTTAATTCAGTTGTTTAATTTTGTAGAAAAAAAAGCAGATCAATAGACATGGCACGAAACTAAAGTCAATTCAAGTAGCAACTTTCTGGCTTTAAGAAACACTAAAAGAAATCAAGAACAAAAAAATGTTGTAGTCAGTAATGGTTACTTTTTCTAACCAAGCATAGGGTAAAAATTATGGAATCACTCAATTCTGAGGAAAAAATTATGGAATCATGAAAAACAAAAAAACACTCTAACACATCACTAGTATTTTGTTGCACCACCTCTGGCTTTTATAACAACTTGCAGTCTCTGAGGTATGGACTTAATGAGTGTAAAACAGTACTCTTCATCAATCTGCCTCCAACTTTCTCTGATTGATGTTGCCAGATCATCTTTGCAGGTTGGAGCCTTGTCATGGACCATTTTCTTCAACTTCCACCAAAGATTATCAATTGTATTGAGATCTGGACTATTTGCAGGCCATTACATTGACCTTATGTGTCTTTTTTCAAAGAATGTTTTCACAGTTTTTGCTCTATGGCAGGATGCATTATCATCTTGAAAAATGATTTCATCATCCCCAAACATCCTTTCCATTGATGGGATAAGAAAAGTGTCCAAAATATCAACATAAACTTGTGCATTTATTGAAGATGTAATGACAGCCATCTCCCCAGTGTCTTTACCTGACATGCAGCCCCATATCATCAATGACTGTGGAAATTGGCATGTTCTCTTCAGGCAGTCATCTTTATAAATATCATTGGAACGGCACCAAGCAAAAGTTCCAGCATCATCACCTTGCCCAATGCAGATTCGCGATTTATCACTGAATATGACTTTAATCCTGTCATCCACAGTCCACGATTGCGTTTCCTTAGCCCATTGTAACCTTGTTTTTTCTGTTCGGTGTTAATGATGGCTTTCGTTTAGCTTTTCTGTATGTAAATGCCATTTCCTTTAGGCGATTTCTTACAGTTCTGTCACAGACGTTGACTCCAGTTTCCACCCATTCGTTCCTCATTTGTTTTGTTATGCATTTGCTGTTTTGGAGACATATTGATTTAAGTTTCCGGTCTTGACGCTTTGATGTCTTCCTTGGTCTACCAGTATGTTTGCCTTTAACAACCTTCCCATGTTGTTTGTATTTGGTCCAGAATTTAGACACAGCTGACTGTGAACAACCAACCTCTTTTGCAACATTGCGTGATGATTTACCCTCTTTTAAGAGTTTGATAATCCTCTCCTTTATTGCAATTGATATCTCTCGTGTTGAAGCCATGATTCATGTCAGTCCACTTGGTGCAACAGCTCTCCAAGGTGTGATTACTCCTTTTTAGATGCAGACTAATGAGCAGATCTAATTTGATGCAGGTGTTATTTTTGGGTATGAAAATGTACAAGGTGATTCCATAATTTTTTCCTCAGAATTGAGTGATTCCATAATTTTTCCCCTATGCTTGGTTAAAAAAAAGTAACCATTACTGACTACCATATTTTTTTGATCTTGATTTCTTTTAGTGTTTCTTAAAGCCAGAAAGTTGCCATTTGAAATTACTTTAGTTTTGTGCCATGTCTGTGATCTGCTTTTTTTCTACAAAATTAAACAACTGAATGAACATCTTCCAAGGCTGGTGATTCCATAATTTTTGCCAGGGGTTGTGTGTATATATGTGTATATATATATACATATATATATACACACACACACACTGTATGTATATATATATATATATATATATATATATATATATATATATATATATATATATATACACACACACAAGTCTGTACTATGGAGGAATCTAGTTAGGAACGGCATGTTTTGGAGTATAAAAACCTTTCCATCACCAATTTGTTATCAATACAGAGATGTATATTTAGTATATCTCTCTTTATATAACAGTATTCAACAATCATGGGTAAATATTAACCTCTGCATTTTTGCACTTTTCCCATTAGCCTTGTTCCCACTTATTTACAGACTCTGCATAGTTTTATAGGTTATACATATACTTTGTTTGGTTGCTCTATTTGTCTAAAAATATTTACTACAATATTTATGAGGTAACATTTATTGACTGCAGCTGCTCCCCCCTAGTTTGGTTTGAGGCATACCGTATATACTTGAGTATGAGCCGACCCGAGTATAAGCCGACCCCCCCTAATTTTGCCACAAAAAACTGGGAAAACTTAATGACTCGACTATAAGCCTAGGGTGGAAAATGCAGCAGCTACCTGTAAATTTCAAAAATAAAAATAGATACCAATAAAAGTAAAATTAATTGAGATATCAGTAGGCTAAGTGTTTTTGAATATCCATATTGAATCAGGAGCCCCATATAATGCTCCATACAGTTCATGATTGGCCCCATAAGATGCTCCATACAGTTCATGATGGGCCCCATAAGATGCTCCATATTAAAATATGCCCCACAAAATGCTGCATAAAGGTTAATAATGGCCCCATAAGATGCTCCATAGACTCATTTGCCCCATACAGTTCTGCATAAAGGTTAATAAGGGCCCCATAAGATGCTCCATAGAGATATTTGCCCCGTATAATGCTGCACAAATGTTGATTATGGCCCCATAAGATGCTCCATAAAGATATTTGCCACATATAGTGCTGCACAAATGTTGATTATGGCCCCATAAGATGCTCCATATAGATATTTGCCCCATATAATGCTGCACAAATGTTGATTATGGCCCCATAAGATGCTCCATATAGATATTTGCCCCATATAATGCTGCACAAACGTTGATTAAGGTCCCATAAGATGCTCCATGAAGATATTTGCCCCATATAATACTGCATAAATGTTGATTATGGCCCCATAAGATGCTCCCTATAGATATTTGCCCCATATAATGCTGCACAAACGTTGATTATGGCCCCATAAGATGCTCCATAGAGATATTTGCCCCATATAATGCTGCACAAACGTTGATTATGGCCCCATAAAATGCTCCATAGAGATATTTGCAACATATGCTGTTGCTTCGATTAAAAAAAAAAAAAAAATGACATACCTCTCGTCGCTCAGGCCCCCGGCACTTGCAATACTCACTGGTCCTCGTTCCGGCGCCGCTTTTTCTTCCGCGTCCTCTGCACTAACGCTCAGGCAGAGGGCGCGGACTAACCACGTTATCGCTCCCTCTGACCTGAGCGTCACTGCAGAGGACGCATAAGACGGAGCGGCGCCCGGAACGAGGACCGGTGACTATTGCGCAGTGCTCCCCCTCCCCATTATACTCACCTGCTCCTGGTGCGGTCCCTGCATCTCCGGTCTCCTGCGCTGACAGCTTCTTCCAGTGTTGAGCGGTCACCATTACCGCTCATTACAGTGATGAATATGCGGCTCCACCCCTATGGGAGTGGAGTCAGGTCCATATACATTACTGTAATGAGCGGTACCATGTGACCGCTCAACGCTGAAAGAAACTGTCAGCGCCTGGAGAGCGGAGATGCAGGGACCGCGCCAAGAACAGGTGAGTATGTCAAATCCGCCGACCCCCCAGGGACAATGACTCGCGTATAAGCCGAGAGGGGCACTTTCAGCCTAAAAAAATGGGCTGAAAATCTCGGCTTAAACTCGAGTATATTCGGTATGTATGTTTTTATATCACCATAATAAAGAATTTAATTTTACTTTATTTGTATGTGTTTGATCACTTCTTGATTCTCACACGACCAATAGCCTGTGAGATCAGTGTGGCACACTACGGAACAGTGTATGGCTGAGAAATGTAGCCCAGGAAAATATTTCTCAGAAAAGGACCCCAAAGCATGTAATACTTGATGGATCAAAATATATAAAACATTTTTTTTAAATTCTTTCAGTTTTTTTGCAGCATTTTTTCCCCAAATAGAAAGCAATGAAAAAGTGCCACAAAAGTGTTTGTATCTTTTTTGCTCCCTTTTTTCTCTTTCTCATTACAGCATTTTTGGTTGATAAAACTAACTTTATTAAACATATACTGAGAAAAAGCGCACATGTAATCCACACCTAAAAAGTTCTGCAAAAAAGAAGTCTCAAGAGAGAGCCTGCTGAGTAGTTGAATCTGCCCTTTATTAACTCTTTTTAATCTAATTAAGCATATTGAGGTCGGTTTCAAATGTCAATTTCTTAAAGGGTTGGACCCTCCACGAGCTCTGGATCAAGACTTTGCTGCCTCATCTTGAATACAGCAGAGGCTCACCTGCTTGACCTCCGCTACAGTCTTTGTCAATAGGACAAAACTAAAATGCTTTTACAAATAGCTCTGCTCTTAAGAACTGACTAGTGATGAGCGAGTATACTCGTTTCTCGGGTTTTCCCGAGCACGCTCGGGTGACCTCCGAGTATTTATTTATGACTGCTCGGAGATTTCGTTTTCTTCCCGGCAGCTGAATGATTTACAGCTACTAGCCTGCTTAAATACATGTGGGGATTCCCTAGCAACTAGGCAACCCCCACATGTACTCAGCCTGGCTACTAGCTGTAAATCATTCAGCTGCCGCTATGAAAACTAAATCTCCGAGCAGTCATAAATAAATACTCGGTGACCACCCGAGCAACAAGTACACTCGCTCATCACTAGAACTGACATTATTACACTAAGGCTGGTTTCACCATCCAACATTCAGTCCAAGTACAGACCTCAATGTCCGGACCAGCCCCGTCCTCCTTTCTCACACATCTTCATGAGGCCTTCAAGTTCAAATCGAGGGTCCCTTTGGCCGATAGGCACATCACAGTCCGTTCTCGGATCGTGAATTTCAGACATCTGAAACTGGCCTAGAGGAAATAAATAGATGTTCTCAGATCTTTCTCTTTCTTTTATCATTATCTTTCTTTCCATTTACATATGGCCAATTATAACTAGCCGCATATATGTGTCCCTTCTGCAAGTTTAGGCTATTTTTGGCTAAATTATTTCGTTTTATATATTTATTTTTTGTTGCTTTATTATTTTTTACAGTGTTATGCTATCTTATTCATTTCCACAGTATATGTCAGAAATATATAATAGATGTGGGACCCAAGTATAAGGTCTGCATTTATCTTAATCTGCTTGCGCTGTCAGAATTCCCATACAAATTAAGGAGAATTCTGACCATCTTGCAAATGACACCAACGCACATCATAGCCATGGATGCAGATCTTATTGATTTGACTCACACACACAAGTATGGCAGATCCTGCTACAAAATGCTACTTTTTTAATTACCACGAAGAGGTACCTACAGAATGCTTCCCCTTTAATTACCATTAATGGGTACCTACAAAATGCTACCCCTTTAATTACCATGAGAATAAGTGAAATTTCCTCATGATGCCAATTTTGGAAGAGGTTCCAGCAATTCAATTACGGTATATATATTTTTTTGTAATCCCGTCTCTATACTTACATAATGAACAGCAGAAAATAAAATTAGAAAATGCATTTGCATGCCTAGGGATGAAAAGAACGCTGCCATGTTCATCATTAGTTTCTTTTTTTTAAAATCCAGTACTTTTTCGTTTTGCATGATTACAAATAAGCCTGGGAAATAGATGTTTTATTCTGCACAAATGTGAATGAAACAGTAAAGTGGTGTACAGTATAATGGTGGATTGTAATATCCCTTGTGCGCTTTTATACAAAGAAATTATTCTATTTTTTTTATTGTACAGAATTCAAAACCGAAGTACTATGTCTTATCAATGTTCCCATACCCATCTGGGAAACTACACATGGGCCACGTACGGGTGTACACACTGAGCGATACAGTAGCCCGCTTTCAGAAGATGCGAGGCATGCAGGTAACTTAGGAAATCCATAAAATGACTAATTTCATGTGAATTTAGAAATCTATTCTTGATGTCATAGCTACACCATTTTTGGGAAAGTTATGTAGAAACAGGGGCGCACTATGATATCCTAGGAAAATAATACTCATCAAGGGGTGCAATACCTAGTCTATATATGAACATATGGAACCAAAGAGAAAGAAGTAGACTATTAAGGTATGCACAACCACAGTCAATATAGAAAATATATAAACACCTTTTATTGCACCTCAAAAAATACAAATAAAAACATTTAAAATATAGTACATAAGTTAGTACAAAAGACCACACTCCAAAAAATGGAAACTCCCCATAGTAATGAGATGATAACACCTGTAGATACTATCCTGCATATACATCAAAAAATATATGTGCATACAACCTGTGCAATGGGTAGAATGGAACCTGACGAAGCTGCTGCGGCAGCGATACGGGTGGGGCCTGCTCCCACCACACTCCTCTATCTCTGGGCTATTTTGCCCGTTTTCCCTGTTCATTTATAGGGAGTTTACCTACTCGCTGTTTTGGATCTCTGCCTTCTATTTCTCTGCAGCACATCTCAGGTTCCATTCTACCCATTGCACAGGTTGTATCCACAGGGTTGATTGACTCTGTTGTCACCTTCATTTCAGGGGGCTATACATATACACTGTGTTCCAAATTATTATGCAAATAATATTTCCTCATATTTTCTCTAAATTACCTATCAGAATTGCAGTCATTGTTATTTTCCAGTCATCTACTATTCTAGTATAATTGCAATGTTTTGGAACAAACTGCCTATGAAAACAGTATCTTTTTAAAAAAAATAAACACTCAAAATGCATGTTCCAAATTATTATGCACAGCAGAGTTTTCAACCTTTTTTATTTTATTTTGAACAAAAAAATGGTCAATTGTGAAGTTATAAGCATTATCAGCTTATTACAAAATGAAATCAAACAGTATTCAAGTGAAAACTTTATTCTAGGTGATGTTACATTTGCACATAGGACCCCTTGTTCGAAAGAAGCTTCTGAACTCTCTCGTCCATTGAATTTGTCAGTTTTTGGATGGTTTCTGCTTCAATCGTTTTGCATGTGGACAGAATACCCTCCCAGAGCTGTTGCTTAGATGTGAACTGCCTCCCGCCATCATAGACACTCCTTTTGATGATGCTCCAGAGGTTCTCAATGGGGTTGAGGTCAGGGGAAGATGGTGGCCACACCATAAGTTTGTCCTCTTTTATGCCCATAGCAGCCAGAGATGCAGATGTGTTTTTTGCAGCGTGAGACGGTGCATTATCATGCATGAAAATGATCTTGCTGCGGAAAGCACGGTTCTTCCTCTTGAACCATGGCAGGAAGTGTTTTTAGAAACTCCACATAGATTATGGAGTTCATCTTTACCCCTTCAGGGATCATAAAGGGGCCGACAATCTCTCTCCCCATGATTCCAGCCCAAAACATTACTCCACCTCCTCCTTGTTGGCGCCTTATCCGTGTTTTCATGGGGTGTCCATCAACCAGCCATCCTCCACTCCATCCATCTGGACCATCAAGCGTTGCACGGCACTCATCGGTGAACAAAACAGTTTGGAAGTCAGTCTTCATGTATCGTTTGGCCCACTGGAGCCATTTCTGCTTGTGTGCAGTGGATAGAGGTGGTCGACAGGATGGCTTACGCACCTCTGAAGGACCCTGCATCTTGTTGTTCTGGGGACGTTGGAGGCACCAGCAGCTTCAAAAACTTGTCTGCTGCTATGACCAGGCATTTTTGCAGCTGCTCTTTTAACCTTACGCAATTGCCTGTTGGAAAGGGTCCTCAATTTTTCCTTATCAGCACGCACACGTGTGTGCTGGGAATCAGCTACATACTTCTTGATTGTGCGATGATCACGATGAAGTGTCTTGGCAATGTTGATTGTAGTCATGCCTTGACCTAAATACTCCACAATTTGTTGCTTCTCAGCAGCCGACACATCCTTTTTCTTTCCCATTTTGGCCAAAAATGTAGGCTGCTTAAAGGGAACCTATCACCCCGTTTTTTAAAGATTAGATAAAAATAGTGTGAAATAGGGGCAGAGCTGGGCTTTACATTAGTGCCTTTTTGGTGCCTTTACACCCCCGTTAGGCTGCCGAAATACCTTTGTGAAGTGGCCGTTTTGTCCTGTCACTCAAGTTGGTCAGGTCGGATGGGCGTGGTCACAGCGCTGTTTCTCCCCCAGATCAGGCTCATCATTACGTTGGTGGCGTAGTGGTGTGCGCATGTCCAAGGTCCCAAATCCTGCACAGGGGTGTGAAAATAGCAGCGATGTCCGTTATTTCATTGGTGGTCGGTGGGCGCGGCCATCTTGCTTTGGCCGCGCGTGCGCAGAAGCGGCGCTCTGCTGGCCGCGGCTTCAGGAAAATGGCCGCGGGCATCCGCGCGTGCGCAGATGGCTATCGCGGCGGCCATTTTCGTGAAGCCGAGATGCGAACTCTGCTTCACGAAAATGGCCGCCGCGATAGCCATCTGCGCACGCGCGGATGCCCGCGGCCATTTTCCTGAAGCCGCGGCCAGCAGAGCGCCGCTTTTGCGCACGCGCGGCCAAAGCAAGATGGCCGCGCCCACCGACCACCAATGAAATAACGGACATCGCTGCTATTTTCACACCCCTGTGCAGGATTCGGGACCTTGGACATGCGCACACCACTACGCCACCAACGTAATGATGAGCCTGATCTGGGGGAGAAACAGCTCTGTGACCACGCCCATCCGACCTGACCAACTTGAGTGACAGGACAAAACGGCCACTTCACAAAGGTATTTCGGCAGCCTAACGGGGGTGTAAAGGCACCAAAAAGGCACTAATGTAAAGCCCAGCTCTGCCCCTATTTCACACTATTTTTATCTAATCTTTAAAAAACGGGGTGATAGGTTCCCTTTAATAATGTGGAACAGCCTTCTTAAGTAGTCTTGCCTTTATTTGGACACACCTGCCAAACTAATTTACACAGGTATCTGCAATTGCTTTCAGTGATATAAAGAGCCCTAACACACATCACCATCAATGAGTTTAAATGACAAACAAAAAAATTCTAACCTTATCACTCCTAAACTCTTTGTGCATAATAATTTGGAACACAGTGTAGTTCACCCTCCTTGGCTATTTGCACCTGGGATAGTGGATATATACATAGTGCTATTGTTGTTATATATATGGATTGATGTGCACATATATTTTTTTATGTATATGCAGGATAGTATCTACAGGTGTTATCATCTCATTACTATGGGGAGTTTCCATTTTTTGGAGTGTGGTCTTTTGTACTAACTTATGTACTATATTTTAAATGTTTTTATGTGTATTTTTTGAGGTGCAATAAAAGGTGTTTATATATTTTCTATATTGACTGTGGTTGTGCATACCTTAATAGTCTACTTCTTTCTCTTTGGTTCCATAGCTACACCATTTTTAGAGCTTGGTTTTCTCGATATACAATTTTATATAATGATTCAGAGTTGCTATCCAATATCTCAACATGGTAGCGCAGTTTTACATGCCTTAACGTCCAAATGATGGCACGGAGACTCGAGAAGTGGCCACAGTAAAGATCTGACTACCTACAGAACAAATGGAGAAGTTACCTTTGTTTCTGTTCATTCACTCATGACATCATTGTCACTGAAACTGATGGTTTGATTTGATGGCCTAAAGTCAAACAATGGATTTTTGGAAATACCTTATTCGTACCCATGCAATTACCTGTCCTTTTTTTTTCCAGTGTAGTAATTGTGTGAAGATGCATCAGTCATTGATTGGCAATGAGACTCCTTTAATTATCTGCACAGGATGCCTTTCCAGAATGCCATTTACCAAAATAAAGGCACAAAATCAGCATTAAAAGATGAAGTACTTTTTAAAATTCTGCCCGATGAGCATCAATGAACACAATGTGCAAAAATAGTCAAATGTAAAAAACAACTACTTAAATATGGTGAGGACATAATCTGAATGGCCTGAAAAAAAATGTAACATGTAATTGTTTCAAAGTTTTTAAGGTAGACTTAAGTCCACTGAGTTCAACCTGTAGCTAACGTGTTGATCAAGAGGAAGACAAAATCCCCATAGGGCAGACACTAATAGCTCCATATTAGGAGAAAAATTTCATCCCAACCCCAAGTACGGCATTCAATCTAATTCTCTAGACCAGTGTTTCCCAAACTCCAGTCCTCAAGGATTGCTGCAGTCCGGGGGAGCGATGCTGCGGGTCCGGTGTCGGCGGTGAGACAGAGCATGGAGCAGGGTCCCTTCCTTAGGATGCTGGTGGCATAAATGTGGCGACGCCGTGGCCCGGTGTCCACGGTGAGCTGAGACGAGTGCATCACCGGTTTCCCTGCGGCCATCTTTCTGAAGCCGTGGGCCGCCGCAGGCCTTAGGAAAATGGACTTCGGAGGCCACGCGTGTGCAGATTGAGATCTCGGCAGCCATTTTCCTGAAGCCGAGTGCCACCGAATTTTTTGAGGAAAAAGTGTGTCTTATAGTGCGAAAAATACGGTAATAGGAAATTAGAAAGATATGCTAATAACAAACATTGGTATAAACATTGAACCTTTTGACAATTACCCTCTTTTATTAGGTCTATGAGGCTATGTTCTTACATTTAATTTGTATTCCATAAGTATGTTTTAAATGTATATATTGGTAATACTGTCTCTGGGATATATTGAATTCTGCTTGTAATTGTTAAAGGGGTCCGGCCTCAGGCTACAGGTCTGCAGTCACTCTATGTGGCTGTAGGCTTGTGAATCCTCACATCAGCCGCACTGCAAATCTGCGCACTGACAGTTATTTTCAGTGCTGGGAGTGCAAGTATGTGATTTGCATATCTCTGGCCACAATCTAACTAGACGTGTTCAGCCTCGCTCAATACACTTGTATTGAATGAGGCTGTGCCCATCTATTCAGCATGTAACCACATATATATGCAAATCACATACTTATGATCACATGCCTGGCACCAGAGAGTCCTCAGAGCATGCAATGTGGGCGATGTGATGATTTCCATGTCAGCAGTCAGATAGAGTAACTACAGAGTTGTATTCTAAAGCTGGAAAATTCCTTCAACCGCTTCCGGAGGCAGATGGATGCACTGTGGACGCCGTCTGGCCTATGATCCAGTGGTGTTTGTCTAGGCGTGCATAAAAGCGCAGTCGGCCACAGTTTTGTGCACTTGTGAAAAGAAGGACACCATTGAACAGAGGCCAAAGGGAGTCCAGAGTAACTCTGCTGCCTCATTATAGTTAACGAATCCCTCAAGGATTTCATCTGAATCATGTCATTCGGATATTTAAATGGAAACCCCAAAGTAAGTGCTCAGTGTAGAGCGCAGGATAAATGTGATCCAAAATATTATGTCAAATGTTTCCAATTAAAGCTTCAACTCAGTCCACAAAAAAACCAAGTCCGCACTCAGGTCCATCTTTTGTTAATGCAAATATAGGAGGCTTCCACGTTATTGGTAGCACAAAAGTTCTGGAAAAGCGATATTGCTCCTTGCCCCCAAAAAGAAATCCAACAAATTCTGCTCTCTCAAATCCAAATGCCCCCTCTTTTCTGAGCCCCAGTGTGCCTAAACCACATTTAGCGTCCACATGTTTTGCATTTCTGTAGTGATGAGAGCCTTCCTAATTTACAGGCGCGTGTCTCCAGAAGCACGATGTCACAACTCTGATGTCTGATTACCAGTGGTTCCTCCCCTGTCCCTAACGCAAGGGGTGACCTAGCGATGAAGATGCCCGGGCCACGTACTTTGCCTTAGCTCCTGAATCCGCCCTCACTCTGTACCCTTCCCCCACCCAGGGAAGAGGGGAGTAGTAATGTACCATAATACACCGAACAGACCAACAAGGTAATATGAACAGGGATGAAGGAAAATACCAATCATACAAATATACACACATAAACAACAGAGGTAAACAGTGGGAATGTAGAATGGGGTTAAACTAAAGTAGGAGAAAAAAGGAAATTATCACACACTCAAAACCTAGCAAAAGTCACAGGTAAATCCACCAAACGCCTTGTCCAACAACAACCACCAACAACCTCCAGCCATGCAGCTTAAGCTAACTCTGACAATGAGTGCTGGCCAGGACCCAGTTTATATAGGAGATGGGAGTGGCTAACCGTGCACAGCTGACAGCCTTAATGCAGGAAAGCTTCCAGGAGTGCGCAACTGAACAGATTAACCTCTGCAATGCTAAAAGAAATTTACACCGTTTAATATGTAGGTGAAGTGCTTCTAATCCGTGCAGGAGTAAGAAAAATCAGCCGCTGCGGTATTCTGGCTTCTCTCTGTCACGGTAAACCCGTGACACACGAGCTGGGCACAATGTATGGGCCCTACAATGTACTGGGCACTACAATGGAAGATTTTCAATTTTCACTCAGCAACATCCACTGCTGCTTGTTTCTGGAAAACACCCATGGAGTCAAAATCATCACTACTGCTTTAGATAAATTTCCAGAGGTGTGTAATTTCCAAAATGGGGTCACTTGAGGGAGGATTCTGCTCTTTCTGGCTTTTAGAGGTTCTGTATATAGCGTCTGCAAACTATTCTAAAATATTTTGTTCTCCAAGATTCAAAATGCGCTCCATCCCTCCCGAGTCTCGTCGTGTAGCTAATCAATACTGGACATACACATATGGGGTATTGCCATGTTAAGCAGAAATTCTGTGACATATTTTAGTGCCATTATTACCCATTTTCTCTCGTGAAAATGTAAAATCTGCTGCTAAAACAATTTTTTTTAAGTAAAAATGTTTTTACTTTTTCTTCACCTCCCAATGATTTAAAATTCTGTGACACACCTGTGGTGTCAATATGATCACTGCACCCCTAGGTTAATTCATTGGGAGGTGTAGTTTGTAAAATGGGGTCACTTATGGGGGGGTTCTGCTGTGCTGGCACCTTAGGGGCTCTACCACTGTGTCATGGTACCCGCAAACAACGGTAAAATCTGTACTATAATATGGTGCTCCTTCCCTTCTTAGATTTGCACTTTGACTCAAAAGTAGATTTTGACCACTTATGGGATATTTGTGTGATCAGGAGAAATTGAATAACAAATTGTACTTTTAATTTTCTTCTGTTATTCCTTCTGAAAACTACAAACTTAGCAAACTCAGCCCAATGTTATACAAGTCTTTGAATCGTAGGAGGGTTAAAAAAATACTCAGTAGTCCCCTACATGAATTCCTTGAGAGGTGTAGTTTCCAAAATGGGGTCACTTGTGGGGGTTTCTTCTGTTTTGGCATATCAGTGGCTCTTCAAATGTGGCATGGTCTCAGTAACTTATTCCAGCCAAAATAGTGCTCCTTCCCTTCCGTGCCCTGCCATGCGTGTGTACTCAGAAGAAATTGCACAGCAAATTGTATGGTCCATTTTTTCTTGCTACCCTTGTGAAAATAAAAAAATTGGGGTAAAAATGTCTTTTAATTTTCACGGCTCAACATTTATAAAATTCTGTGTTGTAGGTGCTCATCACACATCTAGATAAATTCCTTGAGAGGTATAGTTACCAAAATGGGGTCACTTGTGGGGGTTCCACTGTTTGGACATATCAGGGGTTCTCCAAACGCGACATGGCATCCACTATCGATTCCAGCCAATTTTGCTTTCTAAAAGTCAAATGGTGCTCCTTCCCTTTCAAGCCCTGCTATGCTTCTAAACAGTAGTGGAGCGGCCCCCAAACGCAGGGCAGCGGGGTACTCGGTACCGGGTCTCTCGGTTCTGGGGATGTCACAGTGGCCTGACCCGGTCCGTGGCCCTGCTAAGGGGCGCCCAATTAAAGATGTAGGTGACGGTGTAGGTCGCAGTAAATAACGAGGACACAGGGTTGCAGACTCTTTACCTCTTTACTGAAGGCTTCGGCATCCGCAATCCAGAGCACTGTTAACAGGGCTGACTGAGACCGGCCGGTCCTAAGGCACATCCAGAGTTCCCTTTGCAGGTGGAAATCAGTAGCCTACCTACTAGCGCCTGGGTGTTGTAGTCCCTCCCTGCTGAGCACCACGGGATAGTCCTCACAACTGTCGTGTTTGTTTCTTTTCTTTCTCTTCGTCCCCCAGATGATATGGATAGGACGCACCCGTATGACGGGGTAGGCCTGGAGTTATTTTATAGGGACCCTAGAGACGCCCCTCTCCCACAATTGCCTCCGTTGTCTTCATTAGGTGATTAAGGTGAGGCAGCCAACCTATAGTTAACTGTCCTGCCGTTGGTTTAAAGTAATGCGTAGAGTCTGTTACTTTCTCGGCATTCCGGCCACCGGCTACGCGCCTCAGTAGGATGTTGCCGATCTCGGGGCACGACTCCTACTGGTTCTATCGCCTTTGTGCTGTGATCTCGTTTCTCACTTCTCCACAATATCCTTCGCTTCGTGTCCTTTCTTAAGATGCCGCCGCAATGAGGTGCAGGCGCAGCTCCGTAACGATCTGTCCTTTCGCTAGGCCTCTGTCAGGATCCCACCCCTGACAGGGACCCCCCTGAATCTTCCCAAGTAACGCTCTTCTCTCACTAGGTGTTACCTGGGCAACACCCAGTCAGCTTCTCACTAACTTCCTATCCAACCCCCAGTTTTACCTGTGTGAGGAGTGGCCTAATACATAGAACCCTTTGCTCCCCCTGGTGGCCAGAGTGTGAAGTGTAATGTGTGACTGTGATACCTGGTCAGGTGAACTCCTTTAGTGCAATCAGACGTACCATCACTCCCCTTAGTGGCAGAGCGACATTACTGCAATGACCAGGACTCTGGGGCGCTGCAGTAGTTTTTCACCACATATGAGGTAGTGGCGTACTGTGCACAACAAATTTTGGGGTCCATTTTCTCCTGTTACCCTTGTAAAATGCTAAATTTGGTGCTGAAGTAACATTTTTGAAGGACAAAGTAAAACTTTAATTTTTTCCTTCCACATTGGTTTAGTTTCTGTGAAGCACCTTAAGCGTTAATCAACTTGTTGAATGTAGTTTTGAGCTCCTTGAGGGGTGTAGGTTTTAGACTAGTGTCAGTTTTGTGTATTTTCTATCATATAGGCTTCTCAAAGGCACTTAAAATGTGATGTGGTCGCTGAAAAAAATTGGTTTTCTAAATGCTGGAAAAATGAGAAATTGCTGATACACTTTTACCCCTCTTAACAAAAAAAAAAGGTTTGAAAAATTGTGTTTAATCAAAGCAGACATGCCTCTCTGGTTTAAGGGCATACAAACTAATAGTTTCAAAATTTTCCGAAATGAAATCAAGTCGTAAGGCCCCGTCTCACTAAGCGATTTACCAACGATCACGACCAGCGATACGACCTGGCCGTGATCGTTGGTAAGTCGCTGTGTGGTCGCTGGGGAGCTGTCACACAGACAGCTCTCTCCAGCGACCAACGATCAGGGGAACGACTTCGGCATCGTTGAAACTGTCTTCAACAATGCCGAAGTCCCCCTGCAGCACCCGGGTAACCAGGGTAAACATCGGGTTACTAAGCGCAGGGCCGCGCTTAGTAACCCGATGTTTACCCTGGTTACCAAAAAAAACAAACAGTACATACTCGCCTTTCGGTGTCCAGGTCCCTTGCCGTCTGCTTCCTGCTCTGACTGAGCCGCCGTACAGCGAGAGCAGAGCGCAGCGGTGACGTCACTGCTGCGCTCTCACTTCTCAGTGTACGGCGGCACTCAGTGAGAGCAGGAAGCAGACGGCAAGGGACCTGGACACCGAAAGGCGAGTATGTACTGTTTGTTTTTTTTGGTAACCAGGGTAAACATCGGGTTACTAAGCGCGGCCCTGCGCTTAGTAACCCGATGTTTACCCTGGTTACCAGTGAAGACATCGCTGGATCGGTGTCACACACACCGATTCAGCGATGTCAGCGGGGCCTCAACGACCAAAAAAAGGTCCAGGCCATTCCGACACGACCAGCGATCTCGCAGCAGGGGCCTGATCGCTGGTACGTGTCACACATAGCGAGATCGCTATGGAGGTCGCTGTTGCGTCACAAAACTTGTGACTCAGCAGCGATCTCGCTAGCGATCTCGCTATGTGAGACGGGGCCTTTATTGAACAAATTTTACCACTATCATGAAGTATAATATGTCATGAAAAATCAATTTCAGAATCAGTGGGACCCTCCAAAATAAATGTATTTAAGTAAAAAATATATATCTAAGAAGTCTGAGTCATGTCCATAGTAGCCACATGCCCTATAATGTGCCCTGATCAATTTAATTGCTTTTTAAAAAACACTTGTTTTGCAAAAGGTTAAAATTGAATTTCTTCTCTGTTTCCCATTGTTGAAAAGAACATTCTGAACCTGACCATTACTAAAAATATAGAACCACAGGGTTGTCATTACTCATCATTTTGCTCTGAAAATAAACTCAGTTTCCAGTGTTGCAATTCTATAGCATTACTACATTTCCTACACATTTACCTAGCTGTTCTATGAAAACCAGTGGGGTTTAGATCTAAAAAGAAAACGACTGTTCTTACTAAATGTTTTTACTGAATGCAAATATGCAGATAATAAGTGTGTGGGCGTAAATTAACTATTTTTTGTAGTATTGAAAGGGGATAACCAAAGTCGTTTTAGTACAGCTTAATGAACGCTGATTTCTCAAATTTTCGGATGGTGTAAAAAAAAACATAAAACAAAACCTATTAACTTACCCAAAACCATGTTGTTTCAAAAACCTGACTTTTAATCAGATATATTTCTTGAAACATTGGACTAAGCCCCCTTTCACATGTCCGCTTCAAAATAAGTATGCTTCAGTTGGTCCATTTTTGCTATACGTGTAGGGGTTTTAAGCCGTCCATGTGTACCATCAGTGTGACGCGAACCGGAATAGAAATGACAGATTTTTAGGTGTTAAAGATGTGTAGTTTACTGTACATATATTAAGCTAATAAATAAATGAAAAAAAAAATGACATTTTTGGTAACCAGCAAAGGTAAAGCAGAAAGCTGCAGGCTTAGATTATCAGGGCTCAGAAGGTCTCTAAAATGAACATGCTATTTATCCCAACCATTGAACACCATAATAATAATAAACAACAAAGCTTTTTCAGAATAGTTGTTTTTATTTCACGTCTCTGAAAAGATGGCATAAAAAGTCCTATACACTGCAAAATGTTACCACTAAAAACTACAGCTCTCTTAAAAAAAAAAAAAAGCCATCCTGCCGCTCTGTCAACATAAAAAATACCATAATACCTCAGGAGCTTTGCAAATGTAATATGGCCTCAAGAAACTATTCCTGAAAAATGTCTGCTCCAAGTGGCGCTCCTTCCCTTCTGAACTTTGTTGTGTTCCCAAACAGTAGTGTGCAACCACATACAGTTGTGCTCAAAAATGTACGTACCCCGGCAGAATTTTTGCTTTCTTGGCCTTTTTCCAGAGAATATGATTGATAACACCAAAATGTATTCTCCACTCATGGTTAGTGGTTGGGTGAAGCCATTTATTGTCAAACTACTGTGTTTTCTCTTTTTAAATCATGATGACAACCCACAACATCCAAGTGAACTTTTCATTAGTTCATTTGAAACACCTGAAATGTTAACAAACGTCCTATATACTATTTTGAAAAAGGGGATAATTTGCGTGAGGCTTCCGGTATATTAGACCCTTAACCGCTTCGCGCCTCAGCCAATTTAATTTTGTTTTTGTTTTTGTTTTTCCTCCCCTTCTTCTAAGAACTATAACTCTTTCATTTTTCTGTCCACATAACCGTATGAGGGCTTGTGTTTGGTGGGATGCATTCTAAACGTTGACTTTCACAGGAGAATCGTCATGACAAGCACCGTGTTCTTCAGCAGAGCCCCAGCTGTCACGGCTCTCTGCAGTCATGACAAGTGCATGCCGATGGGCGCTTGGAATAACTTTGGTGCATTGAATGATTTGCCTGTAACTGCTGCCTCACTGTAGAGGACGCTGTCAGAGATTGACAGCAGTATTTACAGTATTTAGCAGGATAACGGCCCCGCAGCCGGGAAAGATGCAGGCCATGACGTATGACGCTAATGTAATCTTGTTTCTCCAGCACATCCAGCTTGATCAGATTGATATATCGGATCTTTGAAGGCCAAGTCATCACCTTGAATTTTTAGTCATATTCCTTAAATCACTTTTAAACAATTCTTGTAGTGTCATAGGGCAGTGCGAGAGGTCACTGCAGTGCCACAGCCTACTGTAAGAGGGAAGGCAATTAATTTGAAGATACGCATGTAGACGGAAAAAAATACTTAGGTAGGTGGTACTTGTCAAAGTAATATCTCCATGGATGCGATGACCCAGGGTGTCCTAGCTGATTATTATCCAGGACTTCAAGCTTCCAGTCCTGGCTTGCCTTCTTCCTGCAGTGCATGCTGGTGCTGCCTCTTTTTTGTGATGCTCATTCCCCATCCATTCTGACTGTACACATAACATAAACCAAAATGTTATTGTTTAGACTCTGCCACCATCTTCCATTGGTCCATGGGCCAGTTCTGCAGGTCATGTTCCAATTGTAGCTGGCTTCTGTGGTGGTCAGATGTCATTATGAGCTGCACTCTTTGTTGTGTCACCTTTCTATTGTAGCCATTAACCCCTTCCCGACCTGTGACACAGCATATGCTTCATGCTGTGTCACAGAATGATCGCGTCCCTGCAGGCCGAGTGAAAGGGTTAACTGTAATTTCACCCGACATGCTGGAACAGGGGGAGTGGTACTTCAGCCCAGGGGGGTGGCTTCGCCCCCCCCCCCCCCCCCCCCCGTGGCTACGATCGCTATGATTGGCTGTTGAAAGTGACGATTCATTTTCACTTTCAATCAGAGCAATCGTAATATTTCACCAATGAAAATTGGTGAAATATTACAATCCAGCCATGGCCGATGCTGCAATATCATCGGCCATGGCTGGGGACCGTGATCTGCCACCGCCCCCGTCCTCCATCCTGTCCTGTCCTCCGCTCCCCTCTGTCCTCCTGTTCGCTTCCCCCGCAGTCCGATCTCACCCCACGGCTGTCCAATCCCACCCCCGCATACTTACCGACCTCCGGTGTCCCTCCCGGTGTCAGCCCGTCTTCTGCATGGGCGCCGCCATCTTCCAAAATGGCGGGCGCATGCACAGTGTGTCCGCCGAGTCTGCCGACCGGCAGATTCATTCCAGGTACATTTTGAAATCAAAAATAAATAATCAAAGTAAAAAAAAAACAAAAAAAACCCCTTTATCACCCCCAAAGGTAGGGACAATCATAAAATAAAGAAAATATATTTACTTTTATTTTTCCACTCGGGTTAGGGTTAGGGTTAGAATTAGGGTTAGAACTAGGGTTAGGGTTAGAACTAGGGTTAGAACTAGGTTTAGGGTTAGAACTAGGGTTAGGGTTAGAACTAGGGTTAGGGTTGCAGTTAGGGTTAGAATTAGGGATAGAATTGGGTTATATGCACACGGTGCGGATTTGGCTGGCCGCTGCGGATTCGTAGCAGTTTTCCATCATGTTTACAGTACCATGTAAATGTATGGAACACCAATCCGCTGTGCCCATGGTGCGGAAAATACCGCGCGCTGTGTTGTATTTTCTGCAGCATGTCAATTCTTTGTGCGGATTCCGCAGCGTTTTACACCTGTTCCTGAATAGGAATAGGCAGGTGAAATCCGCACAAAAAACACTGGAAATACGCAAGTAAAACGCAGTTCGTTTTACCTGCGGATTTTTCAAAAACTGTGCGGAAAAATCCTCACACTAATCCGCAACGTAGGCACATAGCCTTAGTATTAGGGTTGGAATTAGAGTTTGGGTTGGAATTAGGGTTAGGGTTGGAAATAGGGTTAAGATTAGGGATAGGGGTGTGTTGGGGTTAGGGTTTAGGCTTGTGGTTAGGGTTGGGATTAGGGTTAGGGGTGTGTTGGGGTTAGGGTTAGGGTTGGGATTAGGGTTAGGGGTGTGTTGGGGTTAGGGTTGTGGTTAGGGATGTGATTAGGGTTATGGCTAGAGTTGGAATTAGGGTAGCGGTGTGTTGGGTTAGTGTTGGAATTAGAATTGAGGGGTTTCCACTCTTTAGGCACATCAGGGGTCTCCAAACGTGACATGGCGCCACCATTGATTACAGCCAATCTTGCGTTCAAAAAGTCAAATGGTGCTCCCTCCCTTCCGAACCCCAACGTGCGCCCAAACAGTGGTTTACCCAAACATATGGGGCATAAGCGTACTCAGGAAAAATTGCACAACAACTTTGGGGGTCTAATTTCTCCTGTTACCCTTTGGAAAATAACAAAATGGGGGCTAAAAACGTATTTTTGTGTGAAAAAAATGATTTTTTATTTTCACAGCTCTGCGTTATAAATTTCTGTGAAGCATTTGGGGGTTCAAAGTGCTCACCACAGATCTAGATAAGTTTCTTGGGGGGTCTAGTTTCCAATATGGGGTAACTTGTGGGGGGTTTCTACTATTTAGGCACATCAGGGGCTCTGAAAACGCAACGTGACGCCCGCAGACCATTCCATCAAAGTCTGCATTCCAAAATTACCCTACTTCCCTTTCGAGCCCAGACGTGTGCCCAACCAGTGGTTTACCCCCACATATGGGGTATCAGCGTACTCAGGACAAACTGGACAACACCTTTTGGGGTCCAATTTCTCCTGTTACCCTTGTGAAAATAAAAAATTGCGGGCTAAAAAATAATTTTTGAGGAAAGAAAAATGATTTTTTTATTTTCACTGCTCTGCGTTATAAACTTCTGTGAAGCACTTGGGGTTTCAAAGTGCTCATCGCACATCTAGATTAGTTCCTTGGAAGGTCTAGTTTCCAAAATGGGGTCACATGTGGGAGAGCTCCAATGTTTAGGCACACAGGGGCTCTCCATACGCAACACAGTGTTCTCTAACGATTGGAGCTAATTTCTCAAATGGTGCTCCTTTCCTTCTGAGCCCTGCCTTGCGCCCAAACAGTGGTTTACCCCCACATGTAAGGTATCGCTGTACTTAGAAGAAATTGCCCAACAAATTTTAGGCTCCATTTTATCCTGTTGCCCATGTAAAAATGTAAAAATTGAGGCTAAAAGAATTTTTTTTATGAAAAAAAAATACTTTTTCATTTTTACGGATCAATTTGTGAAGCATCTGGGGGTTCAAAGTGCTCACTATGCATCTAGATATGTTTCTTGGGGGGTCTAGTTTCCAAAAGTGGGTTACTTGTGGTGGAGCTCCAATATTTAGGCACACAGGGGATCTCCAAACGCGACATGATGACCGCTAAATATTGGAGCCAATTTTTCATTCAAAAAGTCACATGGCGCTCCTTCCCTTCCGAGCCCTGTCGTGCGCCCAAACAGTGGTTACCCCCCACATATGGGGTATCGGCGTACTCAGGACAAATTGTACAATAACTTTCGGGGTCCAGTTTCTCCTTTTACCCTTGGGAAAACAAAAAAAATGTTGCTAAAAGATCATTTTTGTGACTAGAAAGTGAAATGTTCATTTTTTCCTTCCATGTTGCTTCTGCTGCTGTGAAGCACCTGAAGGGTTAATAAACTTCTTGTATGTGGTTTTGAGCACCTTGAGGGGTGCAGTTTTTAGAATGGTGTCACTTTTGGGTATTTTCAGCCATATAGACCCCTTAAACTAACTTCAAATGTGATGTGGTCCCTAAAAAAATGGTTTTATAAAATTTTGTTGTAAAAATGAGAAATCGCTGGTCAAATTTTAATCCTTATAACTTCCTAGCAAAATAAAATTTTGTTTCCAAAATTGTGCTGATGTAAAGTAGACATGTGAGTAATGTTATTTCTTAACTATTTTGTGTCACATAACTCTCTGGTTTAACAGAATGAAAATTCAAAATTTGAAAATTGCAAAATTTTCTAAATTTTCGCCAAATTTCCGATTTTTTCACAAATAAACGCAATAATTATCGACCTAAATTTGCTACTAACATGAAGCCCAATATGTCACGAAAAAACAATCTCAGAATCACTAGGATCCGTTGAAGAGTTCCTGAGTTATTACCTCATAAAGGTGCAAATTGCCTCTTCTGAGAAAAAGAGGACTTAAACTCTACAGCGCCACCTATTGGAAGTAGCGATCCTACAAGTCACAATCAACCCTTTAACGAGTCGTGCAATATGACTTAGGATAAAAGCCAAATCAGTATCTCGTTAAAGGGTTGATTGTGACTTGTAGGATCGCTACTTCCAATAGGTGGCGCTGTAGAGTTTAAGTCCTCTTTTTCTCAGAAGAGGCAATTTGCATATTTAAATTCCTAGAGGAGCATTGTACGGCAAATAAGCCTCCTTACCTTGACAAGCCAGAGATGGTATGTCACTCTCCATAAGGAGAAACGATACCCCTTAGACCCTACCTCATAAAGGGACACTGGTCAGAATTGCAAAAAATGGCCAGGTCATTAAGGTCAAAATAGGCTGGGTCATGAAGGGGTTAATTACTTGTTCAGCAATTTGTGCTCCAGTAAATCATCTGTCTGATCAGAGGAGACACAATTAGTCTTCTTTTCCCTTGGGCATTCATGTCGGGTCACCGTTTGTTCTTCCTTGGACCGTGTGTTGTAGGTACCCCCCCCACTGCCAATAGCGGGTGCCAAGATAATCCCCGTTACAACCACTGACAGGTGGAAGTGAATCCTGTAGCTGAACAGTATGTACCTAGTCCTGACCGTCCTTTTTCTGCCCTTTGATGTTAGGACTTTATTCTTGGCTGTAGATTGTTCTGTCCTTTATCACTCCTGGCTAGTGCAGCTGTTGCTAGAGCACGTGTGGTTGTAAAATGATTCGCCTACTGTTTGGGAGCTGTGAGATTTCAGATTTAGGTCTGTGACAGAACCAGATCTGTAGGTATAGGGTGCAGTCTCACCAACATTGGGCAGCTCAGGGGTCGACAGTGCATCATTATATTATGATATATTACACATTTTTAATACATGCTTCCCTTAGTTAATACAATTTGTAATTTCTGCAAAATATTACAGAATTGATGGAATTGCAGCTTTTTTTTTTTTTTTTTTTTTTTTTTTTACAGGCGCAATCCCTCTTATGACCATCGAACTGTGCTTTAAACAGGGTAACAGTTTAAAGAGAATTTGTCACCAAGGTTTTACTACCTAATCTGAGAGCAGCATAATGGAGGGGCAGAGACCCTGGTGCCAGCGATGTGTCACTTAGGCTACTTTCACACTTCCGTCTTTTGTCCTCCGTCGCAATCCGTCGTTATGGGCAAAAAACGGATCCTGCAAATGTGTTCCCAGGATGTGTTTTTTGCCCATAGACTTGTATTAGCGACGGATTGCGACGGATGGGCACACGTCACATCTGTCGTGTTTTGGCGGACGCGACGCACAAAAAAAGTTCAATGTAACTTTTTTTGTGCGATGTGTCC
The DNA here is from genome assembly GCF_051348905.1 of Ranitomeya variabilis. Taxonomy (NCBI): domain Eukaryota; kingdom Metazoa; phylum Chordata; class Amphibia; order Anura; family Dendrobatidae; genus Ranitomeya; species Ranitomeya variabilis. The sequence goes on from NC_135237.1 coordinate 149,500,687, forward strand.
GCCATTTTCGACCGCGCAGGCGCAGCCGAAACTCCGCCCCCTCCTGCACGGACTGTAGAATGGGCAGCGGATGCGTTGAAAAACTGCATCCGCAGCCCACATCTTGCAGTTATTTCACAACGTCTGTCGGTACGTCGGCCCGACGCATTGCGACGGGCCCGTACCAACGGAAATGTGAAAGTAGCCTTACTGCTCTACTTAGTGTAGTTTTAATAAAATCACTGTTTTATCAGCAAGAGATTATAACTAAAAGAATACTTAGCCTGCTTCCTTGAAAACCACGTCCCCAACACTGATTAGTAGCTTTTGCCCATACACAGAAAGTAGCCAATCAGTGGTGGGGGCGGGGTTATACAGAGCTCGGCATTCAGAGAACTGCTAGATCTGCAGCAATTAAAACAGTTTTTAATCAAAGCAACATCACCTAGTAAAATAAGTTATGCATTGCTAAAATCAAGGTCTTTGCCCCTACATCATGCTGCTCTCAGATGGGGTAGCAAAAACTTTGTGACAGATTCCCTTTAACCCTTTAAAGCGAGCAATTGAAATAACAGCCATGTCTTAAGGAACATACACTTTCAAAAAGTATTTCTCTACTGTATAAGTGAACATTGTGTTGTATGACTTGTACCTGTTCTTTGTAAAGAGCAATAAGCCATGAGCATATGCTACCAGAAGATTCTAACCTGGTATCATCCCCAGCCTCGTATGTTAGGCCACTTTCACACTTGCGTTTTGTGGCTTCCGTCGTTGTGCAGTGAAATGACGTATCGACAGAAGTCATGAAAATAGTGAAAAACATGTGCGACGGATCTAGTGAAATGACGGATGCGTCGTTTGTGTTGTTTCTATTTGTCAATGGAAAAATTTCCAGAGAGAGAGAGACGGATCCTGCGTCCATAGACTTCCATTGTAGCCGATGACGGGCAGCGCAGGATGCGTCGCTGACCGATTTTCCGACGTGCACAAAAAACGTTCCTATGACTGTTTTCTCTACACGACGGATCCAGTGCACGACGGATGAAACGGATGGCCATCCATCACAATCCGTCGCTAATACAAGTCTATGGGAAAATGCAGGATCCTTTTTTGCAGGATCCTGCATTCACAAAAAATGACGGATTGTGATGGATTCAAAAAAACGTAAGTGTGAAAGTAGCCTTAGGCCTCTTTCACACTTCCGTCTTTACAGATCCGTCGCAATGTGTCGTTTTGGGAAAAAAAAATTGATCCTGCAAAAGTGCCCGCAGGATGCCTTTTTTTCCCATAGACTTGTATTCGCAACGGATCGCGACGGATGGCCACAGGTCGCATCCATCGTGCGACGGATCCGTCGTGTTTTGGCGGACCGTCGTCACAAAAAAATTTCAATGTAACGTTTTTTTTGTGCGTCACGTCAGCCATTTTCGACTGCGCATGTGCGGCCGAAACTCCGCCCCCTCCTCCCCGGGCTTCAGAATTGGCAGCGGATGCGTCGAAAAACTGCATCTGCTGCCCACGTCGTGCAACAAATTCACAACGTCCGTCGGTACGTCGGCCTGACGCATTGCAACGGGCCCTTACCGACGGAAACGTGAAAGAGGCCTTAGCTGTCCAGTGTTAGGATAAAGACACTCAATGGGTAACTAGTCAAATAGCACAGTTTTATATTGTATAAACCCCTTACAGTAAGTAAATGGGAAAATCAATTTTGCATATTGTCTAAAGAAACTGCACCAAAACAGAAAAGGCCATGCAGGGACATTTCAACAGTAAAGAACTTTGCACACGTGAATCAAACTTTTATATTCCTCTTTTTTCTTGCCCTTTTCTTTTAAAGTTCTTTGTGTGAGCTGCTTTGATTTTCCCCAGGAGACTTAGGGTACTGTCACACTAAACGATTTACCAACGATCACGACCAGCGATACGACCTGGCCGTGATCGTTGGTAAGCGGTTGTGTGGTCGCTGGGGAGCTGTCACACAGACAGCTCTCCAGCGACTAACGATGCCGAAGTCCCCGGGTAACCAGGGTAAACATCGGGTTACTAAGCGCAGGGCCGCGCTTAGTAACCCGATGTTTACCGTGGTTACCAGCGTAAAAGTAAAAAAAAACAAATAGTACATACTCACATTCCGGTGTCTGTCCCCCGGCGTTCTGCTTCTCTGCACTGTGTCTGTGCCAGCCGGAAAGCACAGCGGTGACGTCACCGCTGTGCTCGCTTTCCGGCCGGCGCTCACAGTGCAGAGAAGCAGAACGCCGGGGGACAGACACCGGAATGTGAGTATGTACTGTTTGTTTTTTTTTACTTTTACGCTGGTAACCACGGTAAACATTGGGTTACTAAGTGCGGCCCTGTGCTTAGTAACCCGATGTTTACCCTGGTTACAAGCGAACGCATCGCTGGATCGCTGTCACACACACCGATCCAGCAATGACAGCGGGAGATCCAGTGACGAAATAACGTTCCAAACGATCTGCTACGACGTACGATTCTCAGCAGGATCCCTGATCGCTGCTGCGTGTCAGACACTGCGATATCGTATGGATATCGCTGGAACGTCACGGATCGTACCGTCGTAGCGACAAAAGTGCCACTGTGAGACGGTACCCTTATGTTTGGGATGTGATGTCAGCATTGCTGTTTCAACCTGTAGTAATAAAAGATATACAGTGAGCTTACTGGTAATGTCAATTGCATTGAATTAAGATGTAAAATAGAATTGACCTTCTGAAGATTCTTTGTTGTTGGTCTGGGAGCCAGCTTCTGTAATGTAAAAGAAGTCTTTCATGTCATGTGTGACATAAGCTAATGTAGTAAGCATGTTTATTGTCAAAAATCACTCCCCTTGCACCTTAACCCCTTAACCCCCAGAGCTTTTTTTGGTTTTGCATTTTCATTTTTCGCTCCCCTCCTTCCCCAAGCCATAAATGTTTTATTTTTCCGTCAATATGGTCATGTGAGGGCTTATTGTTTGCGGGACGAGTTGTCCTTTTGAACAACACCATTGGTTTTACCATGACGTGTACTAGAAAACAGGAAAATAATTCCAATTGCAGTGAAATTGCAAAAAAAGTGCAATCCCACACTTGTTTTTTGTTTGGCTGTTTTGCTAGGTTCACTAAATGCTAAAACTAACCTGCCATTATGATTCTCCAGGTCATTCCGAGCTCATAGACACCAAACATGTCTAGGTTATTTTTTATCTAAGTGGTAAAAAAAAATTGCAAACTTTGCTAAAAAACAAAACAACAAAAAACAATTTTCCAATACCCGTAGCGTCTCCATTTTTCGTGATCTTGGGTTGGGAGAAGGCTTATTTTTTGCCCACCGAGCTGACATTTTTAATGATATCATTTTGGTGCAGATATGTTCTTTTGATCTGCCGTTATTGCATTTTAATGCAATGTTGCGGCAACCAAAAAAACGTAATACTGGCGTTTTTGAATTTTTTTTCTCGCTACACCGTTTAGCGATAAGGTTATTTTTTTTATTGATTGGGGGATTCTGAACGCAGCGATACCAAATATGTGTAGGTTTGATTTTTTTTATTATTGTTTTATTTTGAATGGGGCAAAAGGGGGTGATTTGAACTTATTTTTTTTTCATATTTTTGATATTTTTAGAAACATTTTTTTTTTAACTTTTGCCATGCTTCAATAGTCTCCATAGGATGCTAGAAGCTGGCATAGCCTAATCGGCTCTGTTACATAAGGGCGATGCTCAGATTGCCCCTATGTAGCTGAATTACAGCATTGCTATGAGCGCCGACCACAGGGTGGCGCTCACAGCAATCTGGCATCAGCAACCATAGAGGTCTGCAGGAGACCTCTGGTTGTTATGCCAACTCACCGCTGACCCCCGATCACGTGACGGGGGACAGTGGTGCTCACATTTCCGTCCGGATGGCTGGAAGCACTTGTTAAATGCCGCTGTTAGAGTTTGACAGCGGCATTTAACTAGTTAATAGGCGTGGGCGGATCGCAATTCCGCCCTCACCTATTGCAGGCACATAATCAGCTGTTCAAAACAGCTGACATGTCCCGGCTTTGATGCGGGCTCACCGCCAGAGCTCACATCAAAGCGGGGGTTCTGCCATCAGATGTACTATTCCATCCGATGGCAGAAAGGGGTTAAAGAGGACCGGTCACTTGATTAAGAATATTTAGTTAAATATCTTCATAGTTGTTGCTTTTGGAGTGCTCATGTGAAATTTCTAATTTGTCCAACTGGGGTTTCTTAAGTCTTCCTTGGGGGTGTTTGCTTTTACCTCTCTTTCACAGTTGCTGCCAATTGCAGCACTGTTAAACTGTATCTGGAAGGGAGGGTTGAATGTGCATTTTCCCCAGAAAAAACTGAAAAAAACACACATTTGGACTGCAGGCAGAGATTTCACACAATGTGCTCCAAAAGCAACACATATGAATATCTCTACACTAGAGTGCTGCAGCTCAAGACAGAAAAGAACAGCAGAATCTGGGAAGCTTGGTGATTTTTACAGTGTATTTTAACTAAAAAATGTTTGCCCCAAATGACAGGTCCTCTTTAACTGACAGCATGTTCTCCATGTTGTATGTTGTGATTGCAGCTTGTGCAGAGTAGGATGAAAGTCAAGGTGCAGTGGGAGTAAATACAGCACCCTCTGTCACGGGTTTACCGTGACAGAGAGGAGTCAGAAGACCATAGTGTCTTATTTCACCTACTCTTGCACTGATTAGAAGCACTTCTCTTTCATATTAAGTGGTGCTGATTTATTTTAGGATTGCAGGGGTTAATCTGCTCAGTTGAGAGCTCTTGGAAACTTTCCTGTGTTAAGGCTTTCAGCTGTTCACTGTTAGCCACTCCCATCTCCTATGTAATCTAGGCCCTGGCTAGCACTCATTGTCAGAGTTAGCCTATGCCGCATGGCTGGAGGTTGGTGGTTGGTATTTGAGAAGGTGTTTTGGTGGATTTATCTGTGACTCTTGCTAGGTTTTGGGTGCATGCTAATTTCCCCTCCTTCTCCTACTTTAGTTTTACCCCATCCTCCACTCCCCTATGCATTCCCATGTTGTTTATGTGAGTATATTTGTATGGTATTTTCCTTTATCCAGTGTTTGTATTCACCTTGTTAGTCTGGTTGGTGTAATACAGTACATTTCTACTCCCCTTTTCCCTGGGTGGGGAAAGGGTACAGACTAAGGGTAGATTTAGGAGCTAATGCAAGGTACGTGGCCCTGTCGTCTTCACCATTAGATCTAATCCGGAGAACAGGGCAAGCTAGGGCTCCCCTAACGTTAGGGACAGGTAAGGAACCCCAGGTCCCGGGACACCTGACAACAGAGACGTGACATCTTCCCTATGTAGTGCAGGAGTCCACAACCTGTGACCCAGGAGCCACATGTGGCTCTCATGCCCGTGTTATGCGGCACTTGGCTGTCTGCCAACTGGGAACCCATGGATGTAAGTATACTGCCTATAAGGAAGGGGGCACAAGGTTTCAGTTTGTTTTTTTTTTTTTTTTTCAAAATTTGTTTATTAGATTTTTTCAATACAATACAATACAAATCATATCAATCCAATAGTACTGCAGTAATAAGACAATGTTAAATAACAACGTAACCTCAACATCCCTCCCTCCCCCCCCTACAAAATCCAAATTAGAGGCCCCCAAACTTAGCTTACGTATAACCAAGAAGTGTCTCACGAAACTGGTGAGTTACCCCCTATCCTCTGTAGTAAGTACCATTGGGTGTTTTCAAAATGTGCTCTCAGTTTCTCCCTTGTTTCTAGAGGGAGCGAAGGAATAAAAGTAGCCCACGTAGAAAAGAATTTACCCACTTGCTTTTCTCTATTAGTCAGTGCATCCAACCACTCCATTCTGAATATAAACTGGATTTTAGTGCGGATGAAAGGAAGTGAAGGGACTAACGGGCTTAGCCACTGGTGTAAAATGCTCTTCCTAGTCGCCGAAGCCCAAATTATAAATGTTGCCTTAATGTGTTTAGGCAGTTTGTGAGATGACTCGTCTAAGATATTAAATATGGCCCATTGTGGAGTAAGCGTGAAATTTACTTTACAAATATTCTGTAATTCTTTGTGTACCTCTCTCCATAGTTCCAGAATTTGCGGGCAACCCCACAAGTGATGGTAAATGTCAGTGTTACGAGACTTGCATTTAGAACACAAATAGACGGTGGAGGGGGACATTTTAGATTGCATGCAAGGTGTAATATAGGCTCTGTGTAGTATTAAAAGTGCCATGTCCGTGTAGCTGCTGTAAGGCAGAGTCTTTCTCTGCGACACAGTAGCCTCAAAGAGGTCTCCCACCTCCAAGCATGGCATGTCTCTCAGCCATCTCGCCAATCCTGTAGTTTTCCCTTCCCCCACCCACTTTCTACGTAATAAAGAGTAAATGTTGCTTATAGAAGCCGGGTTAGACTTTGCATTACGAATAAACCCATCTAGATTAATTCTCCCCTCCACCCCCCCCACTCCCCCCGACTGACATTTCTGTACCAAACTGCGAGCCTGGAGAAATAAGAATGGTCTGTTACTAAATAGTGGGAATCGCTGAGACGCCAATTCAAAGGATAATATAGAGAAATTAGGATCCAAGAGATCCACTACCTGCCTACAACCTTGGGAAGCCAAAAGCTTATAAAAAGATGGTGCAGAGCCCCTCAAAAACCCCGGGTTTCCCAAAAAGGACTGGAAGGGGGACAAACCAAGCTTTAAATTACAAATTTTCCTGCATTGTTTCCAAGTTTGCAGCGTCTGCCATAGTGATGGATGTTCGTGTATTCCCGTTGGGAGATCTTCCCCACTTAGGTGTAACAAGGCCGGCAACGAGATATGTGGGAAGAATTGTTGCTCTAGTTCAACATTTGCAAAGTGGGAGACACCTCTAATCCAATCAATTGCATATCTAAAATTAGCCGCTAAATTATATCTTCCCAAGTCAGGAAAATTTACTCCACCTTCCAATCTCGTTGCCTGCAATCTTGCAAGACTTATTCGTGATCTACCTCCAACTCCCCAAATGAATTTACGAAAGTTTAGGTTCAATAAGTCCAGGTCTGATCTAGTCAGGAGAAGGGGCAGCGTCTGAAAGGTGTATAATAATTTAGGAAACACTACCATTTTAATTAAATGGCATCTACCAGAAAACGACAGTGTGAAGTGTTTCCATGAATGGAGAAGGTCAATTATGGAGGAGATTAGTGGTTTGTAATTAACTCTATATAAAATAGATGGGTCTGCAGGCAATCGTATCCCCAAGTATTTGATAGAATCCTGGCACCAGTGGAATGGGAATGAGGGGTCGCTCAGCCTCCCGGATCTAAAAACCGCCAAGGCCTCAGATTTACTATGGTTAACCTTAAACCCAGAGCATCTACCAAAATTCTCCAAGATTTGCATAATGGCCGGGATTGCTTTTCCTGGGTTGGCAATAAATAAAAGAACATCATCAGCGAAAGCCGAGATCTTTATAGATGTAGCTCCCACCCTCACCCCCTCAAAAGCTGCCTCGTTCTGTAATGTTCTTAAAAGGGGGTCTAGTGCTATATCAAATAAGAGTGGGGACAGAGGACAGCCCTGGCGTGTTCCCCGCTGAATCTCAAAGGGTCTAGATAGAACATTGTTCACAGACATCCTGGACAGTGGGTGTCTGTAAATTGATTTGACAGCTTCACAAAACCATGGACCAAATTCTCGGAATAATAGCAGATCGTATAGATAATCCCATGCTACCCTATCGAACGCCTTGTCAGCGTCAAGACTGACCACTATAGTTTTCATCTGTTTGTGTGCTCTGCTATGAGATATGACACTTAAAGCTGTCCTAATGTTGTATGTGATGGATTTTCCGTGGATAAATCCAGTTTGTTGTGGCGAGATCAAATTTGGAATTATTTTTTGTAGTCTATCTGCCAGGATTTTTGTAAAAATTTTAAAATCCGAATTTAATAACGAGATAGGTCTATATCCCTCTACCTGAGTGTGGTCTTTACCTGGTTTTGGTAGAACAATAACCACCGCCTCATTGAACCGGTCTGGTAAGTGGCCCGATTCAACTATATTATTAAATAATTCACTTAAATGGGTAGCTATATGTGTTCCTAGGATTTTATAATGTTCATTGCTGAACCCGTCTGGGCCTGGTGCTTTGGAAAGTTTAAGTTTGGTTAAGGTCTGTAAAATTTCTGAGGGTGTAATAGGGGAGTTGATGGTTTCTCTCTCTTCTATTGTGAGCGCCGGAGCAAGGTGGCCCTTAAGGAAATCCCCAGTCCCTCTTCCTCCTCCCGCCTCTGATTTATATAAATCGCCGAAAAAGGATCGAAATTCATCCACTATCTCCTCATTATTAGTTAAAGTGTGACCATTGCGTTGTTGTATTTTATATATTTTCGTTGCTTTCCTGTAAGGCCTTGTAAGAGATGCAAGCAATTTCCCCGGTTTATTACCCCATTTAAAGTATTTTTGTTTTTGATAGTCCAAATTGAACATAGCCATCTCATGGGCCAGAGTATCCGCCTCCTCCTTTGCCCTCAAAAATTTTTCTTTGGTCAGTGGGGAGTTATTCAGTTTAAAATCTTTGTAAGCTTGGGTTACTGATTTTTGTGTTTCCATTGCTCTTTTCATAATTTCTTTTTTTTTATGACTAACATAAGAGATAATTTTACCCCTCAGTACTGCCTTAGAGGCCATCCAAAACAAGTGTGCGTCATCACAGTGAATTTGATTATCGTTTTTATATTCTCCCCAAGACATCTGCAAATATTTTTTAAAATCATCTGATTGGTATAGGTAAGAAGGGAAGCGCCACCTCCTCTCCTGATGAACTGGAAATACTAGTCTAGATTGGAACGTCACCGGGGCATGATCTGAAATGTGAATAGTTTGTATAGTAGACTGTGTCACTAAGGGCACCAATGACTCATGTAACAACCAACAATCGATCCTGGCGTGTGAGTCATGTACGTGGGAGTAGTGAGAGTAATCCCTCTCCAAGGGGTGTTGTAATCTCCATATATCAATCAAGTCAAAATGGTCTATTAATGAATGAATGATGCTCCCCTGCACCGGTCGATAAGTATCTTTAGGGTTGGATCTATCCATGGATATGTCTGCTACCTCGTTAAAGTCGCCTCCCATAATCACCCTTGACGTATCCCACCCTGCCAACCTCTCTCTCAGTTTAACCTGAAATTGAACCTCAGGTGTGTTTGGGGCATAAATATTGACCAAACTAAAACACATTCCCTCAATTATAATTTTAACCAAAAGAAATCTGCCCTGAGGGTCTTCTAAGGTGTCAAGTATCTCATAATTGAGGCCATTGTATATCAGTACAGCTACTCCTCTTTGTTTTTTTGTGTAAGAAGCCTCGGCACAAAGTGTGTATTTTCTACTTAACAGAGAGGGGTGATTACCCCTGATCCAATGTGTTTCTTGGAGGAAAATGATGTGGAAGTTTTGTTTTTGTAAAAAATTTAGGACCTTTTTCCTCTTAACTAGGGAGTTCAGTCCATTGACATTCCATGAGCACCATTGTAAGGAGCGGATAGTGGTATCTTTAGTACCTGCTTGGTCTGTCATTAACCTATCCCCTTTCGGGTGACCACCAGACCCACCTGCAGAAGCTGTAAGTGAGATCCCCACCCATCCCAGCGAGTGAGCGCGAGACCTCCCAGAACCTGAGAATTAAGTATACGTAAGCAGAGCCTCTCCCCCCCTCCCAACTCCCCCCCCCAAATAAACTTTATAACTATAACAGAGATACTCAACCAAAGAGTGAGCATAACATAGAAAATAAACATGCCGCCTGAGGGCAAAAGAGTAATGGCATAAACACGACATCACTTAATAATGACAAATTAGAGCAGCTCCTCTTATTCAGGGTTTGTTAGAGTTAGAATGAGCCCGGGGTGTATCCTGGAGAAATTCCAGAGCCTTTTCTGGGTCATTAAAGGACCGATTTTTACCCTCCATGACAAAGCGCAGAATCGAGGGATATTGCAGGCTAAAGCGAATGTTTTTATCCACCAAAATTTTACAAGCAGGGTTGAAGGCTTTACGTTTGGCCGCCATTGCAGCCGAGTAATCTTGGAACAAAAGTAGTTTATGGTTCTCAAACAGCAGGGTGCGTTGTTTTCTAAATGCAGTCAAGATGCGGGTTTTATCTTGGAAATCCAGGATTTTAAAGATGACTGGACGTGGCCTATCACCCTCTCCTCCCCTTGGTGGTCCCAACCTGTGTGCTCTCTCAACAGCCATTACGCCCGAAGCTGGTATCACCCCAAGAGCTTTAGGCAGCCACTCAGATGTAATTTTAACTAGCTCCGAGGGAGGGATAGACTCTGGGAGGCCTATAAGTCTCAGATTGTTACGACGAGACCTATTTTCAAGGTCATCTACTTTGTCTAGAAGATCTGAAATGACCTTTTCTTTGTTATCCAGTTTATCTTTGAGGGTCATGGTAGAGTCCTCCAGGTCTGATATTCTTTGTTCCACTTCTGCTATGCGTGTGCCCTGGGTATTAACTTGTGAAACTATTGTGTCCAATGAAGTTTGAAAAGCTGCCAAGCGATTGTCTATCTCAGGCATCAGCCGTTCTATGATAGCAGTTGCAATGGACTGTGAGTTTTCTATATTGATATCGTCTTTTTGTGACAAAGGCGATGCGCCTGCTTGGTTACGTGTAGAGCTTCTGCCAGACTTGGCATTTTTACCCACAAATTTGTCCATTATGAGATGGAAGCCTAAGATAGTTAGTAAAGTTGTCAGTGATGTCGTTATGCGTAGCAATTACATCAGGGGATAAATTCGGATATCTTTTAGATTGTTGCCCTAAATGGGCTTTCACTCATGACTTTGCATGAATTATACCAGAAGAATTAAAAGAGCCTTTCATAAAAATGTTGTATATACACTTCAGACAATATAAAGCTGTGGCTTGAGCCAGTCCAGAATCCCAGCTGTGTAGTTGTGCAAAGATCCCAGCAGACTGTTACTAGTACCAGGTGTGCTTTCTGTAAGTTCATAGAAATGTCTCTCCCTACGTTTCACACCCCACCGGTATTATGATTTTCTAGGATCAAGATGTTACTCTCCTTCTCCTGCACTGGCACTATATCTTCCAGTGGGTCTCCAAAGAAGTATTGCCCGCTAAGTATAGGGCTAATTTAGGTCCTATAATCGTCTCCCACCTCCTCAGTGTCTAGGTGTGATGATTGTCCCCTGTGCCTCTCACTCTGTCACAGCGGCAGCAGTAGCAGTTTAGCTTCTCTCTCCCCTCCAGCGGTGTGTGGCATTAATGAGGACCTGCACGCTGTCTGGCAAGATGGCGCCGGCTCACCTCCTCTTCCCGTGCAGATCTTCCCGCACACCTGTGACGCCGCTTACCAACCCGGGGCGCTTGGAATCACACCGGCAACTCCTGCTTCTCTTCCTCTCGGCGGTGATCGATGCCGCTATGTGCAGAGCTCCCCTTCACCTCCGGCTCCTTCACCGCTTCTGGCCTCTGAGCGCCGGAAAGGAGCGGCGCTGCACACTGTGAGGTATGTGGTGCTGCCTGCACCTGGTGACTCCCGGGGAGTCCGGAAAGCCGGGATTGCAGTGGGAATCCCTTGTCCGGTCCCTATCCTGGGCTCGGTATGAGAAACGGGCGTTAAAAGAAATTTTCTGCGCCCTTGGTCCAGGAGCTCTGATAAGAAGCGGCCATATACAAGCTCCGCCTCCCGGAAGAACCCAGTTTGTTTTTTTGTGGTTAAACTTTGTGATTATATTGGGACTGAGAAGCTAATGGTAATTGTTACAAGTGGAGGGAGGGGTCCCGATGAATGTGGCTCGCAGCCGTCTATTGAAGCAGAATGTGGGTCTCAAGGTAATAAAATTTGTGGTAACTGTTACTGCTCTGGAAGAGACTCAATAAGAATACATTTATTTTCTCCATGTAGCCACTCTTCCAGTCAGACAGCGGAACATGTTTACACCAGTATTTGCCTGGCCTGCAGATTATCACTATGTCTGCTGGTAAATACCATTTTTTTTTAGCTAGCTGGTTCCTTTTAATGACTTTTTTTTACAGTCCCAATCCCCGGGGCAAGTTATTATTTTCTCTGATCCACCACACTGCCAATGACAGTTATCACAACTGATGTCAAACACAATGTCAATGGCCCCTTACTTATGGCTGGACCTAAAGGTAAATGGTAATTTGATGATATGTCAACTTTTCTGCCCTCTATATGTCTAACTGGGGACTTTTACTGCATTTACTGTAAAAAGGGACGTGTTAATGTTCCCATGGATGTCCTCCTCTTATTTTTCCTTTAACCAGCACTGCTGAAGATGATGTAACAGTGGAATAATCAATGAGCTCTGCTCTTGTCGTCCAATATATTATCTTTTGATTCTTGAATTTCAATCATATTTGATGGGGATTAAGGAGCTCAGAGCCTTTACCATGACCCTTAAGCTGCTTTGGTTAAGTGGGATTTAACTAAATAGAAATAGCTTTATTTTGTTATTCTTCCTAAGAGCCAGAACAAAATTAAGAAATTGCTTCATTACATAATCTTTGCTGGCATTGTCAGCCACATAAGGGATTTGCACTTCCTTTGTTTTATCGCAACACTAACAAGCTAAGAGATACCAGTTTACGGATGGTGTCTGGTAATTCCTATTAAGGTACCTTCACACGAAGCGACGCTGCAGCGATAGCGACAACGATGCCGATCGCTGCAGCGTCGCTGTTTGATCGCTGGGGAGCTGTCACACAGACCGCTCTCCAGCGACCAACGATGCCGAGGTCCCCGGGTAACCAGGGTAAACATCGGGTTGCTAAGCGCAGGGCCGCGCTTAGTAACCCGATGTTTACCCTGGTTACCAGCGTAAAAGTAAAAAAAAAAAACAGTACATGCTCACCTGCGCGTCCCCCGGCGTCTGCTTCCTGACACTGACTGAGCTCCGGCCCTAATAGCACAGCGGTGACGTCACCGCTGTGCTTTCACTTTCACTTTAGGGCCGGCGCTCAGTAAGTGTCAGGAAGCAGACGCCGGGGGACGCGCAGGTGAGTATGTACTGTTTGTTTTTTTAACTTTTACGCTGGTAACCAGGGTAAACATCGGGTTACTAAGCGCGGCCCTGCGCTTGGTAACCCGATGTTTACCCTGGTTACCAGTGTAAAACATCGCTGGTATCGTTGCTTTTGCTTTCAAACACAACGATACACGGCGATCGGACGACCAAATAAAGTTCTGGACTTTATTCAGCGACCAGCGACATCACAGCAGGATCCTGATCGCTGCTGCGTGTCAAACTAAACGATATCGCTAGCGAGGACGCTGCAATGTCACAGATCGCTAGCAATATCGTTACAAAGTCGTTTCGTGTGAAGGTACCTTTAGACACAAACACACTGGATTGTGCAATTGCGACTTTTTTTAACAGAACGCTGTTTTATGCTAAGTTTAGCTAACAGAATCTGCAGAAAACATTATAATTGGAATTCACTAAACTGGATTTTTGTATGATTCCGTAGATCTTAAAATTAGCATTATTGTATTGAAAACTGGTTAAAAAAGTTTCCAGGATGTGAGAAAAGAGTCTGACCTTTTTTAATAAATGAGTGTTAGTTACTCTCTTGAAAGACTGACACTCTCTTTAGACTGACCCCGAGTCATGTTCTCTTGATTCATTATATGGGGTGTATTTTGTATGGAGCATCTTATGGGGCCCGTCTTGAACTTTATGGAGCATTCTATGGGGCATATTTTGTATGAAGCATCTTATGGGGCCCATCTTGAACTTTATGGTGCATTATATGGGGCATATTTTGTATGAAGCATCTTATGGGGCCCATCTTGAACTTTATGGTGCATTATATGGGGTGTATTTTGTATGTAGCATCTTATGGGGGCCCATCTTGAACTTTATGGAGCATTCTATGTGGCATATTTTGTATGGAACATCTTATGGGGCCCATCTTGAAGTATACAGTTAGGTCCATATATATTTGGACAGAGACAACATTTTTCTAATTTTGGTTACAGACATTACCACAATGAATTTTAAACAAAACAATTCAGATGCAGTTGAAGTTCAGACTTTCAGCTTTCATTTGAGGGTATCCACATTAAAATCGGATGAAGGGTTTAGGAGTTTCAACTCCTTAACATGTGCCACCCTGTTTTTAAAGGGACCAAAAGTAATTGGACAATTGACTCCAAGGCTATTTCATGGGCAGGTGTGGGCAATCCCTTCGTTATGTCATTCTCAATTAAGCAGATAAAGGGCCTGGAGTTGATTTGAGGTGTGGTGTTTGCATTTGGAAGGTTTTGCTGTGAAGTAAACATGCAGTCAAAGGAGCTCTCCTTGCAGGTGAATCAAGCCATCCTTAAGCTGCGAAAACAGAAAAAACCCATCCGAGAAATTGCTACAATATTAGGAGTGGCAAAATCTACAGTTTGGTACATCCTGAGAAAGAAAGAAAGCACTGGTGAACTCATCAATGCAAAAAGACCTGGGCGTCCACGGAAGACAACAGAGGTGGAGGATAGAAGAATAATCTCCATGGTGAAGAGAAACCCCTTCACAACAGCCAACCAAGTGAACAACACCCTCCAGGAGGTAGGCGTATCAATATCCAAATCTACCATAAAGAGAAGACTGCATGAAAGTAAATACAGAGGGTTCACTGCATGATGCAAGCCACTCATAAGCATCAAGAATAAAAAGGCTAGACTGGACTTTGCTAAAAAAAGCCAGCACAGTTCTGGAAGAACATTCTTTGGACAGATGAAACCAAGATCAACCTCTACCAGAATGATGGAAAGAGAAAAGCATGGCAAAGGCGTGGTACAGCTCATGACCCAAAGCATACCACATCATCTGTAAAACACGGCGGAGGCAGTGTGATGGCTTGGGCATGCATGGCTGCCAGTGGCACTGGGTCACTAGTGTTTATTGATGATGTGACACAGGGCAGAAGCAGCCGAATGAATTCTGAGGTATTCCAAGACATACTGTGTGCTCAGATCCAGCCAAATGCAGCCAAACTGATTGGTCGTCGTTTCATACTACAGATGGTCAATGACCCAAAACATAAAGCCAAAGCAACCCAGGAGTTAATTAAAGCAAAGAAGTGGAATATTCTTGAATGGCCAAGTCAGTCACCTGATCTCAACCCAATTGAGCATGCATTTCACTTGTTAAAGACTAAACTTCAGACAGAAAGGCCCACAAACAAACAGCAACTGAAAACCACCGCAGTGAAGGCCTGGCAGAGCATCAAAAAGGAGGAAACACAGCGTCTGGTGATGTCCATGAGTTCAAGACTTCAGGCAGTCATTGCCAACAGAGGGTTTTCAACCAAGTACTAGAAATGAACATTTTATTTAAAATTATTGAATCTGTCCAATTACTTTTGGTCCCTTTAAAAACAGGGTGGCACATGTTAAGGAGTTGAAACTCCTAACCCCTTCATCCAATTTTAATGTGGATACCCTCAAATGAAAGCTGAAAGTCTGAACTTCAACTGCATCGGAATTGTTTTGTTTAAAATTCATTGTGGTAATGTTTATAACCAAAATTGGAAAAATGTTGTCTCTGTCCAAATATATATGGACCTAACTGTATGGAGCATTATATGGGGCGTATTTTGAATGGAGCATCTTATGGGGCCCATCTTGAACTTTATGGAGCATTATATGGGGTGTATTTTGTATGGAGCATCTTATGGGGCCCATCTTGAACTTTATGGAGCATTATATGGGGCGTATTTTGTATGGAGCATGTTATGGGGCCTGTCTTGAAGTATATGGAGCATTATATGGGGCGTATTTTGAATGGAGCATCTTATCGGGCCTATCTTGAACTTTATGGAGTATTATATGGGGCGTAATTTGTATGGAGCATCTTATGGGGCCCATCTTGAACTTTATGGAGCATTATATGGGGCATATTTTGTATGGAGCATCTTATGGGGCCCATCTTGAACTTTATGGAGCATCTTATGGGTCCCATCTTGAACTTTATGGAGCATTATATGGGGCATATTTTGTATGGAGCATCTTATGGGGCCCATCATCAACTTTATGGAGCATTTACCAGTAGCTGCTGCAATTCCCAACCTAGGCTTATACTCGAGTCAATAAGTTTTCCCAGTTTTTTTGTGGTAAAATTAGGTGCCTCAGCTTATACTCAGGTCGGCTTATACTCGAGTATATACGGTATTAATATTTGCCAAATGCCAGAATAATTAGAGAGAATGTTTTAAGGCATTTTTATCACTTACTGCAAAGTTAAAAGTTTACATGCACTAAGATTACTGTTCCTTTAAACAATTCTGAACTGCCCATATGATGATGTCATGTGTTTGGAAGCTTCTGATAGGTTTCTTTTGGCAACATCTGAGTTAATTAGAGACACACCTGTGGATGTATTTTAATACACACATGAAACACGCTTCTTCTTTGTGTAGCATCATGGAAAGTCTCAAGAAATCAGCAAAAGATATCAGGAAGAGAATTGTGGACTTGCACAAGTGTGGTTCATCCTTGGGTACAACGTTAAGATACCTTAACGTGTCAGGTTCATGTGTACAAACAATTACACGCAAGTACAAACAAGATGGGATTGCCCAGCCATCAAATCGCTCAGGAAGGAGACGGGTTCTGTGTCCTAGAGATGAACATGCTTTGGTCCGACATGTGCATATCAACCCAAGGACAAAAGCAAGAGACCTTGAGAAAATGATGATGGAAGCTGGTAAGATTGTGTCAGTATCCACAGTGAAACTAATACTGCATCAACATGGGCTGAAGGGCCACTCTGCCAGGAAGAAGCCATTACTCCAAAAGAAACATAAAAAAGCCAGATTAATGTTTGCAAATGCACAAGACCTTATTTTTTGGAGTCCTGTGGTCTGATGAAACTAAAATTGACCTATTTGGGCATAATGACCATCGTTACGTTTGGAGGAAAAAGGGAGAAGCTTGGAAGCCTAAAAATACCATCCCAACTGTGAAACACGAGGGTGGCAGCATCATGTTGTGGGTTTGTTTTGCTGCAGGAGGGACTGGTGCACTTCACAAAATAGATGGCATCATGAGAAAAGAAGATTATGTGACAATACCGAAGCAACGTCTCAAGACATCTGCCAGGAAGTTAAAGCTTGGGTGGAAATGGGTCTTCAAAGTGGACAATGACCCGAAGCATACTGCCAAAATGGTAACAAAGTGGCTTAAGGATAACAAAGTCAATGTTTTGGAGTGGCCATCACAAAGCCCTGATCTCAATTCTATTAAAAATTTATGGGCAAAGCTGAAAAGGTAGGTGCGAGCAAGGCGACCTCTACACACCCGGATCAGTTACATCAGTTTTGTCAGGATGAATGGGCTCAAATTCCAACCAACTATTGTGAGAAGCTTGTGGAAGGATAACCCAAACGTTTGACCCAAGTCATTCAGTTTAAGGGCAATGGTACCAAATATTAATGAAATGTATGTAAACTTTTGACTTTGCAGTAAGTAATAAAAATGCCTTAAAACATTCTCTCTCTCATTATTGTGGCATTTGGCAAATATTAATAATTATGGTAATTGACCTAAAGCGGGAAAGGTTTATTCTAATTTCATGTCAGATATTGAGAATAACATGTATATGTGTCTTTTTATATAGTGTATGTACACTTCTAGTTTGAACTGTATACAGTGAGTGAAATAAGTATTTAGTACACTACCTATTTTGCAAGTTTTCCCACCTAGAAAGAATGGAGAGATCTGTTATTGTTATCATAGGTACATTTCAACGGTTAAAGACCGAATCTAAAACTAAAAACTAGAAAATCACATTGTATGATTTTTACATAATTAATTTGCATTTCATTGCCTGAAATAAATATTTGATACAATAAAAAATAAAAAAAAGCAGAATTTAATCTTTGGTACAGAAACCTTTGTATGCAAAGCACCCCCAAAGTATGACGTTTTGCCCACCTTGCTCCATGGTTGGGACAGTGTTTTTGCTCCAAACACGGCAAATGGAGTTGATATCAAAGAGTTCTATTTTAACCCATTAACGACCAGGGGTATTTTTGATTTTGCATTTTCATTTTTTGCTCCCCTTCTTCCCAGAGCCATAACTTTTTTTTTTTTTTTTTTGGTCAAAATAGCCATGTGAGGGCTTGTTTTTGCGTGAAGAGTTCTTTTTTTGAACAACACCATTGGTTTTACCATGTCATGCAATAGAAAGTGGGAAAAAAATTCTGTCCGGTGAAATTGCAGAAAAAGTGCAATCCCACACTTGTTTTTTGTTTGGCTTTTTTACTAGGTTCACTAAATGCTAAAACTGACCTGTCATTATGATTCTCCAGGTCATTACGAGTTCATAGACATCAAACATGTCCAGGTTCTTTTTTATCTAAATGGTGAAAGAAAATTCCAAAGTTTGTTTGAAAACGGTAACCTTTTTTTTTTTTTTTTCTGAGACCCGTAGCGTCTCCATTTTTCAGGATCTGGGGCCGGGTGAGGGCTTATTTCTCCTTCGCCTCATTGGGGGATACAGACCGTGGGTGTATGCTGCTGCCACTAGGAGACTGACACTAAGTGATACAAAAAAAGTTAGCTCCTCCCCTGCAGTATACACCCTCCTGCTGGCTCTCAGCTAACCAGTTCTTGCTTAGTGTCTGTAGGAGGCACTAGGGTCTGGTTCAGACCCCAACGTTTTTATTTTATTTTTTACTTCAATTGGATAATGCCATGGTTGTGCCATACGTCAATCATCTAGCAGGTACCCACAGTCAAGAGCCATGGCCGAGTTACCTCACACTCTCTGATGGGCCGAGATCTATCATTCGGAGATCTCGGCAGTACATATCCCTGGAGTAGAATACTGGGCGGCAGACATATTCAGCCGTCAGGGATTCTCCTCAAGTGAGTGGGAACTTCACCTGGAAGTCTTCCATCAGATCTGCCTTCACTAGAGTACTCCAGATGTAGGTCGGATGGCGTCCAAACTGAATGCCAATATACTCAAGTTCATGGTTCGGCCTCGAGATCCAAGAGCATGCTCTATTCTTCCATGGTACCAATTTCCATAACCCCTCTTCCACTACTTCCGAGATCTTTTTGGAAGCAGAAAGGGCCCCAGTGATCCTGGGAGACCCGCACTGACCATGTCAGGATTCCTCGCTTGCGGTACTAGTATTTTTCCGTCTTATTGCAACAAAAGTGCAAATATGGACTCCCTTGTGGGGAGTCTTCGCCTGTGGTTCTTCCCTATCACACACCGTTAGATCTTTGGGACCTTAGTGGTTCTGGGGGTCTTACAGTAGACTCCTTTATTGATCAGGACAGACTTTACTATAAGGGAATGTCGCTCCCTTTTTTTCTCTGCGTTCTTGTCATCCTGATGAGTCTTCAGAGCTTGCCGCTCTGTTCTTTCAGACTTTTTTCCTTATTACCATCAAGGCAAGGTTGTCCTCAGGCCATCCCCTTCCCTTGTTACCAAGGTGGTATTGTATTCACACTGTTACAGGGGCATCGTCCTTCCCTCATCTCTTTCGGCTCCAGTCCACAAAATGGAATGGGTTCTCCATAATCTGGACGAAGTGAGTGCTCCGAGTAGGTACGTATCGAGGACGGCGTCCTTCCGAAGGTTGGACACTTTATTCGGGCTTCCCGACGGTAAGAAGAAGGCTTCCTGACGGTCACAGGAAGGGTTTAGCCGTTTCATCAGCCATGTTAGCCTGGTGGATTCGTTACACCATCCAGGAGTCCTTCCGTGCTACATGTTAGCCTATCTCCCTGTCTGAGGGCTCTAGGCACCAGATGTCGGCAAGCACGGCTGCAAGCTTGCGGATTCGTCCAGTCCGCATGCATTCTTGAAGCACTATAATTCCCACCCTTCCACAGAAGTGAGTCTGGGCAGGCGCACTTGTAAGTAGCGGTTACACAGGGCCTGATCTATTGTTGTCCCCACTCAGGGACTGCTTTGGGACGTCCCACGGTCTTTGTCCCCCAATGATGTGAAGGAGAAATATTTTTGAGAGATTTTTGTGTACTCACCGTAAAATCCTTTTCTCCGAGCCATTCATTGGGGGACACAGCTCCCACCCTATTATTAGCTTGTGCTTGTTTTTATAATTTGACATGCTATACTCTCATATATATAATATGACATGCTATACGCTCATATGTTGTTATTGATCTCCTACTGCTTTTGCACCGAACTGGTTAGCTGACAGCCAGCAGGAGGGTGTATACTGCAGGGGAGGAGCTAACTTTTTTTGTATCACTTAGTGTTAGCCTCCTAGTGGCAGCAGCATACACCCACGGTCTGTGTCCCCCAATGAATGGCTCAGGGAAAAGGATTTTACGGTGAGTACACAAAAATCCCTGATTTTTGCGCACCGATCTGGTGTTTTTGTTGAAACCATTTTGGTTTGTATACAATTTTTTGATCGCCTGTTATTGCATTTTATTGCAATGTTGCAGCGACCAAAAAAAATGTAATTCTGGCATTTTTTTTTTCTCGCTACGCCGAGATCAGAGTTTCACTAATCTAATTGGTGTAATGTAGTCTTCATATTTTATCTGCAAGGAAGCTGAGCTGGCATCCCTAAACTAGAATTGTAATTATAGAAACCATGTTATCTGCTGGCCTTTTCTGATGTATCATGACTGATCTCAGAGGTGCCAGCAACGCCAAGTTACTGGAGCTCTAGCATCTTATTCTGTAGGATAAAAGCTAATCGCTTAAGCTCAGTTTACTTTTCGTTTTGGGGATTACGGTACATTTGACTTAAAAGTATGAAAAGTGGCAGTAAAGGTATTTACCAGAAAAAGGAAAGAGTCTGAAACGAAGGTTAAAGGACTCCTAAAGTACCCGCTTTTTTCCCCCAAAATACTGGCAAAAGTTAAAAAAAAAAAAAAAGTGGTGTAGTGGTAAGGCTCAACAGAGTGCAACTTCAAAGTTAGATATGGAATCAGTCATTCTCCTCTAATGTCCTATATTTTGTATGTCAGACTCAAGGACAGTCATGGCAACTAATATGACGTAACTATAATGGGGTCCGTTTTGGTTTGCTTTAGGGCATCTTCCAAATGATGGTCACTTTACTTGAAACCAAACAGACCCCTTTATAGATAAAGGGATACGGATACGAAGGACTCCTGTCAAAATGTTATCCTCTTAAGGCCACGTTCACACGTTCAGTATTTTACCACAGTATTTTTAAGCTAAAACCAGGAGTGGGTGATAAATGCAGAAGCGGTGACATGTTTCTATTATGCTTCTCCTCTGATTGTTTCACCCCTGGTTTGGGCTTACAAATGCTGAGGTAAAATACTGACCAAATACTGAACTAGTCATAAAGGGTATATCTGGGAGTTTCTGAAAAACAGAACATGTGCCTAAGCACTTACAGGCAGGTAGTTATTACTTACCTGCCTGTTGTGCACAGACCACTCCTGCCGGCGATTCAACGGCCTCACGTTGACAAAGTGGTGGATTAGTTTCCGCTCAGTTCTGTGTTGTGATTCGGTTCGTGGGCTCCCCCGGTGGTCTCTTGTGGTACTGGTGTCCTGCAAGCTTTGCCTTCTCAGTTCACCTGTTCCTATCAGGATGTGGGAGTATCCTATTTAACCTTGCTCCTCAGTCATTCTAATGCTGGCCATCAATGTATCCAGAGTGATTCTGTTGCATGTTCCTGCTCCCAGTTTTCTGCTCAGCTAAGTTGGACACTTTAGTCCTTTTTTTTTTTTTTTTTTTTCCCTCTTCTATTGAGATGGATCCTGTGAAGGTTCGGGCTATTTGTGACTGGACGCAACCGACTTCTCTTAAGGGCCTTCAGAAATTTTTGGGCTTTGCTAACTTTTATCGTCGATTCATAACTGGTTTTTCTAGCGTTGTCAGGCCTTTGACTGATTTGACTAAAAAGGGTGCTGATGTTGCAGATTGGTCTCCTGCTGCTGTGGAGGCCTTTCGGGAGCTTAAGCGCCGTTTTTCTTCTGCTCCGGTGTTGTGCCAGCCTGATGTTTCTCTTCCTTTTCAGGTGGAAGTTGATGCTTCCGAGATCGGAGCGGGGGCGGTTTTGTCGGAGAAAAGTTCAGATTGTTCAATGATGAGACCTTGTGCGTTCTTTTCTCGAAAATTTTCGCCCGCCGAGCGAAATTATGACGTCGGTAATCGGGAGCTTTTGGCGATGAAGTGGGCATTCGAGGAGTGGCGTCATTGGCTTGAGGGTGCTAAACATCAGGTGGTGGTCTTGACTGATCACAAAAATTTGATTTATCTTGAGTCGGCCAGACGTCTGAATCCTAGACAGGCGCGCTGGTCGTTGTTTTTCTCCCGGTTTAATTTTGTGGTTTCGTATCTGCCAGCTACTAAGAATGTGAAGGCGGATGCCCTTTCTAGGAGTTTTGAACCTGATTCCCCTGGTGATTCTAAACCTACGGGTATACTTAAGGATGGGGTGATATTGTCTGCTGTCTTCCCAGACCTGCGACGTGCTTTACAAGAGTTTCAGGCGGATCGGCCTGATCGTTGTCCGCCTGGTAGATTGTTTGTGCCGGATGAGTGGACCAATAGAGTCATCTCGGAGGTTCATTCTTCTGCGTTGGCAGGTCATCCGGGAATTTTTGGTACCAGAGATTTGGTGGCTAGGTCCTTCTGGTGGCCTTCCCTGTCTCGGGACGTGCGTACTTTTGTGCAGTCTTGCGATGTTTGTGCTCGGGCCAAGCCTTGTTGTTCTCGGGCTAGTGGGTTGTTGTTGCCCTTGCCTGTTCCTAAGAGGCCTTGGACACACATCTCTATGGATTTTATTTCTGATCTCCCTGTTTCTCAGAAGATGTCCGTCATTTGGGTGGTGTGTGACCGCTTTTCTAAGATGGTTCATTTGGTGCCCTTGCCCAAGCTGCCTTCCTCATCTGAGTTGGTGCCCCTGTTTTTTCAGAATGTGGTTCGGCTGCATGGTATTCCGGAGAATATCGTTTCCGACAGGGGATCCCAGTTTGTGTCCAGATTTTGGCGGGCGTTTTGTGCCAGGATGGGCATTGATTTGTCTTTTTCGTCTGCATTTCATCCCCAGACAAATGGCCAGACGGAACGTACTAATCAGACCTTGGAGACTTATTTGAGGTGTTTCGTGTCTGCTGATCAGGATGACTGGGTCTCCTTTTTGCCGTTGGCTGAGTTTGCCCTTAATAATCGGGCCAGTTCTGCCACTTTGGTCTCTCCTTTCTTTTGCAATTCAGGGTTCCATCCTCGTTTTTCATCTGGTCAGGTGGAGTCTTCGGATTGTCCTGGAGTGGATACCATGGTGGATAGGTTGCATCGTATTTGGGGGCAGGTGGTGGACAATTTGGAGTTGTCCCAGGAGAAGACTCAACGTTTTGCTGTCGTGTTGGTCCTCGTCTTCGTGTTGGGGACTTGGTGTGGTTGTCCTCCCGTTTTGTCCCTATGAGGGTCTCTTCTCCTAAGTTTAAGCCTCGGTTCATCGGTCCTTATAAGATTTTGGAAATTCTTAACCCTGTGTCTTTTCGTTTGGACCTCCCAGCATCCTTTGCTATCCATAATGTCTTCCATCGGTCATTATTGCGGAGGTATGAGGTACCACTTGTGCCTTCTGTTGAGCCTCCTGCTCCTGTGCTGGTTGAGGGTGAATTGGAGTACATGGTGGAGAAAATCTTGGACTCCCGTGTTTCCAGACGGAGACTTCAATATCTGGTGAAATGGAAGGGCTACGGTCAAGAGGATAATTCTTGGGTTACAGCTTCTGATGTTCATGCTTCTGATTTGGTCCGTGCCTTTCATAGGGCTCATCCAGATCGCCCTGGTGGTTCTTGTGAGGGTTCGGTGCCCCCTCCTTAAGGGGGGGGTACTGTTGTGATTCGGTTCGTGGGCTCCCCCGGTGGTCTCTTGTGGTACTGGTGTCCTGCAAGCTTTGCCTTCTCAGTTCACCTGTTCCTATCAGGATGTGGGAGTATCCTATTTAACCTTGCTCCTCAGTCATTCTAATGCTGGCCATCAATGTATCCAGAGTGATTCTGTTGCATGTTCCTGCTCCCAGTTTTCTGCTCAGCTAAGTTGGACACTTTAGTCCTTAAGTCTATTTTTGTATGTTTTGTCCAGTTTGCACTTATGTGAATCTCTGCAGCTGGAAGCTCTTCTTGGGCTGAAATTACCACTCCAGTGGCATGAGTTGTCACATGAGTTAAGGTAATTTCAGGATGGTGTTTTGAAGGGTTTTGCAGCTGACCGCGAAGTCCTCTGTTGTATCTTTCTGCTATTTAGTTAGCGGGCCTCTCTGTGCTAAATCTGCTTTCATACTACGTGTGTCTTTTCATCTGCTCTCACCGTTACTATATGTGGGGGGCTGCTATCTCCTGTGGGGACATTCTCTGGAGGCAAGCCAGGACTGTGTTTTCTTCTACCAGGGGTAGTTAGTTCTCCGGCTGGCGCGCGGCATCTAGAGACAACGCAGGAATGCCCCCTGGCTACTTCTAGTGTGGTGTGTAGGTTTAGCATCGCGGTCAGCTCTAGTTTCCATCACCCGAGAGCTTGTCCGTTTATTCTATGCTTCTGATGTTTCCTTGCCATTGGAAACCATAACAGTTCTGTTAACGGGGCGGGACAGTTAGGCAGCAGGAAACGGTCTGTCAATCAGAATGATGTCTGAAGTCCCACCCCATTAACTAATGTGCCAGTTAGTGCTTAAGCATATTTTTTGCTTTTCAGAAAGTCTCAGATATACCCTTTAATGTATTGCAATCATCCTTTTTTATGGTACTTCCAACTGATAATTTTACCTTTCTATGCAGCTCATTTCTTCTCTTTTCTATGACATCTATGATGAGCTGAATCCTTCTATGTCAGGCCCATATATATTTGTATCTCATGAACATACAATTCCCACTTTGTCTTTAACAATGGTAAGGAGATACTGGTAGTTATCAGTCATTATCATACTGCGGACCATAGAGGAACCACAGTAATGATGAGACATAGTCAGTATCAAACATTTACATCTAGGTACCTTATAGGTGATCTTCTCTGATTGAGTCTTTTCTCTTTCTTTTCTTCTCCATCTTGTTCAGACACCATGATGACTTTTCACATCTACAGCTCGTTTCTCCAGATTCCCTCTTCTCCTGTCTTCTGCAGCACATCCCCACATGGTGCCCTTTAAAAATAACAGTGTTGTTAAAATGCCCTCTGCATAAAAGATATCTGTCCGTATTATGACCTAAATAAGCCTCCAGTAGTATATGACCTCCATACTGTGCTTTAATGAGTTACACCCGCCACCAAAGCTGTGGAGTCGGTAAGCCAAACCTCAGACTCCTCAATTTCCCCGACTTCCGACTCTACGACTCCGAATCCACAACCCTGCCTCACTACTGAGTATGTACATAAAGTGCAGCACAGATTCATCTCCACAGCACTGCCTCACTACTGAGCAGGTACATAAAGTGCAGCACAGATTCATCTCCACAGCACTGGTCACTACTGAGCATGTACATAAAGTGCAGCACAGATTTATCTCCACAGCACTGGTCTCTACTGAGCATGTACATAAAGTGCAGCACAGATTCATCTCCACAGCACTTGTCACTACTCAGCAGGTACATAATGTGCAACACAGATTCATCTCCACAGCACTGCCTCACTACTGAGAAAGTACATAAAGTGCAGCACAGATTCATCTCCACAGCACTGATCACTACTGAGCATGTACATAAAGTGCGGCACAGGTCCATCTCCACAGCACTGCCTCACTACTGAGCATGTACATAAAGTGCAGCACAAATTCATCTCAAGTAAAAGCCGAGATCCTTAGATCAGTAACAGAACAGACATTTATAGGTAACTTCATAACTTTCCCAAATTATGAAAACATTTACAGCACATCCCGCACTGAACTACTATACCCAATTTATTATATGTTTTAGGAGTTGGAGTTTGTCCATTTTCTACCAATTTCAACTTGACCAAAATGGACACCAACTCCACGACTCCGTCTCCTCAGCCCTGCCCTCCACACTGCTATAATCAGCCATAACTTCTATGCCATCCGCCCTTATGAACCACGGCTTATATCATGGGGGGAATCTGCTGATGACACTGTTATACCTGGCTAGTTTAGATGGCCCGCCATTCGGGTATAGGTGGCCCCCATTCTGGTGTAGAAGGCCCCCCATCCTGGCTGGTATAGATAGCACCCCATCCTGGCTAATAAAGAACACTGTTTAGGGGTGGCCGTATAGTAGGTTTATGCACCACAGCAAGCCTTTGAAGGATCCTACTCCTTGAGGTTCGAGGGACTCGAGAGGCACCAGCAGCTTCAAATATCTGTTTGCTACTTTGTAATGGTATTTTGGCAGCTGCTCTCTAAATCCAATGAATTTGTCTGGCAGAAACCTTCCTCATTATGCCTTTATCTGCATGAACTCTGTGCTCTGCTTCAGTCACAAATCTCTTCACAGTATGATGATCACTCTTAATTTTTTAGTGAAATATCTAATGTTTTCATACCTTGTCCAAGGCATTGCACTACTTAATGCTTTTCAGCAGCAGAGAGATCCTTTTATTTTCCCATATTGCTTGAAACCTGTGGCCTGCTTAATAATGTGGAACATCATTTTTAAGTAGTTTTCCTTTAATTAGAATCACCTGGAAAACTAATTATCACATGTGTTTAAGATTGATTTCAGTGATCCACTGAGCCCTGAGACACAATACAATCCATGAGTTTATTTGAAAAACAAAACAATTAAATCTTTATGACACTTAAATCCAATTAGCTTAATAATTTGGAACATGGCGTAATAAATAATGCCACTTCAAACAAATGACTTAACCCAAATTGGGACTAACATAAATATACAGCCAAGCAAAGAGATCCATTAATAATACAAATCTTTATTAGTAGTGATGAGCGAGTGTACTCGTCGCTCGGGTTTTCCCAAGCACGCTCGGGTGACCTCCGAGTATTTATGACTGCTCCGAGATTTAGTTTTCATCGCGGCAGCTGAATGATTTACAGCTACTAGCCAGGCTGAGTACATGTGGGGGTTGCCTGGTTGCTAGGGAATCCCCACATGTAATCAAGCAGGCTAGTAGCTGTAAATCATTCAGCTGCCGCAATGAAAATTAAATCTCCGAGCAGTCATAAATACTCGGAGGTCACCCGAGCGTGCTTGGGAAAACCCGAGCGACGAGTACACTCGCTCATCACTTTATTAGTAACATGGTAAAAGCAATGTTTAAAAATCAGAAAAATGCAGGATGAACATAGTAGCAGAGTGCCCAGTACTGGGGTATTATCCGTGCGCCTTGTGTAAAGGGTATGGTATATATTGAACACGTAGTATCACAGATGTAAAATAAATGATATTATATATAGCTAAAGGTGGTAACCACATTTGCAAGGAGTATGGCCAAGGAACAGAAAAAGGATCCTGAACAGATGTGAACAGACACAGATAAATATATATGATGGAGGTATAGGTTATTAGTGATATTCTGTAGCTGTCAGGGTAAAGAAAGAAACCCCTATATACCAGATTATAACAGACTGCAAGTTAAGTAACTGGTAACTATTAGCTGGAAAAACTGTTACCTAAGTAAAAGGCCAGAAGGTATTTACCTGCAGGACGGACCAGACTTTTCCCCCCTCACCCCGACGCACGTTTCGCAATTCAGCTTCTTCCGGGGAGGGGGTGTCTGGAGAGGTGGGAGGTAGTTTAAATACACTGGTGCTAATGGAAAAAGAGAAAACACATGGTCATAGGTCGCCTGGCCAATATAGTCCTAGACCCTGGAGAGATCTGACACCTCCCGTAAATCCCCCCTTTATTCTGACTGTATCTGGTAACCGGCATTCAGTGACGTGCACACTGGAACGCCGGGAAATCAGGGCTGCAAACCAGACATAGTTATTTCATGGAGCTCCTGTCACTCCCTTTGGTAAATACGTCACTCCTGGGGACGCACTCCATGGAACGAATGCAGTCCATATCCGGAGCACTCCCGGAAGTAGTGTTGGGGCTTTGAAAAGGAGCGCATGTGCAATGTCCGAGACCGGCCCAAGAGGGGGAGAAAATGGGGAAGGTGAGAATGATGGTCTTATGAATGAATAGCAGGATGTATCAGCATACAGAAATGATGTCACGGATACAATAAATAAAGGCATATTACAGAAAAAGCATAATGATTATGAATACCATATGTGAAACCTTCATTCATTAGACCATCATTCTTACCTCCCCCATTTTCTGCCCCTCTTGCGCCGGCCCGGACATTGCGTATGCGCTTCACCTTATGCTGGTTACAAGGTAAAGTCAGCACACAGGGGGGATTTATGGGAGGTGTCACATCTTTCCGGGGTCTAGGACTTCATTGGCCAGACTACCGATGTCCATCTGCTTTCTCTTTATCCATTAGCATCAGGGTATTTAAACTACCTCCCAACTCTCCAGACATGCTCCGGAAGAAGCTGAATTGCGAAACATGCGTCAGGGTGAGGGGGGAAAGTCTGGTCCATCCTGCAGGTAATACCTTCTGAACCTTTACTTAGGTAACAGGTTTTCTAGCTAATACTTACCAGTTGTACAGTCTGTTATTATCTGGTCTATATCCCTGCAACCTGCATTTTCCTATATAGGAGTTTCTTTCTTTATCCTGGTAACTACTGTGTTCATCATACATTTTTCTGATTTTTAAACATTGTTTTTATCATGTTACTAATAAAGATTTGTATTATTAATGGATCTATTCGTTGGGCTGTATATTTATGTTTAGCGCTATAGCATGCAAATATGAAATATATGACATTTGAACTACACTACTGCTCTAGAAAACTGGAAAAATTGAGACTACTTAGTGCATAAATTGGGCAATTCATGTGTACCCGGCAGCCACGATAAGGCAATTCTTGTTGCTGGGAACCCCACACACTAATGTCAGCTGCCGAAATATTCACTGCTCTGCTAGCCCGGGATTATGGGTGGGGAGCAGTGAATATTAATTTTCCTTAATCGCGGACACGTGATTGCCCAGTTGCTGCAGGAAGCCATCGGCTGTACTAACACATGTGCCCGCTATTAAGGAAAATAAATCTTCACTGTGCTTCACTCCATAGTCCGTCCCACCTCATGGAGTCGGCTTCAGTGCCGTCAGGTGAGTGGGATTATGGGCATGGTGAGCAGTGACTATTCATTTTCTTTAATAGTGAGCACACTGTTAGCTGGAGCCGCCTGCTCCTGCCCTCAATGACCCTGCTGCTGCTCCTCCCCGATGCCGCAACTTCACCCCACACAGCCATAGCCGCAAAATATGGTATCTTTTTTTGTTTACCCCCCAAGTGTGACCCCCCAGAAAGGCAGGAGGTAGCGTGGGTGCCTACCCCCCCTCGTCCCAGCCCTGTACCATACATATGCAACTATATGCCTACAGATCTGACATAAAAGTCATTTCTCACACTACACATTTGAGGTGCCCTGTGGAGTTGAGTTTTTAAAATGTAGAAAAGATATACGGTAGTTGATTGTACTTACTACAGTATTACCATTTGTAAAACAAATAAAAAGGGCTATTATGTGTCAGCTCCTTCTTTCTATAGATGAAAAAGGGTTTTTTCAAAGCTATTGTTCTCTCGTGTTTAGAAAGTGCCTTATGCTAAGTTATTATGATTGCTTTCTCGTTACTATATGGGTATTATTGTTTGTAGTCAATGCTTCATGGCATTTCCTATTTATATGCAGCAAATGGATTGTGTTTTATAAAGAGAAAATGCACATAGAACACAAGAAAGAGATTATATTAAGAAACCCACTGCAGCGTTTAGCACTGATTTGTGGTTGCACTAAGGAACGCTGACATTTTCTCAATGTGAATTATATAATTACAGTAAAGTAAATAGTAATAGTAAAGGGATTGTCTAAACTGGACAAGCCCTCTCTATACTGAACACAGCTCCATTTCATAAATCCCCATAAATGCGCTGGCCAAACGCTAGCATATTTACCTGCACAATATTATAGAGCATCTATTTAAAGGAATGGTTGACCAAGTAATACATGAAATGGCTAAAGCTCCATTTACACAGGCAGATTTTTGCCCATAACGACTATCCATTGTATGATATCACCTGGAGAGGTGGAACCTCAGAGCCCCTGATCCGAGAGGAGCAGATCTTGAGCAGTTCGGACGTCACATGAGTGTATAAGGGTTGACACAGCAACCTGAAGCGCTAAAGAACAGTCTGACCCCAGAACCCAGTGCTGGAGCCAGGAGAAGTGAGTAACAGATTGATTATATACAACTAGATGGCAGCCCGATTCTAAAGAATCGGGAGTCTAGAATCCATATATACTTTATTTATTCAAATGTAAGAATAATACAATTAATAAATAATAGTAAGAAAGAACAAAAAATGGCTGCACTCACCAGCTCTTGACAATTCTTGTTATTTAAGGTACAGTTACACAGGATCCATGAACATGCTTATGAGGGGAGTGATGAAAGACATCAGACAACAACTTT
Source organism: Ranitomeya variabilis (assembly GCF_051348905.1). Classification (NCBI taxonomy): domain Eukaryota; kingdom Metazoa; phylum Chordata; class Amphibia; order Anura; family Dendrobatidae; genus Ranitomeya; species Ranitomeya variabilis. Next base: position 149,531,200 of record NC_135237.1, read on the forward strand.
GCGTGTTGTGGCAAATGCCACAACAACGGTTCTTTGCTTAAGAACAATAATGTAAATAATAAATAATATGTATCAATAACTATGTATATTGGTATGTTCTATGACATTTTAAAATATTTCATTATTATGTGGAAAAGCTCTTAGTACCCATACTGGCGCATACTTGTGTGCCCATCAGGTATTTTCACAGTAATTTTACATCTGATGGGTTGGTATGAAACGTTTTTAATCATCTCTTGGGCTTAGCTAAGCCTTCATTTTAAATAATTCTAATAAGTACAACAGAAATAAAAGCCTTTTTGTGTATCCAAATTTTTTGTGTTTATTTTTACAGAAGTGTAAAATTTAAGAAATCAACGTTCATAGTACACCGATGGGCTAATATAAGCATGCCCATCAACCACGTCACGGTAGCCTTTGAACTGATGGGTCCTAACTAACTGATTCCTATTTCTTAATACTCAAACCTCTTTCACATCTGCATGTTTCTGATATTTGCAGAAGTAATGTTAAAAACAATACAACTTCCACACTTGGCACCAAAGAACTGACCTACAACACACTTTCAGCAAGTGCCATGCAATGTAGATGAAGCTTGGAGTTAACTTGCAGTAAATGCGGCAAACGCGGCTTCGACAATTGCATTAAATGCAGCCACAACAAAAACACTGGTAAGTGGAGATTTTGTGGCGAAAACTGCAGAAACCACATGTGCCGCATCTGCCGCAAGTGAAGTACAAATTCCGTATACCGTATTTTCCGGCGTACAAGACGACTTTTTAACCCCTGAAAATCTTCTTAAAAGTCGGGGGTCGTCTTGTACGCCGGGAATCGCCTTGTACGCCGGGTGTATATGGTGGGTGGGGGGGGGAGTGATCCTGATGACGACGAGGGGGCGTCTCACAGAAAAGTGAGTATCCCCCATTACCTTATCATAGCGCTGCAGCGTGGGGTCTCTGTGCTGGGAGCGGCGGCGGCTGCTGTGCTGTGGCGGCTCCTCTTCTGCAGTGTGGGGCCTGTGGGGCGGTGGCGGCGGCGGCGTATCTTCATGCAGTCGGGGCTCCTCCGGCATCTCAGCCTGGAAGCCCCGCCGGCAACTCCATCGGTACAATGCGCTGGCCTCCGGGAAAATGGCCGCTGCTTAGATTCAGATCTCGTTGAGATCTGAATCTGAGCATGCGCAGCCCCCAGCGGCCGGGCCACCGCATCGCACCTATTGAGCTGCCTCCGGGAAAATGGCCACTGCTCAGATTCAGATCTCGTCTCCCGAGATCTCGGGACGAGATCTGAATCTGAGCAGCGGCCATTTTCCCGGAGGCCACCTGACCGCATTGTACCCATGGAGTTGCCGGCGGGGCTTCCAGTCTTTGAGATGCCGGAGGAGCCCCGACTGTATGAAGATACGCCGCCGCCACTGCCCCACAGCACCAGAGGCCCCACACTGCAGAAGAGGAGCCGCCACAGCACAGCACAGCACAGCAGCCGCCGCTCCCAGCACAGAGACCCCACGCTGCAGCGCTATGATAAGGTAATGGGGGATACTCACTTTCCTGTGAGACGCCCCCTCGTCCTCATCAGGATCACTCCCCCCCCCCCAAAAGGCACATATTCACCGGCCCTATAAGACGACATAGGGTGTATAAGAAGACCCCCGACTTTTAAGAAGATTTTATTTTTTAACTGGTAAAGTTGGGGGGTCGTCTTATACGCCCAGTCGTCTTATACGCCGGAAAATACGGTACATTGCATGCAACTTACAGCAAGAGTGGCGTGGGTCAGCCCTTAGGCAGGAAGTGCAGAAATAGCCTTTTTTCCACCATAAATTCTCCAAATAGCAGAAAAATGTTGATGTGAAAGCAAAATCTCTATTCTTTCCCTATCTATCTAAATATGTACCTATCTATATATCTATTTCTATGTACAGAACACACCTGGAGATAGAGATGTGTGTGAACAGCCATCCCACCCGTCTCTTACCTGTTCACAAAAACCTCACCCTTTTTAAAAACAAAATGAAATCTCTCAGCAGCTATACTGCTGGAGCTTCAAATACAGGTTCCTATCACCAAATACAGGCATTTGGATGATACACATCTTACATCTTGTACTTAATGTGTGTTCTACTTACCTATAAAAATATGTATTGATATATCATATTTCTAAATTTATGTAGATATGATATAGTTATTAACCCTATATGCTAATGAGTACGTATGTTATATACGTATTTCCTACATAAGTACTTAAAATCTATATGTCTATGGCTACACTAATTTTTTTTTGTTTTTGTTTTTTTTCCTTATCTCTATACATAGAATTTGCCTATTGCTGTCTATGTTATTAGAAAAACTGAATAATGAAAAAAAAGAAAAGTAACTTTAAACTAAAATATTTTTGTAGATAATATTACGTGTGAAGACTTTAGTACTATCAGCCAATAATTGTCCTTGAAGTGGTGTATTAACCACTTTAACCCTCACATTGCAACATTGCTTCACCCTGGAAAAAGCAACATACAATTGACCATGGGCAAAAGCAGGTTCTGGTAGATAAATGCCAACTCGATGGAGGGTCTGGCCTTGAGATTTATTTATGGTCATTGCAAATGCGGGCTTGATAGGAAATTGTCTCCGTCTTAATTTAAAAGGTAATCCAGTCTCTGATGGACACAAATCAATTCGTGGAATGAATACCACATTTCCTGCTGCTGACCCACTAATTACTTTAGCCAGTATGATATTGGCATGTAAGGCAGAGACAATGAGCCGCGTACCATTGCAGAGACCTTTGTTCGTGTTCAGATTACGTAATAACATGACAATGGTGCCAATTTTAAGTTTCAGCCGATGTGAAGGCATTCCAGTTGGTGTTAGTGAATTCAAAAACTCAAGTGGGTATTGATCGAGGTCATCAGCTTCATCAGGATCGATGGAATCATCACTGATATATTCAGTATAGTCACCTATCAATAAATCCATGACTTGGGAATTGACTTTCTCAACGTCCTCATTTTTTGGACATAAAATTGCATGAGATGCAGCTGTATTTATGCTTTCGGTGTCATTCACATCAATACAAAGATTATCTCCAAAAATTTCAATTATTAAAGAGCCAGTGCATACCATGTCTGGAGGAATTTCAATTACATCATCTCCAAGGTTATGTTCATTAGATAGTTCACCATTTCCCAGTTGAAGCAACCAACTGCTGTAGTGAGGATCAATGGAGCGCATGTTGTTAATAAGTGGCAGGCGAGTAAAATGTTGCCAGTGTTGTGAATATTTTATACAGCTCTCTACAACATCAGTTCTTGTCCCATGAGGGATGACAGGAAGACATTGTCTAAAGTCGCCTCCAAAAACAATCACTTTACCTCCAAACGGTGTTTTTTCTTTGTGAGCTACATTTGTTGTCATGACATCACGTAAAACTCTATCAATGACATGCAATGCATATTTGGATAGCATTGTGCACTCATCAATAATAAAAAGTTTAGTGCTGTGCAAATCTTTTGCTGCATCGGTATCATTCTTAATCCTGGAAACAGATGTTTCATTCACAGGAATTGGAATCCCATAAAGAGAATGAATGGTTCGTCCACCTTGTAGCAAGTTGGCGGCAATTCCAGTAGTGGCAGCAGGTGACACAATGTCTCCTTGTCCTCTTAGCTGATGTAGGAGTAGATGATATAGGTACGTTTTTCCGCTGCCACCAGAACCATCAAGGAAAAAACACTTTGCTGTAGAATTAGTGTCTTCTAAAGCTTGAGTGATAGCATCAAAAGCAAAAAGTTGGTCCTCATTTAGAGTAGCTTTCATTTCAGCAGCTGCTGATAACTCATAATCTTTATCATACTGTGGGAGGAGGTGTTGTTTCTTGACTGGACGTGGCAAATTAAAATCAGTATAAGTTTTGCCATGAGCTTTAAGAACATGTTGGACATCTGTCATAGCATAGCCTTCACAATTGACACACTCCAGAGTGTCGGAGTGGTATGCATAGCAGTAGTCTTCTACAAAGTGTTCCTTAAATTCATCCCATAAGTCCCGAGGTTTAGCTGGAGGACCAAAAATACAAATGTAGGCAAACATGTCACGTAGCTGTGCTGGCATGTTGAGAATACTGGCATCAAGTAATGTATTTCTCCACAGACTATCATCAAATAGTAAGCCAAGAGCTAATGCCGCATCTTTGAAGGTTTCATGTGTGACTCCGTGTACAGTTTTTATGCTGTCAAAACTGGTTGCACCTTTGACATGTAACAATAACAATCTTAAATAGTAGCGTTCTTGGTCTTTCACACTGACAGTATACATTCGTCCAATCACAGAACCACCTGCTCGCTTTCTAACTTCCCAAGAACCTTCTTTCCAAACATAGTTTTCGGGAATTTCACGGTATAAATAAATATGAGCATGATGGTCGTTCTGATTAAGCTTGAAGTAGGCCATAAGTGTAGAATTTTGATGGAGCTTTTGTTTGATGTTTCCAATAGAGTCATCCTCATGAAAATAGAGTGGCTGAGAATGCGGTAGATGTACAGCAAGGCGAATGATGCTATGAGATTGTTTATGCATTGGATATGAGCATATTCGCCAAGCTGCCTCTGGTGCACTGACATATCTTGAATCCATGAATTGGTGTGTTTCATCATGTTGGATGTTAGTCTGGCAGATTTCAAGATTGGCTTTATCATGTCCTTTGTAGACGTATTTAAATAAATATTTCACAGCCTGAATGGAACCACAAACTTCGACATTTATATGGCACTTGTATTTTAATAGCAGGAACGGATTATATGGAACCACCCACGAATTGTCAATCATGTTAGAATGGTGTTGAAAAGATGGGCCAAAGTGTCTGCGATAAGTAGGATAGGCGTCCTTAGCTATGATGGTTCTTGGTTGCAAATCTTTAGGGAAACCTTTTGTACACTTCCCCAGATCCATACAGGGAGAATTTGGGTTGTGTTCTCCACACGGACCATGAATCATATGTTGGAGAACAATTTTATGGAGCTGAGGGTAGTGGGTAGGATTGGGAATTTCAGCCCACACTGTATTGTCTGTCCTCCTCAGTCCTTAATTTGGAGTTGCTGTCCAGAATAATCAAAATGTGAGCGTGTGGAAGGCCACGTTTTTTAAATTCAATTACATGAACCATAGCGCAAACTTTCCCAAATAATCCGTTGTTAATGTCTTTTAAAAGTGCTTCCAGTTTTATTTTGAAAACACGTGCCACCAAATCAGGTCTATGTTCCACACGCTGCCAAGGTTCCAAATTCTCAGTAATCTCATTCCATTTCGGATTACAGGTCATGGTGATGAATAGATCAGGACGACCATATTTAGTCACAATAGCCATGGCATCCTGGTACCGCTGCTGCATATTCCTGGGACTGCCTTCAAACAAAGATGGTAAAATGACCGTTTTTCCAATGGGGATGCCCTTCTCAATGGATTTTTTCTGGAGATGTTCCTGGAGTACACAATAATCCTCTACTTTCAAATCCTTTTGGTGTTGACGGATATAATTTAGGCGATTTGCCTCGATTTTCACATAAGCATCCACTAAGTACTGCTGAGTGAGTTTGCCACCATTCAGGAGTGGATTAAACTGATTACGGACAGACAGCACATAGCAGTAATATTGCAGTTGTGTAACTCTGCGTGGACTTTGCCCTTGTTGCTTGAGGCCATCATGCCAGCCCTGGTCTCCGTAAGGGAAAAATAAAGGATAGAGTAAAGCATCTAAATTACTGTGTAGAATGCTGACCTGTTGTGTTCTTGGCGCCAAAGGATTTTTGGGGTCCGGTTGTAAATGTATTAAAATATCACGATTAAATGGTGGCTCTCCATTGTCATTTTCAAATACGACAGCAACTTCATTGACAGTTGGATTATTATATCGGCGAGGGTCTTGATTCCGATCTTGTTTAAGGGCCATGATGATATTTGGCATGAGAGTGCCATTAGCTTCAGCTTTAAGATGTTCTTCATGTTCCACATCTCGTAACATTTTGTAGGCAGCAACAAAGGGATTCACATTGTCTAACTGAAGAGCAATTATACTCATCAAAGTGGGATGACATTTTTGATTTTGTTCACAGTTTAAACGTTGTTCATTCGCGGTAGCGGTATCCAAAATATACAGTTGGGCATAAGCTGCAACTTGATCATCACTGGGATGTAGGGTTCCAGTACGATGATATATTTGTCCATGTATACGGAAACAGTAAGGGCCATGTCCAGGTGGAGGGGATATATTGGCACCCATGGAGGCGAAAGCAAATGAGCTGTTAATACTACGAATATTTTCCATGAGATTCTTACTGAACTCACTCTCCCCTGTCAGCAATCGTTTAAAGACCTCGGGATATTGGGGTATAGGTATATGCACTTTACTCTTGTGACAACACAGAGTAAAATTTTTATCTGCTGGTATCTCAGCATTAAAATGTAATGCTTGACAATGTTCACATAAATAGTTCATAGGACCACAGGAGTGTTCTACTATGGTACTGTCATCATTAGTAAAACCTGTAGGATGTTGAGGTACAGGTTGTGGTAACGGAGCATTGGATTGTTTCTTTAAGCCAACATATATAAAGCGTGGACCTGGTAGAGGATCTTCACTGTCCACAGATTCAATCACTGAGGAGTTGGAAGGTGTATCGTGGTCAGGGTTTATTAATATGGAGGTGCAAGCGTTTTTTTTGCGCCGTTCACGGCGTGCACCAGCTGCATTTGGTAATGGTTTGTTTGTTGCCTTAGAAGAGTCAGGTGTGAAGCATGTCTTATAAGCAGACTTAACGGTGTACAGGCGACGGCGTTTATCATTTGGAGTGTAAGTAGGACAGTGTTTGCGCTTACGTGCAGATTTACCAACGGTTAAAGGAGCTTCAGGCTGCACACATTCTATGAATGGAGACAAAGAAGCTGTATTGTGGGCAGAATCTATGACTGAGGACGTGGAAATATTATGTTTGTTGAGAGCGTGCAGCAGCAGCTTTATTACTTAATCGATTAGTTTTGTCCTCAAAAGACTCATTAGTAATGTGTTTATTGCAAGCAGCATTAACAGTGTCCAGGCGCTTCTGTCTGTCCTCTGTAGTCTCGTTAGCACGCTGTTTGTGCTTACGTGCGGCATCGGCGGCTTTTCGCTCTGCGTCATTGGTATACTTATTATCAGACCTGATGTTACGTGCGCCATCAGCAGCTTTGGGCTCTGTGCCATTAGTATACTTAACAGTGTCCAGGCGCTTGCATCTCTCCTCTGTACTCTTGTTAGCACGCTGTTTGCGCTTACGTGCAGCATCGGCGGCTTTTCGCTCTGCATCATTACCATACTTTATATCAGACCTGATCTTACGTGCGCCATCAGCAGCTTTGGACTCTGTGTCATTAGTATACTTAACAGTATCCAGGCGCTTGCATCTATCCTCTGTACTCTTGTTAACACGCTGTTTGCGCTTACGTGTGGCATCGGCGGCTTTTCGCTCTGCATCATTACCATACTTTATATCAGACCTGATCTTACGTGCGCCATCAGCAGCTTTACACTCTGTGTCATTAGTATACTTAACAGTATCCAGGCGCTTGCATCTATCCTCTGTACTCTTGTTAACACGCTGTTTGCGCTTACGTGCGGCATCGGCGGCTTTTCGCTCTGCATCATTACCATACTTTATATCAGACCTGATCTTATGTGCGCCATCAGCAGCTTTGGACTCTGTGTCATTAGTATACTTAACAGTATCCAGGCACTTGCATCTATCCTCTGTACTCTTGTTAACACGCTGTTTACGCTTACGTGCGGCATCGGCGGCTTTTCGCTCTGCATCATTACCATACTTTATATCAGACCTAATCTTACGTGCGCCATCAGCAGCTTTGGGCTCTGTGTCATTAGTATCCTTACTATTAGAGCTCATGTTGGCTAAGCTAAACAGCTTTAAGCGTGGTGGTGGCAAACAACAGGTTAATAAGAGGCAGTGTCAGGTAGTAGGAAAATAGCCAGTTAATAATAGGCAATAGTTCTTTGCAGGAATACAGATATTAATAAATAGGCAGTTTATATTGCAGAGAAATTGCTGGGCAATAATGGACAATGTCCTTATGTGTCAAATAATAGAGCAATATACCCAGTGTGGCAAAGAAGAGGTTAATAAACGGCAGTCTCTCAGTATAACAGTCAGTGAATAATAGGCAGTATATGGAGAAAACACCAAACAAAAGTTCAAAATTGGTGTGAAAATGTCACTGAACCACTTCACAACTAAATATATATAGTTTTGGTAAATGGTATTATCATTTTTTTGACGAAATTCGGCAGGAGCTTGAAGAGCGACGTCACTGGGACCGCCTCCACGCAGTAGAAACTTGCTGTGAGGTAAAAATTCAAAAATCACACCAAAATGGCGGGCGGAGTGTGTCACAGTACGGCACATTTCTGATTGGTCGCTCGCGGCAGGCGGCAACCAATCAGAAAAGTGCCGCGCACCACGAAGGCATATATCTTTGTCCACCCTGAGCGGGTGTAGGACGCTGGTGACGTCACTTATCTCCGGACATTATCTCCGGACAAAACCACGGAAGTTGGCACAAATTGCCGGAAGTAGTATTCTAGGCAATTATATATTAGATTGTCCTGTCACCAGCCATGTGTACGATTATCGGCCAAAAGCCTCTCTGGAACCAATAATCACCCCATGTAAAGGTATCTTTATAAGTTAAAGATTCAGAATACTATGACTTTTATCATATCCTGAACAGTGAAGTTTTTTATGAACCGTTAAGGTTTTCTGGTTGAAGTAAAAAAAACTCTTTACAGTTTGAAACCATAAAATGTTGAAAAATTATATCATTCTTGAGTATATCACTCAATGGTGCTCATAAACGTGTCAAATTTGATCTATAATATACTTTAATATACGTTACTTTAATCTTTAATATACTTAAGAACAGGGCCCCAGACATCACACAGGGGGTCTGAAACACCGCACAGTGGTCCAAAATATTGCTGTGCTCTGCCTGGGGCCCCATATGCTGCCTGGGGCCCCTGTGCTCTGCCTGGGGCCCCATATGCTGCCTGGGGCCCCTGTGCTCTGCCTGGGGCCCCTGTGCTCTGCCTGGGGCCCCATGTTCTGCCTGGGGCCCCTGTGCTCTGCCTGGGGCCACTGTGCTCTGCCTGGGGCCCCATATGCTGCCTGGGGCCCCTGTGCTCTGCCTGGGGCCCCATATGCTGCCTGGGGCCCCTGTGCTCTGCCTGGGGCCCCATGTTCTGCCTGGGGCCCCTGTGCTCTGCCTGGGGCCACTGTGCTCTGCCTGGGGCCCCATATGCTGCCTGGGGCCCCATAAGCTGCCTGGGGCCCCTGTGCTCTGCCTGGGACCACTGTGCTCTGCCTGGGGCCTCATATGCTGCCTGGGGCCCCTGTGCTCTGCCTGGGGCCACTGTGCTCTGCCTGGGGCCCCATATGCTGCCTGGGGCCCCTGTGCTCTGCCTGGGGCCCCATATGCTGCCTGGGGCCCCTGTGCTCTGCCTGGGGCCGCATATGCTGCCTGGGGCCCCTGTGCTCTGCCTGGGGCCCCTGTGCTCTGCCTGGGGCCCCTGTGCTCTGCCTGGGGCCACTGTGCTCTGCCTGGGGCCCCATATGCTGCCTGGGGCACCTGTGCTCTGCCTGGGGCCCCATATGCTGCCTGGGGCCCCTGTGCTCTGCCTGGGGCCCCTGTGCTCTGCCTGGGGCCCCATGTTGTGCCTGGGGCCACTGTGCTCTGCCTGGGGCCCCATAGGCTGCCTGGGGCCCCTGTGCTCTGCCTGGGACCACTGTGCTCTGCCTGGGGCCCCATATGCTGCCTGGGGCTTCTGTGCTCTGCCTGGGGCCACTGTGCTCTGCCTGGGGCCCCATATTCTGCCTGGGGCCCCTGTGCTCTGCCTGGGGCCCCATATGCTGCCTGGGGCCCCTGTGCTCTGCCTGGGACCACTGTGCTCTGCCTGGGGCCCCATATGCTGCCTGGGGCCACTGTGCTCTGCCTGGGGCCCCATATGCTGCCTGGGGCCCCTGTGCTCTGCCTGGGGCCCCATATGCTGCCTGGGGCCCCTGTGCTCTGCCTGGGGCCCCATGTTCTGCCTGGGGCCCCTGTGCTCTGCCTGGGGCCACTGTGCTCTGCCTGGGGCCCCATATGCTGCCTGGGGCCCCTGTGCTCTGCCTGGGGCCCCATATGCTGCCTGGGGCCCCTGTGCTCTGCCTGGGGCCCCTGTGCTCTGCCTGGGGCCCCATGTTCTGCCTGGGGCCACTGTGCTCTGCCTGGGGCCCGATAGGCTGCCTAGGGCCCTTGTGCTCTGCCTGGGACCACTGTGCTCTGCCTGGGGCCCCATATGCTGCCTGGGACCCCTGTGCTCTGCCTGGGGCCCCTGTGCTCTGCCTGGGGCCCCATATTCTGCCTGGGGCCCCATATGCTGCCTGGGGCCCCTGTGCTCTGCCTGGGGCCCCATAGGCTGCCTGGGGCCCCTGTGCTCTACCTGGGACCACTGTGCTCTGCCTGGGGCCCCATATGCTGCCTGGGGCCCCTGTGCTCTGCCTGGGGCCGCTGTGCTCTGTCTGGGGCCCCATATGCTGCCTGGGGCCCCTGTGCTCTGCCTGGGTGTAGGACACTGGTGACGTCACTTATCTCCGGACATTAGCTCCGGACATTAGCTCCGGACATTAGCTCCGGACATTATCTCCGGACATTAGCTCCGGACAAAGCCACGGAAGTTGGCACAAATTGCAGGAAGTAGTATTCTAGGCAATTAATCTCCGGACATTAGCTCCGGACATTAGCTCCGGACATTAGCTCCGAACATTATCTCCGGACATTATCTCCGGACAAAGCCACGGAAGTTGGCACAAATTGCAGGAAGTAGTATTCTAGGCAATTATATATTAGATTTTACAATTTCTTTGCCACTTGTTGCAAACTGTATGTGGACAGCACAACCTCTGGCTTAAATAGAGTTATTTGCTGCTAACAATTTGCTTTATGCCTTTATAAACTATTCAATTGGCTAACAATCAACTTTTTTGCTCATTCGTTATAATCGATGACGTTCATATGAATAGTTGTTTGGACAATGAACCCATTTGAAATATCTTTAGCCTAAAAAAGCAAGACCTTTGGCTCATCTTGAGAGACATAACAGGGAAACCAACTCTATGATGCCATGTGCCCAGTATTGTATGTACTCAGGATTTGTGTTGATTAGACTATGTAACCTTTTTCATCATGTTCCTTTTATCATTTATGTTATCTTAGGTTTGCACTTTACATGTCTAAATGAGCATACAAGTCATAAAAAGTTGAATAAAATGATACCTTAATATTTGTGATCTGATGCCTTACTCCAGAGATATTCATGTTTGTATTGTTTGCTAATGAACTCTTATGATCTATGGGTTGGACACAGATCTGCATGAGAATCTGCCTCCAGAGCTTATTCTAATTGAAATGGGAGTTACCAGTGTGACGACTGACCCTTAGCTCATCATAATCAGAGTTAACACTGTACAGCAGAAGTGAACTTTGTTTCCTTACAAACATTTGCAGCAGCAGCAGCTCTCCTAGTGCAGTCAGCTGTGCTGCAGAGCTGGGACTGATTATAACCAACACATCACAACTGAGTTGAACAAACCTTGTCTCATTGAAAACCCAACAAACACAGTTGTCTTCTCCCCGAGCTTCAGCTAACATCTCACAAGCAGCCAGTCTATGTGTGTTTGGTGGGGTGAGGGAAAGGTCAGTACATCAGAGTTGATAGCACTGTGAGAAGACAACTGTATATGTAATGAGACAAAGTTCAACTCTGCTGTACTGTGTTAGTTCTGATCTCACTGTAGAGCTGTGTGTAGTAATGACAGCAAAGTGTCAGTCGTCACTTGGTTCACACTTGTAACACCCCCTTTCATTTAAAATAAGTTCTGGACACAGATTTTCAGGGAGATCTATGTACTTCCTATAAATTTTATAGGAACTGTTGTTTTAAATTTTATGTCATATATCAATAGTACACATGAAAATAAGAAACTTTATAATATATCTTTTTTTCTGCCGGGACTGACCTTTAATTCTCTTAATTCTCATATTGCAAGACTCGTTAAAGGGTTGAGTGTGACTTGTAGGATCGCTACTTCCAACAGGTGGTGCAATAAAGTTCAAGTCCTCGTTCTATGTGAAGAGGCAATTTCCATATAAAATTTCCCAGAGGAGCATTGTACAGCAACTAAGCCTCCTTACCTTGACAAGTCAGAGCTGGTATGTCACTCTCCACACGGAGAAACCTTACCCCTTAGACCTCAGTCCAGAGCTTCTCACCTAGCCAAATCAGTTCTCATACTTTGCACTGACGAGGGCCAACAGCCCGAAACACCGTGTCTGCGAATTGAGATACTGATTTGGCTTTTATCCTAAGTCAGATTGCAAGACTCATTAAAGAGTTCATTGTGACTTGTAGGATCCCTACTTCCAACAGGTGGCGCTACTCTGTCTCTCTGAAGAGGCCATTTGCATATGCAAATTACAGGCAGATTTTTACATTAGTGAGATAGGAGATGGCAGTTGCTCCTGATAGGATTCTATCTTAGGTGGGAATAAGTGGGTTGATTCTACTGACAGATTCCCTTGAAGAGAAACAAGCGGTAATTCTAGGCATCAAGATTACCTTGTAGTTGTTTTGTTTTCCTGAATTTATGTAATATGCTGATTCTCACATCTATAAAGATACCATGAAAATGTGTGCTTAACCGACACTAAGGAACAGGACAATAAATGTTTTCTGTTGAAGCTGTGGCAAAGAATAATTAGTAGGGTTTATTGGGTAGCTAAATGCAAGGATTTGGCCTCATTTGTTAAAAAAAACTATTCAGTACGTATAAATAGAGTGCACAATAGAATTCTCATCCAACGAGTCTGTAATTATAAACTTTTATTACTCCAATGTACTCTATGTATACTGTGCTGTACAATTGCCCTATTTGTATACTATGGGCTCCTTTTTCTTTTTGTACTGTACTTTCCTGACATTCATTACAGCATTTATACGAACTGCGGGAGCTGAAACATAACCTTACTTTTACCTACCAATGTCTGAGATTATGCATACTGATGCTAAGGATGTGTAGTTATTATGTCAGGTACATCTTATAGTCTTATACCCCCATATCTCCCTGCTTTTCTTCCCCTTCCTATTGCCTTTATGCAGTCTCTGGCCTTCCTTGCCTACCCCTTGTCTCACCTCCCTCTTTATCCTTGTGTTCTCTTTCTGTTCCCTTTCTTCCTAGCTCTCACCTTCTGTTCTCCTGAGCTAGGAGCCTACCTACGAGATTTTACGTTAGTTTCCATTGTATAGAAGTGTATACTGAATACTGTTGTTTATCACTCTGATATAGCTGTCTGATGAAGGTCGTGTTAGAGGACCGGCACGTGATGTCCATTGATTGTGTAACAATAAACTCATCTAATTCCCAAGAGAACTCGCTGCTGAATTTTTTTCTGTTCTTATATATTTGTAGTTCCAATACATGAAAACATCATTTTTTTTCCTTGGAAAACCCTATTAAAATGTAGCTGTCATACTAAAAAAAATTTAAATATAATACAGGCACTGCATATTGTTTTTGATCGATGGCGGTCCAGGTCCTGAAGTCCAAACACCGCTCTGTAAGAGATATGTGCACAGAGTGGTGTACGGGCTGAATAGTAAGTGTATTAGTTAGATATCTATAACCCCTTTTCTCATGTACAGCACCATGGAATTAATGGTGCTATATAAATAAATAATAATAATTAGTCTGTACATTAACTCTCACGTAGCTGTATACCCACCCGTAGACTTATTATTATTATTATTATTTATTGTTATAGGCCATTTATTCCATGGCGCTTTACAAGTGAGGAGGGGTATACATAATAAAAACAAGTACAATAATCTTAAACAATACAAGTCATAACTGGTACAGGAGGAGAGAGGACCCTGCCCGCGAAGGCTCACAATCTACAAGGGATGGGTGAGAATACAGTAGGTGAGGATAGAGCTGGTCATGCAGCGGTTGGTTGATCGGTGGTTACTGCAGGTTGTAGGCTTGTCGGAAGAGGTGGGTCTTCAGATTCTTTTTGAAGGTTTCGATGGTGGGCGAGAGTCTGATGTGTTGTGGTAGAGGGTTCCAGAGTAGGGGTGATACGCGAGAGAAATCTTGTATACGATTGTGGGAAGAGGAGATAAGAGGGGAGTAGAGAAGGAGATCTTGTGAGGATCGGAGGTTGCGTGTAGGTAAGTACCGGGAGACGAGGTCACAGATGTAAGGAGGAGACAGGTTGTGGATGGCTTTGTACGTCATGGTTAGGGTTTTGTACTGGAGTCTCTGGGCAATGGGGAGCCAGTGAAGGGATTGACAAAGGGGAGAGGCCGGAGAATAGCGGGGGGACAGGTGGATTAGTCGGGCAGCAGAGTTTAGAATAGATTGGAGGGGTGCGAGAGTGTTCGAGGGGAGGCCACAGAGCAGGAGGTTGCAGTAGTCAAGGCGAGAGATGATGAGGGCATGGACTAGGGTTTTTGCAGATTCTTGGTTGAGGAATGAACGGATTCGTGCAATATTTTTGAGTTGAAGTCGGCAGGAAGTGGAAAGGGCTTGGATATGTGGTTTGAAGGAGAGATCAGCGTCAAGGATAACCCCGAGGCAGCGAGCTTGTGGGACTGGGGAGAGTGGGCAGCCATTTACTGTAATGGATAGGTTCATTGGGGGGGTCACGTGAGATGGGGGAAAGATGATGAATTCTGTTTTGTCCATGTTAAGTTTCAGAAATCTAGCAGAGAAGAAGGATGAAATAGTGGACAGACATTGAGGGATTCTGGTTAGTAGGGAGGTGATATCTGGTCCAGAGATGTAGATCTGTGTGTCATCAGCATAGAGGTGATACTGAAAGCCATGAGATTCTATGAGCTGTCCCAGGCCAAAGGTGTAAATGGAGAAGAGCAGGGGCCCAAGGACTGAACCTTGAGGAACTCTGACAGATAGGGGGCGAGGTGAGGAGGTGGTGTGTGAGTGGGAGACGCTGAATGTCCGGTCTGTTAGGTATGATGAGATCCAGGATAGGGCCAAGTCTGTGATGCCAAGGGATGAGAGGGTCTGTAATAATAGGGAATGGTCCACTGTGTCAAAGGCAGCCGACAGGTCGAGGAGGAGGAGAACAGAGTAGTGTCGCTTGCTCTTGGCGGTTAAGAGGTCATTGGTGACCTTAGTTAGGGCAGTTTCAGTGGAATGGTGTGACCGGAAGCCAGATTGTAAGCGGTCAAAGAGGGAGCAAGAAGAGAGATGGGAGGACAGTTCAAGGTAGACGTGTTGTTCCAGTAGTTTTGAGGCATAGGGGAGAAGTGATATAGGGCGATAGCTAGATACAGAGGATGGGTCAAGAGAGGGCTTTTTGAGGATAGGTGTGATGGAGGCATGTTTAAAGCTTGAGGGGAAAACACCAGTTGTTAGTGATAGGTTGAAGAGATGGGTTAGGGTTGGGATGAAGATTGTGGTGAGGTTTGGGATGAGGTGGGATGGGAGCGGGTCAAGTGCACAGGTGGTGAGATGTGATTTTGAGAGTAGAGTGGCGAGTTGATCTTCTGTAATGGTGGAGAAGTTGGTTTTGGAGGTGGAGGGTAGGGAAGTTGGGAGGAAGGGCTCTGGGGCTTGTTGACCAAAACTGTCTCTGATGTTATCAATCTTCTGCTTGAAGAATGAGGCAAAGTCTTCAGCAGAGATAAGTGGGGAGGGAGGAGGTGCTGGGGGACGGAGGAGAGAATTGAAGGTGTTGAATAACTGTTTAGGGTTGTGAGACAGGGAGGATATGAGAGATGAGAAGTAGGTTTGTTTAGCTGTGGCGAGTGTGGCCTTGAAAGTAGTGAGGGACTGTTTGAATGCGATTAAGTGTTCGTTGGAGTGGGATCTTTTCCATCTGCGCTCAGCAGCCCTGGAAGCTCGCCTCAGTTCTTTGGTCAGGCTGCTGTGCCAGGGCTGTCTGTTGATTTTGCGAGCTTTGGTATGTGTAAGTGGGGCAGCAGATTCCAAAGCTACAGCTATTGTGGTGTTATATAGAGCGACAGCGTCATCCGCATTGTGTATGGAACTTATGTCTGTGAGAGGGAGGAGGGATTCAGAGAATGAATGTAGGTCAAGATGTTTAAGATTTCTGCGAGGGTGTGAAAGTTTGTGGGGTGGGGACTCTAGACATGGAGTGGAGAGAGATGAGAATGTGAGAAGGTTGTGGTCAGAGAGAGGAAGAGGTGAGTTAGAGAGGTTAGATAGGGAGCAGAGGCGGGTGAAGATGAGGTCCAGTGTGTGACCATCTTTGTGAGTGGCTGCAGAAGACCATTGAGTGAGGCCGAAGGAGGAAGAGAGAGATAGAAGTTTAGTGGCAGCTGAGAGGGAAGTGTCAATGGGGATGTTGAAATCGCCCATGATGATAGTGGGGATGTCTGCAGAAAGGAAATGAAGTAGCCAGGTGGTGAAGTGGTCAAAGAAGATGGTGGCTGGCCCTGGGGGGCGGTAAATGACAGCCATTGACTTACTATTAAACCCCTAGACGTCAGCTCATGTAGCCGCTTTGAACTTCAGAGCAGTGTTTTGTGTGATCAGTGGGGGTATCAGGACCCGGACCCCTGTAGATCAGAAACAATATGCTTTACATGGAATATACAAAAACCTGGCTGGATGGGTATCTCTACTAAATTAAAATGGCGATACTGACACTTGGTCCAGAGGTGAGGCAGGGGTAAATTATTATTATTTTTGTTACTCATTCATGGGGGCGCGGCAATACGGCCCTGAGTTGGGCCCCATTTTCTTAATATGTGAAGCCATGTCCCTTGTTCAGCCTACCTGTCCCGTTGGAATGACGTTTCCCGTCTATAAGATGGCTGCAGGTGCAGTATTCTACAGCCAGCCAATCATAGTGCCTGCTCATCGATATATGCAAATGAGCTGGTGGGAAAAAGAAACAACCAACGACTTTTCAATGAATTTCACCTAAATATTCATCAGGGGCGGGTTGTTTTGTCAGCAGGGGTGTGTTCAATTTTGGGTTTTGTGTGAAATTATGTCCAATTACATATATATTTTGTATATACAAAAGTTTGGACACGCCTTCTCATTTAAAGATTTTTCTGTATTTTCATGACTATGAAAATTGTAAATTCACACTGAAGGCATCAAAACTATGAATTAACACATGTGGAATTATATACTTAACAAAAAAAGTGTGAAACAACTGAAAATATGTCTTATATTCTAGGTTCTTCAAAGTAGCCACCTTTTGCTTTGATGACTGCTTTGCACATTCTTGGCATTCTCTTGATGAGCTTCAAGAGGTAGTCACCGGGAATGGTTTTCACTAGGGTTGAGCGAAACGGGTCGGCCATTTTCAGAAGTCGCCGACTTTTGGCAAAGTCGGGTTTCATGAAACCCGACCCGGCCCCTGTGTGGGGTCGGCCATGAGGTCGGCGATCTTCTGAATCTGGTATCAGAATTCCGATACCGAGTTCCGATATGTTTGCGATATCGGGAATCGGTATCGGAATCCATATTTAAGTGTAAAATTAAGAATCAAAATAAAAAATATTGATATACTCACCCTCGGACGCGCCCTGGTACTAACCAGCTGCCTTCCTTCCTAAGAATGAGCGCGTGAATGACCTGCGGTGACGTCGCGGCTTGTGATTGGTCGCGTGAGCGGTCACATGGGCGGTCACGCGACCAATCACAAGCCGCGACATCATCTAAGGTCCTTCACGCGCTCATTCTTAGGAAGGAAGGCTGCCGGAAAGAAGCAGGGCGCGTCCGAGGGTGAGTATATACCTAATAGGAATATACTCACCCTCGGACGCGCCCTGCTTCTTTCCGGCAGCCTTCTTTCCTAAGAATGAGCGCGTGAAGGACCTTAGATGACGTCGCGGCTTGTGATTGGTCGCGTGACCGCCCATGTGACCGCTCACGCGACCAATCACAAGCCGCGACGTCACCGCAGGTCATTCACGCGCTCATTCTTAGGAAGGAAGGCTGCCGGTTAGTACCAGGGCGCGTCCGACGGTGAGTATATCAATATTTTTTATTTTGATTCTTTATTTTACACATTAATATGGATCCCAGGGCCTGAAGGAGAGTTTCCTCTCCTTCAGACCCTGGGAACCATAGTATCCCATTGCACTGCATTGGGTTTCGTGTTTCGGCCGACCCCGACCCCGACTTTTTTATAGGATCGGCCGATTTCACTCGACCCGACTTTTGAGAAAGTCGGGTTTCGTGAAACCCGACCCGATCCTATAAAAATAAAAGTCTCTCAACCCTAGTTTTCACTTCACAGGTGTGCCCTGTCAGGTTTAATAAGTGGGATTTCTCGCCTTATACACTGCGTGCAGAATTATTAAGCAAGTTGTATTTTAGAGGATTATTTTTATTATTGATCAACAACTATGTTCTCAATCAACCCAAAAGACTCATAAATATCAAAGCTTAATATTTTTGGAAGTTGGAGTTGGGTTTTTTAGATTTGGCTAGCTTAGGAGGATATCTGTTTGGGCAGGTAACTATTACTGTGCAGAATTATTAGGCAACTTAATAAAAACCAAATATATTAACATCTTACTTGTTTATTTTCACCAGGTAAACCAATATAACTGCACAAAATATAGAAATAAACATTTCAGACATGCAAAAACAAAATCCAAAAAAAATGAGTGACCAATATAGCCACCTTTCTTTATAAAGACACTCAACAGCCTTCCAACCATAGATTCTGTCAGTTGCTTGATCGGTTTACGATCAACATTGCGTGCAGCAGCCACCAGAGCCTCCCAGATACTGTTCCGAGAGGTGGACTGTTTTCCCTCCCTGTAGATCTCACATTTTATGAGGGACCACAGGTTCTCTATGGGGATCAGATCAGGTGAACAAGGGGGCCATGTCATTTTTTTTTCTTCTTTGAGACCTTTACTGGCCAGCCACGCTGTGGAGTAGTTGGAGGCATGTGATGGAGCATTGTCCTGCATGAAAATCATGTTTTCTTGAATGATACCGACTTCTTCCTGTACCACTGCTTGAAGAAGTTCTCTTCCAGAAACTGGCAGTAGGTCTGGGAGTTGATCTTCACTCCATCCTCAACCCGAAAAGGTCCCACAAGTTCATCTTTGATGATACTAGCCCATACCAGTACCCTACCTCCACCTTGCTGGCATCTGAGTCGGAGTGGAGCTCTCTGCCCTTTACTGATCCGGCCTCTGGCCCATCCATCTGGCCCATCAAGAGTCACTCTCATTTCATCAGTCCATAAAACCTTTGAAAAGTCAGTCTTAAGATATTTCTTTGCCCAGTCTTGACGTTTTATCTTATGTTTCTTGTTCAAAGGTAGTCGCTTTTCAGCCTTCCTTACCTTGGCCATGTCCCTGAGTATCGCACACCTTGTGCTTTTTGATACTCCAGTAACGTTGCAGCTCTGAAATATGGCAAAACTGGTGACAAATGGCATCTTGGCAGCTTCACGCTTGATTTTCCTCAATTCATGGGCAGTTATTTTGCACCTTTTTTGCCCAACACACTTCTTGCGACCCTGTTGGCTATTGGCCATGAAAAGCTTGATTGTTCGGTGATCAAGCTTCAAAAGTTTGGCAATTTCAAGACTGCTGCATCCCTCTGCAAGACATCTCACAATTTTGGACTTTTCAGAGCCCGTCAAATCTTTCTTCTGACCCATTTTGCCAAAGGAAAGGAAGTTGCCTAATAATTAAGCACACCTTATATAGGGTGTTGATGTCATTAGGCAACACCCCTCCTCATTACAGAGATGCAAATTACCTGATTTATTTAATTGGTAGTTGGCTCTCAAGCCTGAACAGTTTGGAGTAAGACAACATGTATAAAAAGTATCATGTGATCAAAAATACAACTTGGCTAATAATTCTGCACGCAGTGTAAATGGGATTGGGACCATCAGTTGTGTTGTGCCAAAGTATGGTAGATACACAGCTGGTAGTCCTACTGAATAAACTGTTAGCTGCTTTTTTTCTTGCCATAATACAAATTCTAAGTAAAGTACAACGAATGGCCATCATTACTTTAAGAAATGAAGGTCAGTCAGTCCGAAAAATTGGGAAAACTTTGAAAGTGTCCCCAAGTGCATTGGCAAAAACCATCAAGCGCTACAAAGAATCTGGCTCACATGAGGACCGCCCCAGAAAAAGAAGACCAAGAGTCGCCTCTGCCTCTGAGGATAAGTTTATCCGAGTCACCAGCCTCAGAAATCACTGGTTAACAGCATCTCGGATAAGAGACCAGGTCAATGCCACACAGCGTTCTAGTAGCAGACACATCTCTACAACAACTGTTAAGAGGAGACTTTTAGCAGCAGGCCCTCATGGTAAAATAGCTGCTAGGAAACCACTGCTAAGGACAGGCGACAAGCAGAAGAGGCTTGTTTGGGCTTAAAAACACAAGGAATGGACATTAGACCAGTGGAAATCTGTGCTTTGGTCTGATGAGTCCAAATTTGAGATCTTTGGTTCCAACCACCGTGTCTTTGTGAGACGCCGAAAAGGTGAACGGATGGACTCTACATGCCTGGTTCCCACCGTGAAGCATGTAGGAGGTGTGATGGTGTGGGGGTGCTTTGCTGTTGACACTGTTGGGGATTTATTCAAAATTGAAGGCATACTGAACCAGCATGGCTACAACAGCATCTTGCAGCAGCATGCTATTCCATCTGTTTTGCGTTTAGTTGGACCCCAAACACACCTCCAGGCTGTGTAAGGGCTATTTGACCAAGAAGGAGAGTGATGGTGTGCTACGCCAGATGACCTGGCCTCTACAGTCACCAGACCTGAACCCAATCGAGATGGTTTGGGGTGAGCTGGACCCCAAAGTGAAGGCAAAATGGCCAACAAGTGCTAAGCATCTCTGGGAACTCCTTCAAGATTGTTGGAAGTCCATTCCTGGTGACTACCTCTTAAAGCTCATGAAGAGAATGCCAAGAGTGTGCAAAGCAGTCATCAAAGCAAAAGGTGGCTACTTTGAAGAACCTAGAATATAAGACATAATTTCGGTTGTTTCACACTTTTGTTAAGTATATAATTCCACATGTGTTAATTCATAGTTTTGATGCCTTCAGTGTGAATGTACAATTTTAATAGTCATGAAAATACAAAAAAATCTTTAAATGAGGTGTGTCCAAACTGTTAGTCTGTACTGTATTTGTATATATATATACATATATATATATATATACCGTATATATATATATAATGACACCCTGGATTATGCATAGGATGTGATAGATGGATATCGGTGTGGTCTGGTGGGTGTCGCTGATCAGTGACCGTTGTCTCTTTTGAGCTGCGAGTTGCCATTCTCCTGCCTTGAGTTATGTGGTCGACGTCCGAGTCCGTTGCACTTACTCCGCTCCTGTTCTCTACTGTGCAGGGGTGAGATTTGAATGGACCCAGAGACGTCAGCCATGTCAATCAAGCCAGGAGGATGGCGATTATGGGGGGGAGGAGGCGTCGAACACAGATTGGCGCGGCCCATCAGACCCGACAGTGATTAGCATATGGCGTGGGGGGATTATAAGAGTACGTAGCTATGCGGGGAGCTGGGCTCCTATGAACAGGGTGCTGGAGTGCTCTTTAGGGCTTATAGGGAGAACTTAGTGACTGATTCAACTTAACGTCTTAAGTTTTCTTTGTCTTTTAGTTGTGCTACATTGGAATAGCAGTAATTGTATTTATAGTTTCACATTTTTTGTTTTTCAGGTCATTAATCCGATGGGTTGGGACGCATTTGGGCTGCCAGCTGAAAATGCCGCTATTGAACGAGGTCTGAATCCGGACACCTGGACCAAAAGGTATTTACTAGGCTGTAATGGAAATAAGTACCAGCTGGATGACAGAATATGGGTTTTATAAAGATGTAGTTAACTAATTTTCCCTCTAATTTCAAGCTTAGTCTCTGTGCTGGTGGGGACCGCTTCATGTTCTTATAATAACGGGAATTGTCACCAAGTTTTAGCTACCACATCTGAGAGCAGCATAATTTAGGGGCAGAGACCCTGAGTCCAGCAAAGTGTCACTATGGCTGCTTTCACACTAGTGTCGGCACGGGGCCGTCGCTATGCATCGGCTCGACGTGCCGACGCATGCTGTGAAAGTGATGCCCGATGTGGGCAGCAGAAGCAGTCTTACAACGCATCCGCTGCCCCATTGTAAAGTCTGGGGAGGAGGGGGCGAAGTTTCGGCCGCGCATGCGCGGTTGAAAATGGCGGACACGACGCGCAAAAAAAGTTACATGTAACGTTTTTTGTGCCGACGGTCCGCCAAAACACGACGCAACCGATGTGTGGCGATATGTCGCAATGCGTCGGTAATGTAAGTCTATGGGAAAAAAACGCATCCTGCAGACAACTTTTTTCTCCTAAACAACGCATTGCGACGTATTGCAAACGACGCTAGTGTGAAAGAAGCCTAACTCAGCTGCTTGATATCGTGATATCATTTTTATGAAATTAGTATTTGCTGTAGATCTAGCAATTGTCTGAATGCGGAGCTCAGTTCACCCTGTATGTGCCCTTGTTGTACAGTGTACACAGAAAAGCTGCAAATCATTGGTGGGGTTATACAGAGCTCATGAATATGGAGGACTACCCAGCAGCAGGTTTACTAGTCCTCTAGTGATAATTTACTGCTAATAAAACACTTATTTTATAAAAAAAAAATACACTAAGCAGCACAGTAAGTGACACATAGCTGGAATCAGGGTCTCTGTCTCTACATTATGCTCCCCTCAGATAAGGTAGAAAAAAACCTGGTTGCAGATTCCTTTTAGGAGACGCATCCTTTATGTCCTCCTTTTAGTTACGCTTATGTAACACGCAATTTGTACCACTGCAAAGTGCGACATCTAAACATTCTGCTTATAGAACAAAGGTAATTATTTCTTGATTGCAGAATTGTCAAAATTCCAGCCTATTTGCAGCCTCCCAGATTAAGTATTCTACTCCGGTAATTGCCTTCTAATTTTTAAATTGCATTTTCCTTTGTGACAGGTTTTGAATTAAACTGGAATTTTTGGTACAAGGGCCAGAACAGCAGCCTTCTGTCTTGTGTGGATTAGTTTAGCTCAGTCACATCCAAAAGTAGATGGAAATAAGGACCTATTGTGATGTGATCAGTCATTTTCTTTATGTAATGTCATTTTTCAGTTAGGGAAATAACACTCACTGGAAAATATTATTGAGTTAGGTTTAAAATGCCTGACGGTGAACTAGATGAGATATCCTAGATGGAAGGTATGGATAGCGGCGATGATTTTACTGCTAATAGTAATAAAATCATTTCTCAAAATAAATGTTTATTCATAATTATTTAAAAAAAAATCTACACAAACATGCTAAATTAAAGACAACTGTAAAAACAGCTGGTTGATCCCTTAAAGGTTTTGTCCCACAAATAAAGTAAATGTTAGCCCATTACTGACATATAGCGTCCAGTTACTCCGGCTCCCTGACTACTCAGGAACTGAGTAGATGATAGCTGTTTTGTTCAGCCATCATCTGCCTCTAAAAGCCACACGTGGACAGTGTTAGAGGCGTCATTCCATGCGGCAATTGGTGCCCCATGACGTGACATTCACCCATCATCTGTCTCTTACAGACAGTTAGTTTGAAATCCAGCTGTCAATCTCTGACAGCGTGATTTACAGCGCTCCATCAAGGGGTGTCTCATGTGCCTATAGGCACCCCCCGTGACGTGATCGCAGGACACCAATGGATTGCCATGATTTCTGTTGAAGATCCGAATGCCTGTCATGGCAGTTGGTGTTGATAGAATACCGTGATTTTTGCTCTATACGGCAATACAGGTTCAAGTACTCTAAGGGGACTAACAGATAAAGTGAACATTAAAAAAAAGTTCTTAAAAATACCGTATATATATATATAAAAAAAAGTTCAAATCACCCTTCCTTTGCCCCATTAAAAATAAATGGGGAAAAAAAATATACGCAAGTGTAGTTTCATTATGTCCGTAAAAGTAAATAACCCAATCCATAAACTATAATATAACTATAAACAAAATTATGTTTTTTCAGGCACCATAACACTGCAATAAGAAGCGATGAAAGCATCGTACCTACCCCAGAATGGAATCGATCAAAAAGACAACTTATGGTGCAAAAAAAATAAGCTCTCACACAGCCATGACCAAAAACTGAAAATGTTACGGGTCTCTGAAAATGGCGACATAAACGTTTTTTCTTTTATACTAATTTCCACATTTTTTTTCTCATCATTTAAATAAAAAAAAAAAGCTATGCATGTTTTGTCTGTGCGTACTCGTACTGACCTGGAAAATTATATTGCAAGGTCATTTTTACCATATAGTGAACATGGTAAATAAAAATCAATGGACGTCCATTGATTTCCCCGCACCCCCTGCACACCGCCTGCATGGCACATGTATCGCAATAAAGGACTGATTTTTAAGAGATGGTAAGTGCTGCTTTTCTTCTTGAATGATTTTTGCATCACTTTTTTGCTAAGCACCACCGTACTACTTCTTATTTTTATACCGCATTGGTTCGTAGAAGGGTGACTGTTCATATGTAATGGTATGGTGCCGAAGACTCATTTTTCTTGATGGTAAATAAAAAGCCCCAACACAATTGTGGAATTGTACTTTTTATGCAAT
This sequence comes from Ranitomeya variabilis, assembly GCF_051348905.1. NCBI lineage: Eukaryota > Metazoa > Chordata > Amphibia > Anura > Dendrobatidae > Ranitomeya > Ranitomeya variabilis. Next base: position 149,555,947 of record NC_135237.1, read on the forward strand.
TTCGACGCACTTGACATTTTTTCTACTTTCCAGTACATCACATGATAAAATGAATGATGTTGTCTAAGGCTATGTGCACACGTTGCGTTTTTTTTTTCGTTTTTTGGCTGTGAAAATGCTTAAAAAACGCTTTCCAAATGCATCCCATTATTTTTAATGGAATTCCGCATTGTTGTGCCCGTGCTGTGTTTTTTTCCGCAAAAAAGCGCATCACGAAACAAGAACGCAGCATGTTTATTAATTTTGCGGAATTTCAGCGATTTTGTCGCTATATAATTGTGTTGGGACGCTCCGGAAAAAACCGCGAGCGGATTTCCTGTGAAAGGAGTTCGGTTTTGATCAGGAAAATTCTGCAAACATTCTGCAACGTGGGCACATAGCCTAAAAGTTAACATGTCCTGCAAAAAAACAAGTCCTCATACGGCTATGTCGATGGAGAAATTAAAAAAGTTATCGCTCTTGGAAGAAGAGGAAAAAGTTAACACGCAAAAATAAAAAAAAGGCCCAGTCGGTAAGAGGTTAATTTAAAGATCTTGGAATAATAATAACACAGGTCTACAAAAAAATATTGTAGATACAATATTTCTGGGTTGTCCCCATCTAACATCCAACAGTAATCTGCCATCATTGAGTCATTCAAAAAACCCTGGTAGCGGTGTTCCATTACTTTAATGTCCTGGTGAAGCCTTGTTCATCGCTTAAATCCCCAAGATTGTGAGGGAAGAAATCTGAATGTGAATGCAAAAAGTGCATTTTCAGAGACATGTGACATCCAAGACACTGGTATGCATTTAGCAGTTCCTCAACACCTTCAACATATTCTGGAGATTTTTTTTTCCCTAAGACGTTTTCACAGATCCACTTGACGCTTTTCCAAGATCTCAATTCCTCATCATTTAGCGTTCCTTCAAACACATCATCTCTCATAAGCTCTCTGATCTGAGGACCAACAAATACCCCTTCAGTTTTGCTGGTGAAATGCTGGAAAATTTCTGTAAAATGCCCTGGAATCCTTGTGAATTTGTCTTTGCCATTGTTTTCACAAAGTTTTTAATCAAAACCAACTTTATATGTAGTGGAGGAAGAAAGATTTTTGTTGGAGCAATCAAAGGATTATGCTGAACATTGTCTCTACCTGGAGCATAGATGTTTCTCTGTCCCCAATCACGACGAACATAATGCTCTACTGTATTTCTACTGTCCCATAAACACAAGATGCAACAATATTTTGTGAAATTTCATTGCATTCCCATTAGCAGACCAATCATTTTCAAATCTCCACAGATATTCCATTGATGATGCTTATATTGTATAGCATCCAAAACAACTGACAGATTTTCATAACTTTCTTTTAGATGACATGAGTCAGCAATAGGGCTTGATGGTTTCATATTTCCATTGTGAAGCAACACTGCTTTCAAACTTCTGAAATGAGTCAATAAACAAATGAGTCAATAAACAATCGCCAATCTGCAACAAAATACTCCTGATTCAGTTCTTCAAAGAGGCCATTCACATTGTTACAGAACACCATTGGTCCATCAACTGTGAAAAATTGTGTTAAAGTGTTACTTGTGTTTTGGTAATAACACACTTTGACATCATCATGAAGAAGATTCTTCTGTTTCAACCTAGATGCAAGAAGTTCAGCTTTATCTTTTGACAATGAAAGGTCTCTGATGAGATAATTTAATTCATGTTGGCTGCTCGGCTTCTCCATCAGGTACATACTCATCTTGACTTGAGGTCTCCACGACTTCGCCAGTAGCTTTAGCTCCATGGTCTTCATATTCTACTTCATTTTCATCCAATCCAGACAACGGTGGTACAGGAACTGGCAAGGTACCATCATGTGGAACTGGCCTAATTGCAGATTCAAGTTCAGGATAATTAATCTTATGTTTGTTTTTTGTAGAAAAGCCCTTCAGTTTGACAAAGCAAAAGTAGCAGTCATCACTATGATTTTTTGGGTTCTCTCCAAATCATGGGAACAGCAAGTGGCATAGCCATTTTCCTCATATTCAGCCAGTCATGAAGAACATTTGAACAACTTGAGCATATCACATGATGGACCCAGCTTTTGTCTTGATCACCAAGTGGACACTTAAAGTACATCTGGTACATCTTTTTAATATCATGAGTGATTGAACGTACTTGGCCTTTTGGTGTAAAAGAACCACACACATAGCAGAATCTGTTCGGATGATTCATGCACTGTCAGGGCATTTTTCTCCTTTAAATCAGATCAAACAGTAGAGTAAGTTCAGTTCAATGGTGGTGACAAACTAAAAAAAAAAATGCCATGAGCCACCAACTATATGTAGATATTTCCCCAGAGATGACGGAGGTAGCTTGTATTTAGAACTGATTTTTACTGGAGATAATCTGGTAGATAACTATATACAGTTGTGAGGTAAACGGGTCAGCCTATTCCTTACAGATGAATATTTGCAGACAGGCAGTTTCTCAGTGTGATATTGGCTGCTATCAGGTTCTCTCTCTATGGAGATCCTCACTCAGTTACACCTCAGTGGCTGAGCTGTTTTCTTCCCTCTGAGGTGACTTGCCCTCCCAGAAATGCAGTGAAAATCCTCGCACAATGGTGGCTGTCCGCTGCCTTCCCTTCTATCTCCCTGTGGCAAGGCTCAGATCCCTGTAGAGGCCTCCTGTCAGAGTCTCACATACCAGTCCTTGCTGCCATCACCATCCTTTTCTGACTGACTCACCCTTATGAGGCGGCAGTAAGATTTATGTGCACACCCTGCGGATTTCCTGCAGATCCGCAAGTGATTTACAGTACAATGTAAATCAATGAGAAAAAAAACACACGCTGTGCTAATGGTGCGGAAAATTCCGTGAGGAAACGCTGCGGATTAAAAGAAGTAGCATGTCACTTCTTTTTTGCCGATCTGCAGCGTTTTTGTACCTATTCCATTATAGAAATCCGCAGGGGTAAAAAACGCATGAAATCTGCAAAAAATTTGCAGTAAATCCGCAGCAAATCTGCACAAAATACGCACAAAAAAATGCGTCAAATCCGCACCTGCGTTTTCTGCCAAGAGATGCAGAATCTGCACCAAAAATTCCTAAGCGTAATCTGCAACGTGTGCACATAGCCTAACAGTTAGCTCCTCTCCATAACATGTGACTTTCCGAGAAGCAGTCATTGGTTGACTGCACTGTCAATACTCTTTCCCATACAACTCACTAAAACCTTTACAGATGTTGTCCCTGTAAGAAAAAAATCACAATTACCGTATTTTCCGGCATATAAGATGACGTTTTAACCCCTGAAAACCGTCTCAAAAGTCGGGAGTCGTCTTATAGGCCGGGTACGTCGTGTGCAGGGAGCGGTCCTAGATGGTTCCCAGGGTCTGGAGGAGAGGAGACTCTCCTTCAGGCCCTGGGATCCATATTCATGGATTACTGCGCATGCGCCCACGCATAGTGCGCCGGCGCATGGGCAGTAATGCTTTTCGGCTTTGCCCGCGGTTGGGCAAAGCATACTGCGCGTGCGCGACCGAAGATTGCATTGCGCGCGCGCCAACTATGGCACACACGTACTCTAATTAACTAACATATTGCGGACAACAGGGAGGGCGGGGTGGAGAAATGAGGATGAAACACCGCCCATCGGACCGGAAAAACTCATTTAAATATCCCACCAATTTGAGGTGACAGGTTCCCTTTAAGTAGTTCTTGTATTACTTCATACAAGTAAGGGTTAACACAGTTGCAGGTGCAAGGCAGGAGACAAGACAGGCAGGAATAAACCTTAAGTCCAGCAAAGTTGCAGAAATAGGTTCAAGTCTCTCTCTTTTCTCTTGCAAATGTTAATAGTAAGCTGAGGGATTCCTGAGTTCACATGTGTCCAACGATCCGAAGTAGAAGATGGTTAGGATAATAAGTCCAAGACTTGCTGGAATAGGTCACAGATAAATTGCAGACTTGATTCAGAAGTACTGATTGAACAGCTGAGGTTGCTTAAAAAAGCAAGTGGCAGAGAACAGGGCGGAAACATAGAAACTAGAAACTCCATACTGACTGAGGGTAAGGTAGCTGCAGCAGGACAGAAAGCAAAATGGCCGACAGGGAAAACTAGATTCAACTAAAAATAACGGCAGATATGGCAAAGAGTCTGAGAACCTTACAGGCTGTGTCTTACCATGCAGAGCTGCTCCAGCTCGTTGGCACATACCACAGCTACTGGCCAGTGAGGGAAGCATAAGTCATATACAGGGCGGGCCATTTCTATGGATACACCTAAATAAAATGGGAATGGTTGGTGATATCAACTTCCTGTTTGTGGCACATTAGTATATGGGAGGGGAAAAACTTTTCAAGATGGGTGGTAACCATGGCGGCCATTTTGAAGTCGGTCATTTTAGATCCAACTTTATTTTTTTCACTGGGAAGACATCAAACTTATTGAGAATTTCACAAGAAAAACAATGGTGTGCTTGGTTTTAGCATAACTTTATTCTTTCATGAGTTATTTGCAAGTTTATGACCACTTATAAAATGTGTTCAAAGTGCTGCCTATTGTTGGATTGTTAATGCAACCCTCTTCTCCCACTCTTGACGTACTGATAGCAACATTGCAGAAGAAATGCTAGCACAGGTTTCCAGTATCCGTGGTTTCAGATGCTGCATATCTCGTATCTTCACAGCATAGACAATTGCCTTCAGATGTCCCCAAAGATAAAAGTATAAGGGGGTCAGATCAGGAGACCTTGGTGGCCATTCAACTGGCCCACGATGACCAATTCATTTTTCCAGGAAACTGTTCATGTAGGAATGCTTGGACCTGACACCCATAATGTGGTGGTGCACCATCTTGGGTGTCCGGTCCGAGCATTCCTACATGAACAGTTTCCTGGAAACTAGATTGGTCGTCGTGGGCTCACAATCTAAATTCCCTATCAGTATGTCTTTGGAGTGTGGGTGAAAATCTGAAAACCTGGAGGAATCCCACTCATGCAGTGGGAGAACATACAAATTCTTTTCAGATGTTCTTAGTAGGATTTGAACGCAAGACCCCAGTGCTGCAAAGCAACAGCGCTAACTAGTGATGAGCGAGTGTACTCGTTGCTTGGGTTTTCCCTAGCACACTCGGGTGGTCTGAGTGTTTGTAGCTGCTCGGAGATTTAGTTTTCGTTGCCGCTGCTGCATGATTTACAGCTGCTAGACAGCTTGATTACATGTGAGGATTCTCTAGCAACCAGGCAACCCCCACATGTTCTCAGGTGTGGGTAGCAGCCATAAATCATGCAGCTGAGTCAACAAAAACTAAATCTCCGAGCACTCACAAATACTCTGAGACCATCTGAGCGTGCTCGGGAAAACCCGAGCAACGAGTACACTCGCTCATCACTAGTGCTAACAACTGGGATGCAAAATACACAGATTTTGGTGTTGCCATACCAGATCACATTGATTGTAAGAATGATTCAAATTAAATTGTGGAATAATGGTTGTTGAGCTTGTACCAGTTTAATCACAATGTATCACAAAAATGAAACATCTGGACTTAATCAGAATGTCTGTGAACCCAAAGCACATAGCCTTGTAGGTTATATAGCCCTTATAGAAATCACTCCGATGGTCTTCTAATCGCTGCCTCCTCTCAACAGTAACTGATGGTTAATCAGATATGCTAATTAGGGTGCTCGGAGCAGCCTTTCTGTGACCAAGAGACTCAGTTCACTGTTGCACCCATTGTTTTTGCTTACACCTGGACTGATGAACTTCCTTTTTGGTGGCCATACATCTTGGATAGCTGTCGGCCAAGTTCTACTTGTGTTCTTTATACTTGTGTTCTCGAGAAGAGTCAAAGCCGCTGTCTGATAATTATGGTGGCATCTAATCTTCCTTGGGAATCAAGGGTCGAGCTTGCGAAAATTTCAAATGTCTTATCCTTCTTTACCTTGACATCTGCCATCAGAACATCACCATACACATTAGATGATTGACCTATCCTGACGATTCAGTGGGTTCAGCTGGCATGTATCCAACTTGTATGGACACTTATAAACAATAAGAGTTGTTTCCCAGTACTGTTACATTGGTGACCCATCCCGAGGACACCCGACATCCTGTATTATCACATTTGTACGTAAACAGCGTATGGAGCGGTGCACTGTGGTCTCTGTCGGGAACTGCAGATCAGCAGTGGTTGAACACTGTGGGTTTCGGTGTGAGACCCCCACGATCGCATATTGATAAAACAAAGTACTAGACAGCCCCTTTATACAACCTCCGGTGTTGAATGGATCAGTGTACAACATTGTTCCTTCTGTTCTTCATTCCTCTTGCATCTTCTCTTCCCATGTGACGCCCGTACTTCACGGATCATCGAATGTACTAAAGATTACGTTTTTGAATAATTATTATAGTTTGAATTGTTCTGAATTAATTAGCTTCTTTATTTGCCTGGTTGCCTTGAACCAGATTATATTGTTTGTTTCAATGTTTTCAATTCCTCTACTAGATTTTAATTTACTGAGACTGAAAAAAACTGTTTTATTTTTGTTCTTCCCTTTTAGAGGTTTGATTGCGATTCTTCATGCTTTATAAGATTGAAAAGTTGTCTTTTCATGGCACCGCTTTATTACGGAGCATAAAGAACATTGCAGAATGACTCATAGTCCCTGAGTTCACCTGCAACGCACAGTATTGTATGTGCATCCGCGCTGCACCGCCATTGCTGCAGGCTCACGCATTGTGTCTGACCTCTGAATACAGGATGGAGACGCTCGCCCCATGTTTGTAACTATTGTGTGCCATAAACAGACTCATAGCTTTATGCCAACTGAAGTAGTCGCTCTGCACGCCAAGACAATTTTATCAGTTCTTTTTTTTACAAGACCTTGTGATATATATTATTAAAGGGGGTTTCAAGCTGGTTAAGAATATTGGTAACAAAGGCCGAGACGGCTTAAAAGGGATAAAGTATTGAGCTCCAGTTTAACAGTCCTACAAAAAGAAAATTGATTTTTTTTCTTTAAAAATGTGTCATATAAAATAGTCAGAGGTGTAAATATAAAGCCTCTTTTCTATGAATAATCTGTTACCGGGCTTCTGTCTAAGCTTTTATGGAAACGTCGCATTGTAAGTGTGTCAGGCGCCTCCGTTGGGGCTGCTTTGGCAATTCTGGTAATTTAGAGCACAGACTACATCGCTTTTTCATGCCATTAACAATACTGACACCTCAAAGGGAATGTGTCTCTAGGGTTTCGCTACCCCAACTGAGAGCAGCATAATGCAGGAATAGAGACTCTGATTCCCGCAATGACTTACTGGGCTGCTTGCTGTGGTTTTGATAAAATCACTGTTTCATCTACTGCAGATCTTCCGGTCCTGTACAACCCGGCCACATCACTGATTGGCAGCTTTCTGTGTAAGATGGGCTAGGGACAAAAAACAAAACGAAGAAACACAGCGCCTCCCTGCACCATAACTTGGGTTTGTTCTCCCAGGATAGTAGCCGGCCACAATAGAGCCGCTAACCTACGGGGGTCGTGTGGGGAGTAAGTGCAACACTGTATACGGTATATAGTGCCTGGAATAAGTAGTCACACCCTGTGAGCTTTTCAACATTTTTTCACATTACAAACTAGATTCCAGTTGTACTATAAGTTTTAATTGGGGAGTCTGTAAGATTGCTGATGAAGTCTAAACAAGCCATGCACATGAGATATCTGTTGTTTGGTTAATAAGACCAGCTTTTGTACCTGTTCACTACAGAAGTGCTTATTAGCCATTAACCTGTTTAGTGCTGGCTATAGCATACATTATACAAATGTAATGTTACAAATAGGCCTGATCAAGCTGTACACTTCTGCTTAAAGAGGACCCATCACTTGCTAAAAATAACCAAGTTAACAGGGTAATCCAGGACTTTTTATTATTTTTGTGCACGGCGCAAAGAATTAACAGGCAGGTAGTTTCGAACTCCAGTACCTGCCTGTTCTGCAATGGGATGACCTTTACCGCCTGTTCTGCTGCTTCAAATCATCACTCGTCAACAGAGCAGCTCTCCCTCCTCCGGTCTGCTATTGTCACTGGGAGACTAGGTGAGCGAGAGCTAATAACCCGGGCCCCTGCAATTTCCCTCAGACTAGGGAAATCCTGACTGACCCTCTACCTGGAGTTTACACTGATGGTGTGCATGTCCAGGCCTCGAACCTCACCCTGTCTCCTGTTTCAACCCTAGGCTGAAACCTCCGCCCACCACCCAGTGAAGAGGTAATACACCAATACCCACAGTTAGCACAGACAAGGATAATGGAAAATATACACCACGCCGCAGTCACTCAGGAATACACTATAAATGTGCAGGGCAAAATAAATACAAATATAGGAAGGAGTAAATAAGACAAAGGAAAATACACCACCAGTAACGAATCTCCAACAACCAGCTCTCCACTCCAGACCGAGATAACAACGCACAAGACAGAAGCTATAATCGGCGACGCCCAATGATCAGGAGAACTATTTAAAGGCAATGGGCATGGCCCAGCTTCCAATCCGAGGATCAGGTAAATTAACCCCGGAACAGCTAGATAAAATCTAGCCGACGCCAATGAGCACATAGTGGTCAAAAGCGGAATTACCGCTGTCTGTCGGACGACCTGGTCTGAACAGCGTCCGACATGACAGCTATATCAATGGGGAATCACTGCCCACATCATGCTGATTGACAGCTGGCTCCCTGCAGTTAGGCTGTGGGGAGCCAGCTGTCAATCAGCATGATATCTGCAGAGATGCTGCTCTGTCAATGTGATGGAAGCTGCAGAATTGCCGTCAGGAACAGCCCGTGACCGCACAGATTCAGCAGAAATCAGTGTTGTACAAAACAGACAGGTAGTTAGACATCGGCACTGGTGAGAACCTGCCTGTTAGTTTCCTGTAGCTCCATGAACAAAATTAATAAAAGTCCCGGATAACCTCTTTCAAATACTTTAAAAATCCCTGCGCTTCCCTGATTCTGCCGCTCTTTTCCTGTTTGTGGTGTGTTACTCCTTTGCATTTTTTTCCCGTGGAGTACACAATGTGAAATCTTTGCTTTGCAGCCAACTGGGCTTTGCTTCAGAGTCCTCTTTGGGTGTGCACTTTTACCCCTCCCACCATCCCAAGTACTGCCAATCACAGATCAGCAACATCTGGGATTAATAGGCTGCTAGATAGGCTGCTGAGCTGTGATTGGCACTATATTGGTAAGATGGCGCCCCCAGAGAAAACTCTTAAGAAAAGCCTAGTTGGCCTGCAAAGCAGAGATTTCACATAGTGTGATCCATAAGACATTTGCGTGTCAAACAAATAATAAGAAATGTGAATATCTCTGCAATAGTGATTCGGTACAAAACAGAAAAATCCAGGGAGATTAGGAATTTTTACAAGTTATTTAACTCAATTTTTTGAGCAAGTGACAGATCTTCTTTAAAGTGTGGTCTGCATTTGGCTGTTGGCCAAGCTAAAGATAAAGATAAAATCGCATCTAATGATTACTCACATGCGTAGAAACTGCGTACACGCAGCTTACTACGCATGTCTGCCGGCTCACCTGTCCCGCCGGCGGAAGTCCCTCGTCCACTGCAGTTCTCGCGATAACTTATGTTATCGCAAGAACTGCCGTGCACGTGACTGGGACTTATCTCCGGTCACTAGTCTGGTTCTCGCAAACAGCTGATCAGCTGTTTGTGAGAACGCTGTAGTGTAGGTGATCGCTGGAGAGTTATCTCCGGCGATCATCTACAGGCTCTGCTATATCTGGATGTCAGGCATCCAGATGTAGCAGAGCTGGACTCGTCTAGACTGTGTGCACATATAACATACAACACACAACATACACCATACAACATGCAACATACGACAACATGCATCATGCGACGACATGCAACAACATGCAAAATGCGACAACATGCGACTTGCAACATGCGACGACATGTGACAACATGCGACGTGCAACATACGACATGCACCATGCAACATACACCATACAACATATAGATACAGTACATACATATAGAAATACAGTGCATTAAACATAGAGTACATACTCACCATCACTTGTCACTTTGATCCCCGAAGCCATTGTCACCTGTAAAAAATATTAAAATAATAAACAAACAATATACTCCCTGATCCGCAGAAATCCAATTAAAATGAGTGCCCCACGACGATCTCCCATGGAGAGCAGCAGCATCAGCTGAAGCAACTGCTCTCCAGGGGCTCCTGGAATACAATGATGGAAGGTATCCTTCCACAATGTATTCCTCACAATGTATTCCTCCGGCCCTGTGAGAAAATAGTCCCTAGTCTCACTTGTGGCATTGCTGTGTGAGAAAGTTCCCTCGCAGCAATGCCATAAAGTGAGACCAGTGAACTAAGGTAACCTCAGTGATACACAGCAGGAGCCATTGTCTCCTGTCTGTGTGTCACTGGAGGCCCTATAGAGCGGTGACATCACCTGATGTCACTGTTCTATAGGGGACATCGTCGTGGGACACTCGATATTAATTGGACTACAGCGGAAAGTGAGTATACGGTTTATTATTTAAATTTTTTTGCAGGCGATCGAGTATGGTAAGTATGGTTAAATTAAGAATAATAAAATACTTTTTCTGGCTGTGTCTTTATTTTTTATTAACCCTTTTCACTACTGTAGTATTAATATTGGATAGGCGTCTTATTGACGCCTCTTCATTATTAACCCGACTTAATGTCACCTTACAAAAGCAAGGTGACATTAACCCCTTATTACCCCATATCCCACCGCTACACGGGAGTGGGAAGAGGGGCTAAGTGCCAGAATTGGCGCTTCTTACAGATGCGCCATTTCTATGGCGGCTGGGGGCTGGTATTTGTAGCCGGGGGGGGGGGGGGATTGGGGGCAATATCCATGGCCCCTCTCTGGGCTATGAATATCAGCCCACAGCTGTCTGCGTAGCCTTTCTGGCTATAAAATATAGGGGGACCCCACGTCTTTTTTTTCTTTGGGGTCCCCCTATCTTTATAGCCAGTAAAGGCTACGCAGACAACTGGGGGCTGATATTCATAGCCTAGAAAGGGGCCATGGGTATTACCCCATTCCCAGGCTACAAATATTGTCCCCCGGCCATCGGCTTTACCCCTCTGGCGCAGAAAATTGCATGGGAGCCCACACCATTTTTTTTCCCATTTTTTTTTTTTTTTTTAAATTAAACGTTCATTCATAAACATCGGCCTTGCTATTACATATCAACTAGATGGTGGCCCGATTCTAATGCATCGGGTATTCTAGAATATGTATGTAGTTTATTTATGACGGGGTGTTTAAATCCTGCGCCAATTCACGGCCGAACTGCACCTGTCGCTGATTGGTCGCGCCAGCCGCCCGCAAAACAATCAGCAATGCGGGATTTCCGTTACAGACAAACAGACCCTTAGACGATTATATATATACTAGATGGTGGCTCGATTCTAACACATTGGGTATTCTAGAATATGTATGTATGTACGTCACGCTGTGAGTGGGGGTTAAATTCCGCACCAATATCGCTGATTGGTCGTGGCTGGCCGTGTAGTATATAGCACAGCGATGTAGTATATAGCACAGCCCACGTAGTATATAACACAGCCACATAGTATATAGCACAGCGATGTAGTATATAGCACAGCCAACACAGTAGACAGCGCAGCCACGTAGTATATAGCAGCCATATAGTATATTGCACAGCCACGCAGTATATAGCACAGCCACGAAGTATATAGCACAGTGATGTAGTATATAACACAGCCCACGTAGTATATAACACAGCCCACGCAGTAGATAGCACAGTCACGTAGCATATAGCAGCCATGTAGTATATGGCACAGCTACGTAGTATATAGCACAGTGATGTAGTATATAACATAGCCCAAGTAGTATATAACACAGCCCGCGCAGTAGATAGCACAGCCAGGTAGTATATAGCAGCCATGTATTATATAGCACAGCCACGTAGTTTATAACACGGCCCACGTAGTATACAGCACAGGCCACGCAGTAGATAGCACAGCCACGTAGTATATAGCACAGCCCACGTAGTATATTACACAGCCACATAGTATATAGCACAGCCAACGCAGTAGATAGCGCAGCCACGTAGTATATAGCAGCCATGTAGTATATAGCAGCCATGTAGTAAATAACACAGCCCACAAAAAGAATTAAAATAAAAAATAGTTATATACTCACCTTCTGTCGTCCACCGAAGCTGTCCCGCTCCTCGCGATGTGGCCAGCAGCTTCCATTCCCAGAGATGCATTGCGAAATTACCCAGATGACTTAGCGGTCTTTGCCAGAGACCGCTAAGTCATCTGTGTAATTTTGCAATGCTTCTCTGGGAACAGAAGCTGCCGAGAGCATCGGGAGGAGCGGGAAAGCTGCTGAGGCGACGGAAGGTCAGAATAGCATGATTTTTTTAATTTTTTTTATTACTTTTACCATTATATCCTTTTACTATTGATGCTGCATAGCCAGCATCAATAGTAAAAAAAAGTTGGTCTGGGATGGGGAGTAGGGAGGGGCCAATTCGCGGCCGGACTGCCGGCCGTGACCAATCAGTGACTCGGGATTTCCGTTACAGACAGAAGTACCCCTTAGATGATTATATATGGATCGCCCCCAGGCGCAGGGCAATGGGATACTCGGCACCGGGTCCCTCGGTCTCGGTTCTGGGGATGTCACGGTGGCCCGACCCAGTCTGTGGCCCTGCTGAGGGGCGCCCAATCAAAGGTGTGTTTGTCTGGTGTTCATGACGCCACCTGTGGTATTCGGTCAGGGTGACCGACGCTGCTGGGGGTCCGCTGGGGTGATGGAATGGCAGCCAGATGGTTTACCTTCCCACAGGTGAAGTATGTCCCCAGGGCTTCCCAAAGTGTGTGGATGATGATAGTGATCGTTGTAAGGCGCGATGAATAACGAGGACACAAAGGTTGCAGTCTCTTTACCTTTTACTGAAGACTTCAGCGTCCGCAGTCCAGAGTACCGCTCACAGGGCTGGCTGAGTCCGGCCGGTCCGAAGGCACATCCAGAGTCCCCTTAGCCAGGAGGAAATCAGTAGCCTTCCTACTAGCACCTGTGTGTTGTAGTACCTCCCTGCTGAGCACCACGGGAAAGTCCTCACAACCTTTGTAGATATTTCTGATGTTCTCTCTCCATCCCCCAGATGATATGGATAGGACAACCCGTATGACGGGGTAGGCCTGGAGTTAATTTATAGGGACCCTAGTGACGCCCCTCTCCCACAATTTCCTCCGTGTCTTCTTAGGTATTTAGGTTGGGCAGCCATCTTGGAATTGACTGTCCTGCAGTTGTCTGGAGTAATGCGTAGAGTCAGTACTCCCTCGGTGTTCTGGCCACCGGCTACGCGCCTCGGAAGGAGGCTGCCGATCTCGGGGCAGGACTCCTCCCGGTATTATCTCCTTGTGCTGTGACTTCGGTTCTCACTCTCCACAATATACTTCACTTCGTGTCCTTTCTTAGGATGCTGCCGCAATGATGTGCAGGCGCAGCTTCGTAACGTTCTGTCTCTTGCTAGGCCTCTATCAGGATCCCACCCCTGACAGGGACCTCTCTGGGTCAAACCCAGGCTGCTTCTCCCTCGATGTTATCTGGTCGAAGCCCAGTCTGCTTCTCTCTCTACCTATCCAACCCACCAGTTTTACCCGTGTGTGAGGAGTGCCCTAGTAGATAGAAGCTTTGCTACCCCTGGTGGACTGGAGTGTGAAGTGTAGTGTGTGACTGTGATACCTGGCAAGGTGAACTCCTTTAGTACCATCAGATGTAACATCACTCCCCCTGGTGGAAGAGCGACATTACTGCAACGACCAGGACTCTGGAACGCTGTACTTAGATAGATGGATAATCTATCTATAGATATATTTATAGATCGATATATCTATGGATACATGGATATACTAAACATCGGGCTTGGTATTATCTATCTATCTATTACACAGGTCAACAAAAAAAAAATTTTTTTCTGATGTCCAAAATATTTTAATGAATTTGGGGTATTTTTGGGGTGCTGATTCTGAATATGCTATCAGTTTTGCCAGATTGGCTCAAGTTTTTGACATTTTTGGTATCTTATTTATAGCACTTGTTGGTAAATGCGACGCATCATCTCATTAATTTCTTTGGATTAGTACTTGAACTGAGCAGTTCTCAATATAGTTTTGTGTTAATTAGTGTTCTAAAAGTTTGTTCATAGCTTGATTTTTGCACTAACTTTATGTTGTTGTCTGTTTTCCAGTGAAAAGCATGAACTCATCAAGAAGAAGTTGTCTTAACGATCCAGACTCATTCTGTTACATTTGTGGTGAATACACACTGCCAAAACACAGAAGAAACATAACAGACTTCGTAAAAAAAGTGTATTTTGCCTATTTTGGGGTTATGCTTGGGGACCAAGACAAGTTTTGGGCACCACACATAGTGTGCAAAGCATGTATCGAATTATTACGAAAATGGAGCAAAGGACAAAGAAAAAGCTTCAAATTTGGTGTTCCAATGGTGTGGAGAGAGCCAAAAAATCATCATGATGACTGTTATTTCTGTGCAGTGCAAGTGCAAGGATTCAATAAGCATAAGAAACGAAAATGGGAGTAACATGGAATCTGCAAGAAGGCCTGTCCCTCATTGTGAAGATGTGCCTGTACCTGTGTTTACCATAAATAACAGTCATCATGATGATTTTTTGGTTCTCTCCACACCATTGGAACACCAAATTTGAAGCTTTTTCTTTGTCCTTTGCTCCATTTTCGTAATAATTCGATACATGCTTTGCACACTATGTGTGGTGCCCAAAACTTGTCTTGGTCCCCAAGCATAACCCCAAAATAGGCAAAATACACTTTTTTTACGAAGTCTGTTATGTTTCTTCTATGTTTTGGCAGTGTGTATTCACCACAAATGTAACAGAATGAGTCTGGATCGTTAAGACAACTTCTTCTTGATGAGTTCATGCTTTTCACTGGAAAACAGACAACAACATAAAGTTAGTGCAAAAATCAAGCTATGAACAAACTTTTAGAACACTAATTAACACAAAACTATATTGAGAACTGCTCAGTTCAAGTACTAATCCAAAGAAATTAATGAGATAATGCGTCGCATTTACCAACAAGTGCTATAAATAAGATACCAAAAATCTCAAAAACTTGAGCCAATCTGGCAAAACTGATGACATATTCAGAATCAGCACCCCAAAAATACCCTAAATTCGATGAAATATCTTTGGCACCAAAAATGCTGTTGACCAGTGTTATCTATCTATCATCTATCTATCTATTATCTATCGATAAATCTATCTATTTATCTATCTATCTATCCATCTATCTATCTATCTATCTATCTATCTATCTATCTATCTATCTATCTATCTATCTATCATCTATTATCTATCTATCTATCTATCTATCTATCTATCTATCTATCATCTGTCTGTGTGTGTAAACATTATTCTTCAATGGAGTATGTAAATGAAGAGGTTGGACAGGAAATGACCACCTTTTTTTTGGTATATCTTTACTGAGCCTACAAAAACACACACAAATCCGCATGAAAATAATGCGTCAAAAAACGCATGAAAAACACAGGTGACCTGCCAGTGATCTCAGGTGCAGATTTGGTGCAGATTGTACCTGTGTCAAATCCTGATCAAATCCTGAATGTGGACACATACCCTTACAAATACTCGGAGGTCACCCGAGCGTGCTCTGGAAAACCCTAGCAACAAGTACACTCGTTCATCACTATTAGCTATGCTGTAAAATCCTATGTATTATTACAGTAAATTACTCAGGTTCATTAATGCCATGAAGTAATTACAGAGAGAACACATGAAAACCATGTGCATTTACTAAGAGGAAGAAAAAGTGGTGAAAGTGTTTGCGGCATGGCACTGCTCACTACTGATGCCAGCTCTCATCCGAGCATATACCCTAAGGCCACATTCTCAGATAGTGGCCGCATTGTCATTTTTATTCCAAACCTTTCTGGAACCCATCATTTTTTTTTAATAATTTTGGAAATTTCTGGCAAAAAAATGCATTTTTGTCTCTATAACACCAAAAAAAAAAAAAAGCAACTTGTGAACGCAGGTTATGGCTCTGTTCACGTCACATTAAAGAGCCCTACATCAGAGGTGTATGGAGACAGAAGTCACACAGTAGGATATGCACTAATTGTTAGAAAAAAAAAATAAAAAAAATTATATATATATATATATATATATATATATATATATATATATATATATATATATATTAAAAAAAAAATGTATTGTACTAGTATATTTTGGCCCAGTGGAGGCCAAACGGAGAATAGAGACTCTTATAGGATGTGAACAATACTGGGTTTCCTTCAGTTGTGTCCAGCCAGTTGTTTTCTGCTGGAGCCGCACACAGCTGATGGCATAGTTTTGCACAGCACACAGCCAGATCTGCTGCATGCAATGTTTTCATCTTTCAGGTCACCTCCTCCAGCATCAGTGTCTCGCCGGTACTTCATTACAACGCCAGAGGTTTAAAATGACAAATGGTGGCATAAATGATAACCAGGCGGTACACGGGCAGAGTTTTGCCATTAATAATTGTGTTATTGTATCTTACAGCAATATTCAGCACATGAGGCAGCAGTTAGAAAGAATTGGCCTATCGTTTAGCTGGGATAGGGTAAGTACATGCTATTTTACTTATTGTCAATGGGTGAAAAGTTTTTGCCTTTTAATTAATAGTATATTTATTTTTGTTAAGTATTGCATTTCTAGCTATTTTATATTCCCCTCAAATAACATAGTTTTTCTCTAAATTCTGACGCATTGTGTAAAAAGCGTCCTAGAATTAAATAACTATGGGGAGCATCTTGCAATCAGCATTGGGAACCATTGTTATGATCAGGCTAAAGTGGATTTTACACTTTCTAATGTCCTCTATTCATGCCCATACAAGTAGAATTTGTCTTTGTGTGCGATCTTCAATGTTGGCTGCTTGGCTCTGTAATAGAGTACCACTTTATTTTAGCGACATTAATATTATTGATTTTTAAAGCGCCCTAAAAAGGGCATCTGACAGTAGGAACAACAGCTGCGGGGACTCGAACATAATATTCGAGCACACAGAAGCATGCTCAGATATCACCTTATTCCAGCAGGATCACTCATCACTAGCTGCCACCACTCCACTGCACTGGTTCACATATTAAAAGCCTGAAAGGTTAAATGTTGGATTTTGTTGTACTTAAAGGGAACCTGTCAGCAGGTTTTTGCTTCCGCAGGTGAATCCGCATGTGATCACTGAACTGTGCGGAATCACCGCTTCCAATACATTCTATTGGTGAAATTTCTGGTCTGGAAAGACGCGGCGCATGTCAGTCTCCACGGGTAATCCTCGGGCATCTGTGGACGCATAGTGGACATGGGATTTCTTGAATTCCCATCCACTATGCTGTAACATTTGGCCGCTGTGGGTTTGATGCTGCATAAGTACGCAGCATCAAACCCGCAGCAGCTTCAGATTGTGTGCACATACCCTGAATCCAATGATGTGTCACTTACATTACTGACTCAGCCGTTCTGACACAATTAGAGCTTTTAGATTTAGAATGCAGCAGAGCTGAGAAAGCAAACCGGGCTCCCACTAATCTCTGTGTACAAAGTCCATAGACAGTGAGCTACTTATCTCAGAAGGAGGTGGAATCGGACTAGTCTGACAGTTAATTTCTTAGTGATAAATCCTTCATAGCTAGTAAACCGCACACACTTTGACAAGTGACACATTCCTGAACTCTGTTTCATCCTCTATCTTCTGTCTTCAGAGTAGATGGCAAAAACCTGCTGACAGATTCCCTTTAAAGGGGTTGGTTCCCTTATTTTTCATTAAATTCTTGATATTGGGTTAAAAATTAATTTTGCAATTGGGTTTCATTAAAAAAAGAAATAGAAAAATTGAAAATTGCACTATATACCTTGTATAAGGCTCTGTTGCACTGTCTTCTGGCTATTGCTGGCTGCAGAATGAGTTAAAGAAGCTTCCCACTAAGTATTTTCTCCATGATATGTGTGTATATATGTATGTAGTGTAGTGTGAGCGTATTCATGTCATCACCTACCGCCGCTCTCTGCGGATCCAGTGTTGTTCTGCTCCTCTTCTCACTCTGCAGACGGGTCCGGCCATGCTGCGCTGCGTCACCTGAAAGTGACTTTTACAATGTAAGTCTATGAACAAGTCACCATAGGGATACAGTATAAAAGAGACTTCTGGCTCACATATCGGGCATAGAGTGAGCTGATTAGTCGGAATACCGGTGACGTCACGGAGAAGCGAAGCAGCATGGTGCTGGACACCGGAGAGAGCAGCAGTAGATGAGTATATTAATACACTCACACCACAAACATTATACACACATGTAATGAATACAAAAACTTAGTGGGAGCGCTTCTTTATCTGAGAATCTGTAAGTCATTTAGATTCAATGATGGGAGAGTTGGCAACCTTTTTGCTTTCTTTTTTTTTAGGTCCTTCACAGCTGAGATATGGCCACAGACCACATCAAAGTTTTGTGTGCAGTGAAACAAGAAGCCTTAAAAGCCAAACCGTGAAACATTTTTAATTAAACCCAATTGCAAAAATTATTTTTATCCTCAAATTTAGTTAAAAATAAATAAATTATTGTCCCCAAAGGTGGACAACCCTTTTAATTATGGATCATCTGGAATTGTTTCACACATGTTTTTCTACATAAGCTTGCTTTACTACTTTGTTTGTTTCCATGTCTTTTTAATATGTTGTTATTTTATCTGAATTTCCTCTAGAATAAAATAAATAAATACTTTTTTTTTTTGCTCACGCCTTGTACCCTGCAGTATTATTTATCAGGGTCAGTAAAGGCGGTCGTGTTGGAGCGCTGAGGAAGCAGCCCAGAGAAACAAACGGGGGTGTCGAGCACCACCGCAGCTCCAGCCGAACACATCCAAGGGAGGACACGAGCAGAATCAAAGAAAGAAGATCAGTCACAGGAGCGCTGAAGGAAACTCTGACACCAGGTAAAGTTTAGCCACAAGGCGTTTCGACGGAAGTACCGTCTTCCTCAGGTGGGCGCTTCCCACCTGAGTAAGACAGTAGTTCCGTTGACACGCGTTGTGGCTAAACTTTACCTGGTGTCAGAGTTTCCTTCAGCGCTCCTGTGACTGATCTTCTTTCTCTGATTCTTCAGTATGTATGACACATAAAACACAGCATACACCCATGTGTGCCCTGCAGTATGTATGACACATAAAACACAGCATACACCCATGTGTGCCCTGCAGTATGTATGACACATAAAACAGCATACACCCATGTGTGCCCTGCAGTATGTATGACACATAAAACACAGCATACACCCATGTGTGCCCTGCAGTATGTATGACACATAAAACACAGCATACACCCATGTGTGCCCTGCAGTATGTATGACACATAAAACAGCATACACCCATGTGTGCCCTGCAGTATGTATGACACATAAAACACAGCATACACCCATGTGTGCCCTGCAGTATGTATGACACATAAAACACAGCATACACCCATGTGTGCCCTGCAGTATGTATGACACATAAAACACAGCATATACCCATGTGTGCCCTGCAGTATGTATGACACATAAAACACCGCATACACCCATGTGTGCCCTGCAGTATGTATGACACATAAAACACAGCATACACCCATGTGTGCCCTGCAGTATGTATGACACATAAAACACAGCATACACCCATGTGTGCCCTGCAGTATGTATGACACATAAAACACAGCATACACCCATGTGTGCCCTGCAGTATGTATGACACATAAAACACCGCATACACCCATGTGTGCCCTGCAGTATGTATGACACATAAAACACAGCATATACCCATGTGTGCCCTGCAGTATGTATGACACATAAAACACAGCATATACCCATGTGTGCCCTGCAGTATGTATGACACCTAAAACACAGCATATACCCATGTGTGCCCTGCAGTATGTATGACACATAAAACACAGCATATACCCATGTGTGCCCTGCAGTATGTATGACACATAAAACACAGCATATACCCATGTGTGCCCTGCAGTATATATGATAAATAAAACACAGCATATACCCATGTGTGCCCTGCCGTATATATGACACATAAAACACAGCATACACCCATGTGTGCCCTGCAGTATGTATGACACATAAAACACCGCATACACCCATGTGTGCCCTGCAGTATGTATGACACATAAAACACAGCATATACCCATGTGTGCCCTGCAGTATGTATGACACATAAAACACAGCATACACCCATGTGTGCCCTGCAGTATGTATGACACATAAAACACAGCATATACCCATGTGTGCCTTGCAGTATGTATGACACATAAAACACAGCATATACCCATGTGTGCCCTGCAGTATGTATGACACATAAAACACAGCATATACCCATGTGTGCCCTGCAGTATGTATGACAAATAAAACACAGCATACACCCATGTGTGCCCTGCAGTATGTATGACACATAAAACACAGCATATACCCATGTGTGCCCTGCAGTATGTATGACACATAAAACACAGCATACACCCATGTGTGCCCTGCAGTATGTATGACACATAAAACACAGCATATACCCATGTGTGCCCTGCAGTATGTATGACACATAAAACACAGCATACACCCATGTGTGCCCTGCAGTATGTATGACACATAAAACACAGCATATACCCATGTGTGCCCTGCAGTATGTATGACACATAAAACACAGCATACACCCATGTGTGCCCTGCAGTATGTATGACACATAAAACACAGCATATACCCATGTGTGCCCTGCAGTATGTATGACACATAAAACACAGCATACACCCATGTGTGCCCTGCAGTATGTATGACACATAAAACACAGCATATACCCATGTGTGCCCTGCAGTATGTATGACACATAAAACACAGCATATACCCATGTGTGCCCTGCAGTATATATGACACATAAAACACAGCATACACCCATGTGTGCCCTGCAGTATGTATGACACATAAAACACAGCATATACCCATGTGTGCCCTGCAGTATGTATGACACATAAAACACAGCATATACCCATGTGTGCCCTGCAGTATGTATGACACATAAAACACAGCATATACCCATGTGTGCCCTGCAGTATGTATGACACATAAAACACAGCATACACCCATGTGTGCCCTGCAGTATGTATGACACATAAAACACAGCATATACCCATGTGTGCCCTGCAGTATGTATGACACATAAAACACAGCATATACCCATGTGTGCCCTGCAGTATGTATGACACATAAAACAGCATATACCCGTGTGTGCCCTGCAGTATATATGACACATAAAAGACAGCATACACCCATGAGTGCCCTGCAGTATGTATGACACATAAAACACAGCATATACCCATGTGTGCCCTGTAGTATGTATGACACATAAAACAGCATATACCCGTGTGTGCCCTCCAGTATATATGACACATAAAACACAGCATACACCCATGTGTGCCCTGCAGTATGTATGACACATAAAACACGGCATATACCCATGTGTGCCCTGCAGTATGTATGACACATAAAACACAGCATACACCCATGTGTGCCCTGCAGTATGTATGACACATAAAACACAGCATATACCCATGTGTGCCCTGCAGTATGTATGACACATAAAACACAGCATACGCCCATGTGTGCCCTGCAGTATGTATGACACATAAAACACAGCATACACCCATGTGTGCCCTGCAGTATATATGACACATAAAACACAGCATATACCCATGTGTGCCCTGCAGTATGTATGACACATAAAACACAGCATATACCCATGTGTGCCCTGCAGTATGTATGACACATAAAACACAGATATACCCATGTGTGCCCTGCAGTATGTATGACACATAAAACACAGCATATACCCATGTGTGCCCTGCAGTATGTATGACACATAAAACACAGCATATACCCATGTGTGCCCTGCAGTATGTATGACACATAAAACACAGCATATACCCATGTGTGCCCTGCAGTATGTATGACACATAAAACACAGCATACACCCATGTGTGCCCTGCAGTATGTATGACACATAAAACAGCATATACCCATGTGTGCCCTGCAGTATGTATGACACATAAAACACAGCATATACCCATGTGTGCCCTGCAGTATGTATGACACATAAAACACAGCATACACCCATGTGTGCCCTGCAGTATGTATGACACATAAAACAGCATATACCCATGTGTGCCCTGCAGTATGTATGACACATAAAACACAGCATATACCCATGTGTGCCCTGCAGTATGTATGACACATAAAACACAGCATACACCCGTGTGTGCCCTGCAGTATGTATGACACATAAAACACAGCATATACCCATGTGTGCCCTGCAGTATGTATGACACATAAAACACAGCATACACCCGTGTGCCCTGCAGTATATATGACACATAAAACACAGCATATACCCATGTGTGCCCTGCAGTATGTATGACACATAAAACAGCATATACCCATGTGTGCCCTGCAGTATATATGACACATAAAACACAGCATATACCCATGTGTGCCCTGCAGTATATATGACACATAAAACACAGCATATACCCATGTGTGCCCTGCAGTATATATGACACATAAAACTAGGAGTTAGACATACCGGTAACGGTATTTCCAGGAGTCCATTATGACAGCACCACAAGGAGGTTGCTCTTCATATCCTTGATAGGGACAGGAACACAGAAGAGGTTAAATAGCCCCTCCCCACCTCCACCCTTCAGTGATTTTACAAAGTACCACACCAGGATGGATACAACGCAATTTTATTGAACTTCCTCTCTATACATGTTTATATCACACATCAGACAGGAGTTCAAGGGAGGGTAAATAATAGGTGCTGTCATAATGGACTCCTGGAAATACCGTTACCGGTATGTCTAACTCCTAGTTTCCAGGTCGTCCCTTATGACAGCACCACAAGGAGAAATACCAAATAACTCCTACTGAGGGCGGGATTACAGCTTGGAGGACCTTCCTCCCAAAGCCGGTCTGTTGTTTTGACAGAACGTCTAGTTTGTAATGTCTACAAAAGGTATTTGAACTAGACCAAGTTGCCGCCCGGCAAATTTGGTCCATGGATGCACCCGCTCTCTCTGCCCATGAAGCAGATATTGCTCTCAGAGAGTGGGCTTTTAGATGTTCTGGAGGGGATTCACCGGCTGAAGTATACGCAGCGCAAATAGTAGATTTAATCCATCTAGCTAGAGTCGCTTTTGAGGCTTTTTTGCCTCTATTTTTCCCCGACATCTGTATAAAGAGATTTGGATCAATTCTCCAGCCATCTGTAAGTTTCAAATACTGCAAAACTGTTCTCTTAACATCCAGGGAATGGAGAGAACGTTCTTTTTCATTGTTAAAGTTCTGACAGAACTTAGGCAAAATTATTTCCTGGCTTCTGTGAAAGTCCGTCACAACTTTTGGAAGAAACGAAGGATCCAACCTTAGAATGATGCAGTCTTCC
The DNA here is from genome assembly GCF_051348905.1 of Ranitomeya variabilis. NCBI lineage: Eukaryota > Metazoa > Chordata > Amphibia > Anura > Dendrobatidae > Ranitomeya > Ranitomeya variabilis. The sequence goes on from NC_135237.1 coordinate 149,579,547, forward strand.
TGTATCTTTAAATATGGATCTGTTATGGACAAGGCTTGAATTTCGCCTATTCGCCTTGCTGTCGTTATTGCGACTAGAAAGACAGTCTTGAATGTTACAGATCTTAGGTCTGACTGATCAAGTGGCTCGTATGGAGCCTTCCGTAATTCATTAAGTACCAATGTGAGGTTTCATGAGGGTACTGAACTTCTTATTGTCGGTCTGATACGTTGCGTAGCTTTGATGTATCTCATTATCCAGGGATGGTTTGCTAATGGATAATCATAAAAGGCACTTAACGCTGAGATTTGTACTTTTAGCGTACTAGGCCTCAAGCCCATATCAAACCCTGTTTGGAGGAAATTTAAAATTTGGGAGATATCTGGTTCTTGTAGAACGGATATTGGAGTATTGGTTTGAGTACAAAATTTCTTCCAAATTTTTTGGTATATAGCCGAGGTTACCGGCTTTCTGCTTTCCTTCATGGTTGAGATAACCGAGTCTGACAGTCCTTTTGATCTCAAGATTTCCCTCTCAAGATCCATGCTGAGAGTTGTAAAATTTTTAGATTTTGATGCACCAGGGGTCCTTGCGTTAGAAGATCTCGCCTCAGCGGTAGTAACACTGGGTCTTCTATCGCCATCCACTTCAGCAGAGGAAACCAGCTCCTCTTGGGCCAATATGGCACTATTAGGATCACTACCGCTGGACTTTCCTGAATTTTTCTCAGAACTCTGGGAATTAGAGCTAGGGGAGGAAACGCGTATGCAAGTTCCATGTCCCAATGTTGAGCCAAGGCATCTATGCCAGTTGGATTGTCTCCTGGATTTAATGAGAAAAATTCTTTTGTTTTTGTATTGTCCTTTGTGGCAAATAAATCTACCTGCGGAGTGCCCCATTGTTGGATTAGCTGAGCAAAGACTTCTCCGTTTAGAGACCACTCTGTCGGCTGCAATTTCTCTCTGCTGAGAAAATCCGCTATTTGGTTTTGTGAGCCTTTTAGATGAACTGCTGTGATGGACTTCACAGTATCCTCTGCCCAGGAGAATATTGTCTCTGCTAGCGCTTGAAGTGGACGGTGCCTCGGTCCTCCCTGATGCAGGAGAAAGGCTACCGTGGTCGAATTGTCTGAGAAGACTCGGATATGGCGTCCCTGCACCTCGTGTTGGCACCCCTTTAGTGCTTCCCAGACTGCTCTGAGTTCCCTGTAATTGGAGGAACTGTTGCGTACCGATGGTGGCCATGTCCCCTGAAGGTATCGTCCTTCTATGTGGGCTCCCCAGCCACTTGAGCTTGCATCGGTGGTTATATTTACGCATGGAGATATTCTCCATGGTTTTCCTCTTTTCAGATTTTTTATGTCGATCCACCATGAGAGGGACCGTTTTACCTCGCTGGGTAACCGCATCTTGTTGTCTAAAGAATTTTCTTTCCCGTTCCATACGGAAAGAACTTCCCTTTGAAGCGTTCTGGAGTGAAATTGACTCCACTGTACGCTGGGGATACATGAGGTCATCAGTCCTAGAACCCTCATAGCCTTCCTGATGGAAATGAATTTGCGTTTCTTTATCGTCTGAAGTTCTTTTTTGACTGATCGTTGTTTTTGGTCTGGTAGGAAGGAGTATTCCAGTTCGGAATCTAGTAGTACTCCCAGAAATATTTTCAGTGTCTCTGGTTCGAGACTTGTCTTTTTTAGATTTATTATCCACCCCAGACGCTTCAGGAGGGCCATGGTAATTTTTAAGGATTCTTCCATCTGTTGAGATGAATCTGCTATTAGCAACAGATCGTCCAGGTATGGTGCAATGAGAACTTCTTTTTCTCTTAAATGGGCCATGACCTCCGTCATGAGCTTTGTGAATATCCTCGGGGCAGAGGAGGGACCGAATGGTAGACACTGGTATTGGAAATGAAGGATCCCCTTGCGGCTTCTTATTGCAAATCTGAGGAATTTTTGATGTGAGGGATGGATAGGAACATGATAATATGCATGTTTGAGATCTATCGTGCACATTACCGAGCTCTTTTTTATTAATGGTATAATTGACCTGAGAGATTCCATCTTGAAGCGTTTGTATGCTACCCATCTGTTTAATGGCTTTAAATTTATTATTGTACGGTATTCTCCGTTTGTTTGTTTTTTATAGAGAACAGACTGGAGTAATGCCCCTGAAAATGCTGATGATGGGGTACCGGAACTATGACCTGTAACTCTACGAGTTCCTGTATGTCTGTTAGCAGCCTTTGATGTACTGCTGACGACTCCGTCTGTGTCAAACAGAATCTCTTGGGGGGTAGATGAGTAAACTCTATCTTGTACCCCTGTGCAACTGTCTGCAGAATCCACTGATTCTGAGAAATGTTCTGCCATCCCTCTAGGAAGTATTGTAGTCTTCCTCCTATGTTGTTGGCGTCATTGTTTGCTGGGTCCTGTTGACTGGTCTCGAAAGGAACCTCTTCCTCTACCCCCTTTAGGGTAGCTCCATCTGCCGGACTTCCCTTTCCCTCTGTAGTCCTGTCTTGGGTGGGAGCGAGTTTTCCGAAAGAATTGTGTTTTCTTTGGCTTCTCTTCAGGGAAGCCTTTTTTCTTATCGGACGCTTTCTCAAGAAGCTCGTCGAGCACTGGACCAAAGACGTGAGACCCTGAGAATGGAATCGAACACAGCTTATTTTTTGATTGTGTATCTCCTGTCCACGATCTCAGCCATAAGGCCCTTCTTGCTGCGTTTGAGAGTGCATTATTCCTTGCAGCAAAACGTACTGATTCCGCTGAAGCGTCCGCCATGAAATCAGTCGCCATTTTTAGAACTGAAAGAGATTTCAGGATTTCTTCTCTTGGAGTTCTGTCTTTAATATGGCTCTCCAGCTCGTCTACCCAAAGACACATGGATCTTGCTACGGAGGTAGCCGCTATGTTCGTCTTCATAATGGCAGCTGACGACTCCCAGGCTTTCTTGAGAAGATCCTCTGATCTTCTATCCATTGGGTCCTTTAACCCTGACGAATCCTCAAAAGGAATAGCTGTTTTCCTTGTGACCTTGGCCACAGGAATATCAATTTTTGGGACCGATTCCCAAACTTTAGTTTCTTCCGGGTCAAAGGGAAACCGGTACCTGAAGTCTCTTGGGACTATTAGTTTCTTTCCCACGTCTTCCCATTCTTCCATTACCATTGCTGTTATGTGGTTGTTGACCGGAAAAACTCTATTTCTGCGAGTTCTTAGTCCTCCGAACATTTCATCTTGAACTGATAATGGCTCGGACGAGTCCTCTATTTTCATAGTGCTCCTAACTGCTTTTAGCGGCACGTCTGTATTTTCGGATGAGAACCGGTATTTTTTCCGTTCTTCTGGGAACACAGCCGACGAATTATCTTCTTCGTCTGAGCCTGGATCAGAGTAACCTGAGACCTCGCCTTCCTCAGAAGTTAAGTCCATATCCCATCTAGGTCTTTTAGGCCGCGGAGACTGGGGTGGCACCATTGTAGATACCGTAGCTTGGACTTCGTCTCTGATCATTGTTTTAATACTATCTAATAGCGAAGACTGTTCGTCTTTTAGGAGTTTAGCGATACATTTTTCGCATAACTTCTTTTTATGGCCATCCGGGAGTTTGGTGTTACATAACGGACATCTGATGGTCCTTTTCTTAACAGTTGGCCTTTCAGGAATGTCCTTATCCTGTAAAGGTAAAGGAAATCCCTGTAGCTATGGCTCTAGCCTGTAAAATATCCCATTCCACGTACTACTCACATGGTCCGTGGGCGGCTCTAAGGACTGGACGTCAGGACGACTAGCACCTTCCATCTTACTGAGTCAAGTGTGCTGTCAGTTTGTCCGTCATTAAATAGTCAGTCTTACCCAGCTTCAAGACATCTGATTCGTCCTCCTTCCGAGCTCAGCTGCTGGCCTCCATGGTGATTCCAGGTCCTCAGCTGTAGTGCGCATGCGTTATCCGGAACGCACGCCGACCAGCCTGGGACCTAGATTCTGGCGCACAATCCGGACCCCATTCTGTTCCGGCCGCTGCTTTCCCCTGTGGCTTTCCGGTGTACCCGGAAATGCACCGGCGCTGCCGACCCCAGGATTCTGGCCACGCCCCCCGGAAGTCGTCATCGGCGTCGTCCGACCCTGGAGCCTGGGCAGGAAGTTCGGGGAACGATGTCAGCGCCGGCCGCACATGGAGCCCTGAGCAAGCGCCGGACACCGCGGCCGCAGCTGCCGCCCCAGAGCCCCTTTGTGAAGGGATGGGGCAGCCCTAAGGGAGCGCACAGCTCTACCTTCGTCGCGGAGGGACCTCAATCGGTATCCAGCGACCTGGGGAGATTTCCACAACGGGACTCCCGCGGCCAGAGCCCCCTCCAGGGGGATAGGGCCGCCTTCAGGAGCGCCTGCTCTCCGAGACCTGACTCCGGAATCAGGTAAATTCAATCTTCTGGAGAACTCTCTCCTGTGTCTGTCCCTGATAGGGACAGGAAAAACACTGAAGGGTGGAGGTGGGGAGGGGCTATTTAACCTCTTCTGTGTTCCTGTCCCTATCAAGGATATGAAGAGCAACCTCCTTGTGGTGCTGTCATAAGGGACGACCTGGAAACACAGCATATACTCATGTGTGCCCTGCAGTATATATGACACATAAAACACAGCCTATACCCATGTGTGCCCTGCAGTATATATGACACATAAAACACAGCATACACCCATGTGTGCCCTGCAGTATGTATGACACATAAAACACAGCATATACCCATGTGTGCCCTGCAGTATATATGACACATAAAACACAGCATATACCCATGTGTGCCCTGCAGTATGTATGACACATAAAACACAGCATACACCCATGTGTGCCCTGCAGTATGTATGACACATAAAACACAGCATATACCCATGTGTGCCCTGCAGTATGTATGACACATAAAACACAGCATACACCCATGTGTGCCCTGCAGTATGTATGACACATAAAACACAGCATGTACCCATGTGTGCCCTGCAGTATATATGACACATAAAACACAGCCTATACCCATGTGTGCCCTGCAGAATGTATGACACATAAAACACAGCATATACCCATGTGTGCCCTGCAGTATGTATGACACATAAAACACAGCATATACCCATGTGTGCCCTGCAGTATGTATGACACATAAAACACAGCATATACCCATGTGTGCCCTGCAGTATGTATGACACATAAAACACAGCATACACCCATGTGTGCCCTGCAGTATGTATGACACATAAAACACAGCATACACCCATGTGTGCCCTGCAGTATGTATGACACATAAAACACAGCATATACCCATGTGTGCCCTGCAGTATATGACACATAAAACACAGCATACACCCATGTGTGCCCTGCAGTATGTATGACACATAAAACACAGCATATACCCATGTGTGCCCTGCAGTATATATGACACATAAAACACAGCATATACCCATGTGTGCCCTGCAGTATGTATGACACATAAAACACAGCATACACCCGTGTGCCCTGCAGTATATGACACATAAAACACAGCATACACCCATGTGTGCCCTGCAGTATGTATGACACATAAAACACAGCATATACCCATGTGTGCCCTGCAGTATATATGACACATAAAACACAGCATATACCCATGTGTGCCCTGCAGTATGTATGACACATAAAACACAGCATATACTAATGTCTCATGCTTCAATCTTAGTCAAAATCCTGCTGGAAGAAAATGCGCCAAATCTATTAAGAGGAGTGCGGTAATATTTGTAATGTGTTTATTCTATCTGTGCACCACAAACCCGATTCTACCCAGTGACGAGGTGTCATTAATTGTAGTGAATCTACGCTCTGCCATGTTCACGCTCCATAAACTGACATAGAGACTTTGATGAGTTCCCCTGAAAATGTTCAGATCTGTAAAAGAAGCGATTAATGCTCATCTGCCGGCTGCTCTGGAATCCTTAGTACGCTGCCTCTTTAAACAACAAACACAATCGGCGCTGGGATTTTGTTCTAACATTTGACTCTAGACTAAGCGGCATTTGTTTTCTAAATCATGTAATGTAACTAATTGGGTTATTCCAAAATGATCGCATCATCTGCCATTCCCAGGAGAGTATGAATCAGAAGTTTTCAGGCTGCTTACAGACTAGCAGCAAATATTCCATTGTTTAATTGCAAATATTTACAGTCCTAGTATCTCTAGTCAGCTCCAATTATTGGGAAAGCGAATACGTTCTAAGGATATGATCACAAAGAGGTTTTTATGTGGATTGCGGAGATGATTCTTCAAAATTCACATCGGAAACCACTTCAAATAAGCTTCCTGTTTATTTCAGTGGGAAAATCAGCTTTCTGTTCATACAGTTTGTGACGATTTTGTGAAAATAAAAAAGAAAGTGACGTCTCTTGCTTGCTGGCAGTTCTCAGCAGTGGCCATTAAACAATACATTGTTTACACCCAGCTGCTGATAACGGCTGAATGGTGGGGGTGCGGGGTGTCGGACCCCACCATCCCAATATATTCATGACCTTAAGGCTATGTGCCCATGTTGCAGAATAGACGCAGAATTTTCTGCTTCAATTCTGCATACCCTTGGCAGGAAAAACGCATGCGGATTTAGACGCATTTTTGACAGCATTTTTACAGCGCTTTCCATGCGTTTTTCAAGCGTTTTACAAGCGGATTTTTAATACATGTCTATGGGTGCGGAATTGCCGCGATTCCGTAAAAATAATGAACATGTTGCGTTTTTTACCGCGATGTGTTTCCGCTTCGGAAAAAAAGCGCAGCATGGGAACATCATTTGCGGAATGCATAAGAAATTAATGTGATGCTGTTTGTAAGCGTTTTTTAAGTGTTTCCACTGCAGAAAATCGTGGTAAAAACACTTAAAAAACACAACGTGGGCACATCGCCTAAGGATCAGTCATCAACCCCTTTAACAAACCATATAAAATGGCTACCTGTAAAATGACCTGATTACATTCTTCTCATGTCATACAGTGTCATTAAAGTTTATGTTCACCTCAGAATGCTCTTGTGTAGATTTAAAGGGATATTCTATATATAAAACTGAAAGGGTAATTGATGAGAGTCCACTGGACCCCAATGATTGCCATAATACAGAGCCCATGTCTGTCATTCTCCCAAGTGCAATAATTTGGCCACAAGGAGTTGAATGGAGCAGCTGGTCACGGATACACCCTGCTCTTCCATTTATAGTCTATGGCACTGACAAAGATTGTAATCTTCACCAGTCCCAAAGACGTAAACTAGAGCAGCTATCTCCTCATGGGTGGGCTCTTACAGCTAGTAGGGGTGCTGGACTAGGAGTATGTGTTTATGAAAACATTCAGAAACAGTGAGCTCTCAAGTGGAAAATGGTTTGGGAAACGCCCCTTTGGGGAGATTTTGGAGGATTTTTCTTTCCCTGAAGCTATTATGAAGAGGTTTTTTTCCCTGAAATGTTGTCTTTCCAGGCGTCTGATTGCACAGTGCCTAGTTTGGAGCAGATTGTATCAGAAGCAGCTTCCAATAAATTATATGCACTTTCTATTTTTCCCATCAGGTGTTTTAGAAAAGCTGAAGCAGAAAAAAAAATGCCCAGAGCAGTTGAATATATTAACAGCAGTTGGTTTTATAGTAGAAAAGAATAGGAAGAGTCTTTCCATATTTTATCCAGTCGCTCTATTAAAGCATATGGATATCACAGAGCGGGTCTCCTCCATACATTGCACCCCCCTCTATGGTCTGCATGTGCCCTGATAGGACATGTGGACAGGGGTCGCCTTATCATACTATCCCTTTATTCTCCGTCCGTTCCGTTTATCTCGGCTTCCAGATGACAGTCTCCCCATACTGAGCGATCTCCTGATACATTATCCCTGTGTCCCAATGTAGCAGTTTCCATCACTCAACCCTGACAGACAGACAGCTGATCTTTGTATTTTTCCTTTTTTTGCAAGGTCATTCACAGAGAAACATTCAAGGCTTCTTCTGTAAATCAGGAATAATCCAACATATGTAAGATTCAGGGAAACATTAGCATTCAGTACTGTTATTCTTTCCCCATCCAGTAGCATATTTAATTACTACGCTTTTATTAATGTACGGTTTGTAATCTAATGGGTTAGATGATGCATCTAATCTAATAGGTTATACAGCGTTCCTATTGTCCACTATGAATGTCAGTGCTTACAATGGTCCGTAAGTAAGTACATCCAGCAAACATGTCATTCTTCCAGCGCTGCAAGATATCAGAAACGTCCCTGTCCTCACACAGCGCCAATATATCTCTATGCTGCTCGTGTTATTTACTCTATGTGACAGCAACACCGAGAAAAATTCGCTTATTGTCTCCTCTCAGGAGCCTGCAAACTGGAACATCTTGTCAGTACAAAGGGAATTCTGTAGTTAAGTGCCCACGTTACATCATGTGCGTGCCAGCAGAAAGGCTCCCCGTCACATATGGCGAGCGGAGATAGACTTATCAGTGTATGCGGCCATACGCCGCTGTCAATCCAACCTGGAGCACAAGTTCTCTTCTGCTGACTTCTGTATTCAGGGTAATGAAATCTTTGAAATTCACATTTTTTTTGGGTAGAGATCGAGTTCAGCTCATAGCAATTTCATGTGTTATATTCCACAAATGTCATGTTCCTAGAAATATAAATAAATCATGTGCAAGTATCTATACATATGTATATTTATTTCAGTGCTGTAGTCGGCTTTGTGAGATTATCACACAATCTGGTGTTCTGCACTGTTAGACCTAAGGAGATCTCGGTGACGACACTTGAGATCTAAAGTAAAATCGGACCATTACTGTGCCTAGCACCGTGACATGGGGGAAAAGTCTGACCAACTGTTTTTGTGCCAGTTCTATCACGAAAAAACTCTAGTTAAATATGCATAAATTAGTTATGCAACTTATTATTAAGCTTTTCGTCTGGAAGGTGCTACTTTTCTGCTGCAATATTCCAATCTATATATATAATTGTCTAAGGGTTTTTCTGTCTGTCTGTCTGTCCTGGAAATCCCTCGTCTCTGATTGGTCCAGGCCGCCAGGCCTCGACCAATCAGCGACGGGCACAGCATGGCGACGATGATGTCATAAAGGTTGCCTCGACCAATCAGCGACGGGCACAGTCTGCCGCGAATTCGCCTCGACCAATCAGCGACGGGCACAGTATCGACGTAGATGTCATAATGGTTGCCATGGCGACAATGATGTCAAAAAGGTTGCCTCGACCAATCAGCGACGGGCACAGTCTGCCGCGAATTCTGGAATCATCATTGTCCATATACTACGGGGACATGCATATTCTAGAATACCCGATGCATTAGAATCGGGCCACAGTCTAGTATTTATATATAGAAAGAGTGTGGATGATAGTGAATCTGTCACCAGATTTGACAATACAAACTGCATACATTAGTTACTAGACCTCTCTGAGCTGATAAGGCTACTGCACATCCAGGGAAAATCCACTTCAAAATGTTTGTATAATCCTTTAATTTAGCCTCTGGCTACCTTGCCTAATCCACAGCTCCTCAGTGTCCCTTCTCACTGCTGCTTTGTCTCCACCCATCCAGACAGATTGACAGCTCTTCAGTGCCCATCTCCCTGCTGCTGCTCTGGCTTTGCCCATAGTCTGACAGCATTTTCAGTACTCCTCTCTGCTGCTGCGCAGTCTCCACCCAACTAGCCTTATTGACATCTCAGTGCCCTTGTTCCTGCTGATACTCAACGCCTCCCACCTAACCTGATGGACATCTCAGTGTCCTTCTTCCTGCTGTTGCTCATTCTCCTCCCACCTAATCTGCTTGATATTTGGTCAGTGCCCTTCCTCCTGATGATGCTCATTCTCCTCCCACCTAACCTGATTGACATCTCCTCAATGCCCTTGCTCCTGATGATGCTCAGTCTCCTCCCACCTAACCTGATTGACATCTCCTCAGTGCCCTTGCTCCTGGTGATGATCAGTCTCCTCCCACCTAACCTGATTGACATCTCCTCAATGCCCTTGCTCCTAATGATGCCCAGTCTCCTCTCACCTAACCTGATTGACATCTCCTCAGTGTCCTTCCTCCTTATGATGCTCATTCTCCTCCCACCTAGCCTGATTGACATCTCAGTGTCCTTCCTCCTTATGATGCTCATTCTCCTCCCACCTAGCCTGATTGACATATCCTCAGTGCCCTTCCTCCTGATGATGCCCAGTCTCCTCCCACCTAGCCTGATTGACATCTCCTCAGTGTCCTTCCTCCTTATGATACTCATTCTCCTCCCACCTAGCCTGATTGACATCTCCTCAGTGCCCTTCCTCCTGATGATGCCCAGTCTCCTCCCACCTAGCCTGATTGACATATCCTCAGTGCCCTTCCTCCTGATGATGCCGAGTCTCCTCCCACCTAACCTGATTGACATTTCCTCAGTGCCCTTCCTCCTGCTGATGCCCAGTCTCCTCCCACCTAGCCTGATTGACATCTCCTCAATGCCCTTGCTCCTGATGATGCCCAGTCTCCTCTCACCTAACCTGATTGACATCTCCTCAGTGTCCTTCCTCCTTATGATGCTCATTCTCCTCCCACCTAGCCTGATTGACATCTCAGTGTCCTTCCTCCTTATGATGCTCATTCTCCTCCCACCTAGCCTGATTGACATCTCAGTGCCCTTCCTCCTGATGATGCCCAGTCTCCTCCCACCTAGCCTGATTGACATATCCTCAGTGCCCTTCCTCCTGATGATGCCCAGTCTCCTCCCACCTAACCTGATTGACATTTCCTCAGTGCCCTTCCTCCTGATGATGCCCAGTCTCCTCCCACCTAACCTGATTGACATCTCCTCAGTGCCCTTCCTCCTGATGATGCCCAGTCTCCTCCCACCTAGCCTGATTGACATCTCCTCAGTGCCCTTCCTCCTGATGATGCCCAGTCTCCTCCCACCTAACCTGATTGACATCTCCTCAGTGTCCTTCATCCTTATGATGCTCAGTCTCCTCCCACCTAGCCTGATTGACATCTCTGCATTCCTCCTCCCAGTTGCTACTGAGATCTCACATTGCTCTATACAAGATGGCGCCATCGGTCATCCTGGTGGAGCTGGGGCTAAATACACTTTGACTCCTGAGCTCTCTCACTCTCTTGTTGGACTTATTTATGCTCATTTGGACTCAATGCTCATTTTACTATTGTGATTATTCTGCAATTCTGAAACAGACTTTCAAAGTAAGCACACCAATCTCACCAAATCTGAGATCAATTTAATAATGTGTACAGTTTGTGTTGTGAAATTGTGGTGGCAGATCTGCTGCAGGTGGCCATACACATTAATTGAAAGAAGTTTGATGGTTGAACATTCATTGACTGAATGTTTCTTTGGTGAACAATTATTACATTGATGCCACCTTACACATTTTAATTCCGATTTGCCATTGCAGTCATTCAGTGTGGCCATGTATGCAAGTCATAAGTTACCTATCACTCGGGGTGCAAGCGATCCCGAGAAAGGGAGCCTTGGAGTAAGATGTCCTACATGAACACCATCGTGCTCCATTCAGAGTCTATGAGACTGCCGGAAATAGCCAAGCCCTAACACTTTTGCGATGATATGACATTTCTGTGTCAAACTATGCCATTCTTGTAGCTGCAGTGCCATTCGTGTAAATAATAGTTGACTTGCACAAAGCATACAATAAAGACACACTTGATGCTAAGCCATTTTTGTAGCCCATCCAGTCATCCAATGTTTAGTATAATATTTACCCATAAATGTCTTGTATCTGCCTTAGTGTATTTTGTAAAAGAACATCTTGCACTTCCCCTCCCCTCATGTATGCCGTATGTTTTAAATCAATAGAGATTATTTTCCTCTAGAATGAAAGTAAATAAATCAGTTGCCAAAATATTAATGACTACATGGAAAATTACGGTATCTTTGTTTTAGGCTGTAAATCTGTTCTTTAATTTTTCCTTGTGACTCAGTGTTTTTTTTAAACTGTTTAGTTTTGAAAGATTTTCCTTTTTCTCGTACAAATAATATCATAAACATAAGTATAGTTGTAGCAAAATAATGCAAAACAATGCAAAACATTTTAGATGTTCCTTCCAGTGGCACAGTTCTCAGCACTGCTGCTCCTACTAAAATTAGGGCAAACATCTAATGCATCATCTAAGAGTAGGTGGGGTACAGGGAAGGGATAGGGAAAAAGTCAGGGAGGGGAAAAGACACAGAAAGAAAGAAAAAAGGCACGTAACGTCAGTTGGTTAGCTTAGTTACATAGTCATCCCATGGAGCCCAGATGCGATTGAACAAATCAAGTTGATTATTAATACAAGCCGTAAGATTCTCCATACGTCTCATTTCTTTAATCTTCATCCGGAGTTTTTCATAGTGGGAGCTGATCTTTTCTTCCAATACGAGGCTAATAGACACTTCGCCGATGTTAGGATATGGAGGAGCAGCCTGGCAGGGCCCTTTATCATGGGCACGGGGGGAACATTAAGCAAAAAAGTCACAGGATCCAGAGGAGTCTCTATATCTAACACTTGAGAAATCAACCCCTGTACTCTCTTCCAGAATGGGGATATAGTCTGGCACTCCCAGAATATATGTGGCAATGAGCCCACAGCCCCCAGGCATCTCCAGCATTTATCCGACGTGGCAGGGTAAATATTATGTAAAACCTCCGGCTTATGATACCAATGCATCAGTATCTTGTACTGATTTTCCTTTTGTGCTATGCATGGTGACGATGTAGCTGCCTTAGACCATATGAGCTGCCAGATAGGAAGCGGAAGCTCCCTCCCCAGGTGTCTCTCCCACTTTATCATGTAAGCGTGTTTAGGAGGGAGGTCTGATGGCGGAGTGAACAGTATACTATAAATGTCCGTGATCAAACCCTTTGTAGAGGGATTCCCTTTACAGAGTTGCTCAAAGGGAGTGGGGGTGGAGAACGTTGTGTTTTTATATAAAGTTAAGGCCAGGTGACGGATTTGTAAGTATGAGAAGTAGGTCCTAAGTGGGAGTTTAAACCGCTCTCTAAGAGTCTGAAAACGAAGAATATTTCTATTAAAGGGGTCTACAATATCCGCGTAATAAAATAATTGTGATTGAAGCCACAGACTATCAGGTATGGAGGGTGTAAAAAGGAAGGCGATCATTGGGGACTTGGGGGAGTTCAATGGAAAGGCCTTATCCTCCAAATTTTCATAGTAAATGCCATAGAGCCCAGCAGAGGCATTGAGGGGCATGTACTCCCATCTCCCCATAGCAATAAATTGGGATGCGCTGGAGCCATCCAAAGTTTCTCAATTTTTACCCATTTTCTATAAGCCCGCAAGGAGGCCCAAGCTGGTATCCGTCTAAGGTGCACTGCCAAGTAATATCTCCAGATGTCTGGAAAGGCAAGCCTGTCCCTTAATGCTGAAAAAATCAAACTAAAATCACCCCCCAAATATAGCGCATGTTATGGGGTTTGACGTAATTTAGCTAATACCCGATTTAGGAAAAGTAACTGTCCAGAATTTGGGACGTATACGTTACATAGTATCACAGGGACTCCCTTCAGAGTTCATGTTAGGATCAAGTATCGTCCATTAGGGTCTGAGTCCAAGCTAATAACCTGGAAAGGGCAATTTTGAGCTATTATAATCGCCACTCCTGCTTTTTTCCTATTTTGGGTGGCTGTATATAGTATTGGGAATCTTCCCCTAGCACAGTTGAAGGATCCTATTCCATCATGGTGCGTCTCCTGCAGAAACACAATATCTTCTTTTGAAGACTTCAATTCTCATAGAAGGAGGCGTCTCTTAACATCCGAGTTGAGCTCCTTAACATTTAATGACATGAGACGTACCATGATAGAGCCATTGTCTCCAAAAAAAAACAATATATACGAGATGAAGCAATATATCTCACCCCCTTCCAGGTCCACTGGCCCCCTCTCTTGACCAAGTAGTGGCCCACCAAGCTGCCCACTCCATACTGGGATAGATACATGATGCCGTTACCTAGGAGAAGAAATAGAAAAGGAAGACAACAAAGGGAGGAGGGAGGAGGGAAGGTAGGGAACAAACAAACTCTTGGTCACGTTACCAAGTGTGACCCCATGCGAAATTAGACTCCAAAAACAAGTCCAGACCCCGATAACTTTTTGAACCATGGTCAAAATCCTACATTGACCATATTCCTTCTCTGACACCCGAACTGACATCAGGAAACTGGAAATGTCAATACGGGGGTAAAAAACGGGAAAAAAATGAACTAGAAGATTCTGGAGATTTCAAGTAGTCTGAGCCGTTAGAGTGCCTTGCACTCCCTGCCAGCCTTGCTGTCGAGGCAGTATTATCTTATGCGATCATGTTTCTGTAGATATAAGATGATCCTTAGTGCAAGTCCCAGGGTCTGTTCATGTTGACAACACAGGCAAAATAGTCCTCTTAATTTTCCATCAGCGCCTAGAAGACTCAGTGTATTTTATTATGAATATATATGGCCAGAATTTTTTTTTCTTCTCTGAGAGTTTGTAATTTTTAGACTTAGAGTTATTGTACCTTGCGTTATTTGTTATATGTCTGTGGAATATAAAATCATGCACTTTTATGATACTTTTGTGTTTCATGTATTTGCATTGGAGGCGGGGGCATGAAATAATGCCAATATGCACATCCTCACTGAAGTAGCCATACAGCGAGGATTTGGAAGGATAAGTTTGAGCTAATGGATAGGTACGCAGGGGCTTTCGCTTTATCAGCAGCTGGGCCACATCGTTTTCCCTATGTCAGAGCCAAACTAATGAAGTGGCTATAGCTCTCAGATTGGAATCAACCAAAAGAGTCTGCTGATTCGGAACAGATACATCACAAGAGGGATCTTTTCTACTTTGTACCAATAGACATTGATGCAGATTAGTGCATGATTTCCCCTTTCCCCTGCAGTCTTGTCATTTGGATTCTGTCTGATCACTTATACACAGTCTATTTAATTCACTCTCGCCTGTGTGCTTTCCTCCTTCTCTACACACGGATATATTGCAGTATAAGTTCTTTGCCCTCCTGGAAAATCTGAATTTTTTCTGCTCTCTGCATTAATCTGTGATGGACATTACCCCCCTCTCCGTGCTGCTGCTCTCTGCAGCCTGCTGCGTTAGAAACAATAGAATAGCCAGCTATGTGAAGGATTTACAGAGACTCTACACCAACAAATGGGTTGCACATGTTTAATGAAGACTTTTCAGAAAGTTATTTAATATTTAGGAAACAAATGCACAATAAAAAAAACTATTAGCGCTAAGGTGTCCATAGCCTTTAAATGTTTATGTTTTAGGGATCTATTGTTTACTTTTGCATATTTGTACCTATTTTATTGGAGTTTTAATCTGTGATTCTAGCTGAACTACAATGTCTTCTGGAGGCTTTGCTTGTCTGACATCCATGTCCAGTTTCATGAGACAGCTACATGCTGCTGTAGTAAAACATGTATGTCTAGTCTCATCAAGCCTCACATTAAATAGCTTGTTTTTTGGTCTTAGAGGAGATGGCAGCATAAATAACATCACTGCAGATGTTTTACTAGGCATAATAAATGCAATCATAACAAGAATGTAAAAATCATAGAACTACTAATGCACCCAGCTTGCATTCTTTTTCCTTGTGCCTTCCTCAACCCGTTGTTCTGCTCCTGCTTGCCTTTCCCGCCCTCAGCTCTAACAGCAACTTATCAGCAATCAACTAATAGATCAAAATAAACGAACACCAGTTTAGAAGATGATTAACCCCTCAATGACTGCTGAAACACATGAAAACAGCGGTTGCTAAGGGGCCTTATTAATTCATCACCGTTTTAAAATGGCGATCTGCAGAGACCATGGAGAACACAATCAGGACCAGATTTTCCGGTCGGTGATCACATTAAAAAAAGCTGTGCCCACTATTAAAATAATTTCTCTCTCTTCTGACATGATATACATGTCAGAGGAGAGAGAACTGATGTCCAGAGGGTCCCTCCCACCCCTCCTGTACCTCTGCCAACCCCCGGTCCCTCCTGCTTCATCCACTGGCCATCGCCTCCTCTTCCAGTGTGCTCGCCGAGATCGGCCGGCCGGTACCCAGCAACATCAGTTATTTTTCTTATTGGTCCCTATTGATCACTGTTTTAGATAGTGATCAAAAGCCAATAATTAGTATGTCATCTCCCCTGTGTCATCCCCTTAGATTATTTTAAAAATATGTTATAAACTTCTGTGAAGCACATGCTCACCACACATGTAGATACATTCCTTGAGGGGTCTTAGTTTTCAAAATGGGGTCACGTGTGGGGGGTTTCCACTATTAGGGCACTTCAGGGGCGCACCAAACACGACATGGCATCTGCATTCGATTGCAGCCATTTGTGCATTCAAAACATCAAACAGTGCTTCTTTCCTTCCGAGCCCTACCATGTGCCTAAATAGAAGTTTTCCCCCACATATGAGGTTCCAGCATACTCCGAAAAAATTGCACAACAAATTTTGGGGTTCAATTTTTTTCTGTTACCTTAGTGAAAGTAAAAAATTGGGGGCTAAAGTAAAAATTTGTGTGAAAAAAAAGTAAAACGTTAATTTTTTCCTTCCACATTACATTAATTCCTGTGAAGTACCTGAAGGGTTAATACACTTCTTGAATGTGGCTTTGAGGACTTTGAAGGGTGCAGTTTTTAGAATGGTGTCACTTTTGGGTATTTTCTGTCTGTCATATTGGCACCCAAAGTCAATTCAAATGTGACGTGGCCTCTAAAAAAAAAAAAAAGCTTTTCTTTTTTTAAAACATATTGACAACCCAAAACATCCAAAT
Organism: Ranitomeya variabilis; assembly: GCF_051348905.1. Classification (NCBI taxonomy): domain Eukaryota; kingdom Metazoa; phylum Chordata; class Amphibia; order Anura; family Dendrobatidae; genus Ranitomeya; species Ranitomeya variabilis. The sequence continues at coordinate 149,596,359 of NC_135237.1, forward strand.
GGCCCTGATCAAAAGTTCACATACCCTGATGATTTTGGCCTGATAACATCATGCACAGAAGTTGACACAAACGGGTTTGAATGGCTTCTAAAGGTAACATCCTCACCTGTGACAAATGTCAGGAAAATTGTTCGGGATGCAAATAAATACCCACAAATAAGCATCATCTGAAATACAGGACTCTCTGAAAACTAGCAGTGTGGATGTTTCAAGATGCCTCAAGGAGGCACTTGAAGAAAAATGGGCTGCAGATGACCCTGTCTGTACTAATGACTTTTGGGGTTCTCTTGTAGCTTTATCTACCATGATTGTTATACTCTAGTGATGAGCGAGTATACTCGTTGCTCGGGTTTTCCCGAGCACACTCGGGTGACCACCGAGTATTTATGACTGCTCGGAGATTTAGTTTTTATCTCGGCAGCTGAATGATTTACAGCTACTAGACAGCTTGATTACTGTGGGGATTCCCTAGCAACCAGGCAACCCCCACATGTACTCAGGCTGGCTAGTAGCTGTAAATTATTCAGCTGCCGCGATAAAAACTCAATCTCCGAGCAGTCATAAATACTCGGAGGACACCCAAGCAAGGTTGGGAAAACCCGAGCAACGAGTACACTCGCTCATCACTATTAAACTCTTTTAATTCCTACCACAATCCAGGCTTCCATGTCTTACAAGCTCTACGAAAAAATGTTTGTCATAAATTTTCTGTTTCTCTCAGCATTGTAAGTCTAAGGCAATCTTTTTCTCCTGTTTTCAACCTGAATTTTAATTTTTTAGGTTTGCCTTTTCTTTCTTTGGTGGTTGATGAGTGGTAGCCATTACTGAGGCACTATAGCTGTTTCCGTGGAGGACTCATGGCTATGTGTCTGCAGGGGAAATGTTATGGGGGTATTGTTGCTTTACTGTTACATGGGCACTTACCATTCAAAGAGCATTTGGGGTAAAATATTTTAAGACGATCTTGCTGTAACTGAGAAGGGCACTGTGGGACCCTGGATACTATTACTTTGAAGATTGCAAGGCAATTACTGCCGAGTTGGCACAATGCCAGTTATACAGCATCTACTTATTATTAGCAAGAACAAGTAGAAAAAGTGTTACAGCTTGCATGGACATTTGTGTTTCCATATACTTATCCCTTCTCTCAACCTTTGCCTTATGTAATGTGCTGCTCTCTGATGGAGTTAAAGGCCAAATACGAGGCGTGTTCACCATCACTGCTCCTGACAGTTTATGTAATATACTATATATCCCTGTATTAATTGCTTTGAGACCCATGATCTTCAGATTTCTTCTCTTTTGTCATTATTGTTCCAGGAAAAGATCCTCCGGTTTCTTCTCGTTTGTCATCATTGTTCCAGGAAAAGATCCATCAAACTTTGATCTTGTTACTGTCATAAAATTGGCCACATATATTTGTAAAATTTGGAAGTGATAGTAAAATGAGACTATTTATAATTGAATTTAATAATAGGTCATTAATCTCCTAGAGAACTGTTTTCCTTGACATGCTGCCCACAGCTTTCTGGCTTGAAATTATGATGAAGAATGTCTTTAAAGGGAACCTGTCACCAGGAAAACACTCCAATCTACAGGCACCATGTCATAGAGCCGGAGGAGCTGAGTAGATTGATATATAGTTTTGTGAGAAAATATTCAGTTTTTATGTTTTGTGTTTTAATAATTTAATTCTCTGCTCTTTCTGGGATTTTCGGTCCAGTGGGTGGTCCAATCAGTGACTGACAGCTTTCTTGTATAAGTGCATACAGAGATTGCAGTCAGTTACCGATAGGACTGAAAATCTTACAAAGGACAGAGGATTCAATGAATAAAATACTGTTTGTACTGAATCTTTTCCCACAAAACTGCATATATATCAAACTACTCTGCTCCCTTTGCTTCATAACATGGTGCCTTAACATTAGACTGCATTTTCATACTAAGAGGTTCCCTTAAAAGTACTGTTTTTATGATGTTCAGAATGACCTCTCTCACCAAACATTACATTAAAAAAAAGTGCCAAGAGGCTTTTGGGGTAGTCTTCCATGGTGCCTTCCCACCACAGATTGGGAACTTTTGGTTGGAAATGATGGTCATGATCATTGTTGGAGGGGCATTTATGGTTCCTTTTGCTCTGTAGCATTGTCTTTAAGATTGGACTGTGTTTTCATGGTGACAGGTTCCCTTTGAAGTGCAGTTTTTATGATGATCAGAACTACATCTCTCAACAAACATTAAAAATGTGCCAAGAGGCTTCCAGGGTTGTCCTCCATGATGTCTTCTCACCACAGAATTTGAGCTTTTGGTGGGAGATGGTGGTCATGATCGTTCTTGGAGGAGCATTTATGCCTATCACACATTATTTTTTGTTTCTTTGAGTTCACACACAAATGTTTTAGGTTGTGAATAGTATTTATGGTACAATCACAATAAAACTTACCATATACTATATGATTCCTTTCTGGTTTCATCTAAAGATCACCAAATCATCAAGCAATGTGTGCTATTAACGCATTTGTTTTTGTTTGTTTTTTGCATTTTTCAATGGTAATTTTACACTGGGAATTCTTGGCATGTACTCCCCGCCCTGTCAGCCAGGACCAGTGCTGTATCTGAGATATGTTGAATGGATTCCTTTAATTACTGTATGTGTCATGGAGCTATGACTCCAGAAATCATTTCCTAGCTTTCACTCGTCAGCATGTGTGACATTTGACAAGCTCAAACCCTAGAGTATTAATCTTCTATAAGGAAAATAATTAATAGCTGTAAATCAGTAGTCTAGTCATTTATTATTAAATGTTCAATTTCCAGAGGAATTAAGTGGCTTATCTAGCTCTCTGCTCTGACTCCACTATTTTTACACATTATACAAATGTTAAAATGTTTCATTGAGAGGTAATTAAATCACTGTTGCCTTCAGGTGCCAGTCACACCATTCCAGGACCCAGTTTAAATTATTTAGTGGCCTAGCACTACGAATTTCTGTAGATATCATTAACAATCATGCCAACACATTGAGACGACAGCAGAAAAATCAAGGAAAATGTTTGTTCAAAGACCAGAATCAGGAGCAAAGTCCAGCATAGCTAATACCGTATCCGTATTACAAGCTCAATTTAAGAGTGCAGGATATACAGCAGGTGAAATAAGTAATGTACATGTCACCAATTTTCTAAGTAAATATATGTCTGAAGTTGCTATTGACATGAAATTCTCACCAGATGAACAACCCATCCAATCCACATAGGCAAAGAAATCACACCATAGATGTCCATAAATTAAGATGTACCATTTTAATGCACTTCTTTATAGCGTTTTTCTAAGAGTAGACTAGGTGTATGTAATAAAAATATTTTCCTTATCCCCTTCTCTTCTCTTCAGGAGGCACTCCTGACATTGACTTTAAAAACTGCATGAAACGGTGTGGGGCAGATTCATCACAGCTATTTCAACAGTTTGAATTGGCCCTGCCAAAATGGGCAAAGCTGAGGAGAGGCCGGGGCCGTACAGTGGTGTAGCCACTCCCACCCATCAAATTAATCAAGTGTCTGCTATGCCAGTCTTGAAGAACCAGCTCCATAGTGCTAATGTCAATGGTTACAGACATATTAGATTCACTTAAGTTAGGAATTTAAATTGGTATTTAGCATCAATTATAACTGGTAGGAGTCTATCCTCTGATACCCACCTATCCTAACATTGCATTCATGCATTTGTGAGTCACGATCCATGGACCAGCTGCATATATGAGATTGTCATATTCGTGTCTGGAGACCCGCAGCTAGCCCGTACATGAACCACGACACACAGACGTGTAAATCCAACTTCAGTGTAGAAGGGAATCAGTGCCGCTTTAGAACTGCGCCTAGTGGGGGGGCGTGGTTTGCAAGTGTCGGGAGCAGCTGCAACCTGTGGGAGCTCCTGAGATTCCCTTAAAAAAAACATCTTTGACATACTTATAAAGTGGACTTTTGGAACCATTGGTAGCAGTGGACCTGTGGGAACATGCCCGGATTGAAATTTAAGAAATAAAACATGGACTTTGTGAAAATGAAGTCTTCAGTGGAGCAAAAAAGCAGGTATGCGGAGAGTGCTGGGTCATCTCCGACGCCAGCATGGAGGAAGACACTGACTACATAGAGGTCTGGGACAAAGAAGAAGAACGAAGCGGTAGCGATGGGGAAGCCTGGCTTCCACAATCAACGGTAACGCAAGGAGCAGGCCGGGGAGAGATGCAATGGCTTCTCCGGTGGTAGCCGGCAGAGGAGGGGGAGGCCGCGAGGTTGCCGTGGCAATGGAGCAGGAGATGAACGCGGCAGGGAAGCATGTCAGGGCTTACCCGTTCAAATGCAGCACGAGCGGCGGGCCGGGGAGAAATGCGGTGACCTCTCCACCGGCTGTCAACGGAAGAAGGGGAAGCCGTGGGATCACCATGACAACACTGCAGAAGAGCGCGGAACAGCCGCGTGATACAGATGGAGGGAGTCCTTCTGCTTCGGGGGAAGGGAACAACCTCGAATCATTATCCTCTCAGCGGAGCACTGGAGAAGGGTCTCCTAAAGAGATATCACGTGCAGAGGAGAGGGGACACCAGGAGCATGGGGTTAATCATCCGTCATCAGAGTCGGTAAGTAATTTACCTCTGCAACAAAAAGCAGTATTTACTAACAGCTGTGCCACCCCTAAAACTTTTCAAATGAGCTTACAAGCTTCAACCAATATGCAGGGGAACCTGTTTACAAGGGACAAACTGGCACATATTCATTTAACACAGGGGATGCGTTGCCACAGCCAATATATACGACGGTCCTTTTAGCTGAGAAAAATTACAGTTGGCAGTCTCATTCTCTATCAGGGAGCTAATGCCACCCATAAAGCCTCAAATATAATCCCCTCAGCAGATATCTCTGATGACAGGTCACAGTTGAAAAAATCTGCATGTATTGCTACAGAGAATCTTGGAGGACTGCATTCATGCTCTACAACTGAGGACTATGATACCCCTAATTCTTTGAACCCTCCCAAAAAATCTATAGATGGCAATTTTAAGGTCTCGTCTGTCCAAAAAACTATGGACTATAAGCTTGAACAGTTGTTGGCTAATCAAAGGTCCTGGGTAAACGCTATGACGGAAAAGACTATGCTTCTTTTTGTCAAACAATGTGAGGAATTACCCCTTAAAATACCTACAAACTATACCTCTAATGGAGAATCAGATGATTACAAAAATAACAGTGATTCAGAGGATCATTTGAGCCCAACAGATTCAAATCACGGTTCACACTTTGGAACAGACATCTCTTCTGGTTCACATGAGGAGTTAGAGAGCGTTCATACAGGAGACTTCACTGACGTGGCAGATTCTTCAGTGAGATACGGCCGAGTCTCGCAGATTAAAAACAAGCTCTGGCCCCGGCACTCCGGAGCAGAGCGTGCAGCTCCATGTATTGCTATGCGGCCGCATGCTCAGGTCTGGAGTGCCGGCGCCAGAGCTTGGTTTTAACCTGCGAGACTCGGCCGTATCTTGCTGTGTGTGATTCCGGCCTAATGGTGAGAGTGATTCTCCTAATGATATAGACCATGGTGATTATCTATTTTCACGATCTCACTCAGAAAGTCGGTTCCGAGAACTCCGGTTTCTCAAAAAGATCCTCAGAGCAACTAATTAAAGTTGCTCTGAGGATCAGATTTCTACGGAAACTGGAGATTATCCTGTTAAGCTTTTTCCAGTCGATAATATACCCGCTTCTGAAAATTCTCCATCTGAAAAGTTTATGATTGATATCTGTAGTGCCTTTTTAGCATATGTGGAAATTCCAGGAAAGGTTGTCATTAATTATGGAAATCTGGAAGTTCCATCTGGGCACATTGTAAGGATATCTGACAATCAGCTATCACGTAAAGCAAAGTCCTCTGAAATTTTTTATCAAAAAACTCCTTAAAGATGCACTATATTTTATAGTTAAAGATACTACTTCAAACACTCTTAAGGTCTTGGATATTCTCTTCATTTTCCAAAAATAGCAGATAAGGCACACAAAAATAATGAGACTCTTCCTTTTGGTGGCGTTCAAAGCCTTTCTACATTTTCGGATTCTCTAGAAAAGATTCAAAAAGACACTGTTTCTTTTAAAGATTGCTTGGCTAATTACGAAGATTTTAAAAAGAAAAACAACTTAAAAATCAGAGGAGTTCCGAAATCGGTCCAGCCCTCTCAACTAATAGACTATATTTCTACTATGATATCTCATTTATTACCTAAAATTAAAGGGAAAAAAAATTTGATCGAGAAGGCTTTCAGAATCTACAGGCCACTCTCTCTCCCAAAGGACATAGCGAGAGATGTTATTGGGTAAGAAATGATCTTCTGATCCTAACAAGGGATTAAAAAAAACTCCCAGCGCTGTACAATAAAATAACTTTTTTAAGGACCTTTCTAGGGCCAATCTGCAAAAATGGAAATCATTTCACCAAACTGCACGTGAGCTTCTGCGTGCCAGAATATCTTATCACTGGACCCAAAATTCCACCTTACAAGTGAAATTTGCATCAAAACGAATTGCCATCTCTTCTCCGAAGGAAGGAATGGACTTTTTAAAAAGATCAGGAATAACATCTTCCATGGTTCCTCACTGTCTCTCCTTCTCATCTCCATCAGACCTTGGTCCCACTTGAAGATCCAGGACTACAACACTTGCTACATTTATTTGGGTACCTTACATTCCTGGAGTACATCTACTATTATACCCGAAAAAAACAGACTTAAATATTTAGCTTAAATAATTTAAATATCCAAGAGGTTTCCTGGTCCACTTGATATTGTTTTTATTGAACCGAACTTTCCCTCCAACTAGTCTTAGGGTCACCTACAGGTGTTCCCAGATGTGACAAGCTCTCATATATTTCAAATATTACTGTATATTTTATAGTAGTTTTTGCATTTTTGTATGCTACATTATGTAATTTTGTAGGCTTTGTATTATTATTAATGATTTTTTTTCTAGGTGCTGAAATGCTAAGCAAGAGTTAGCTATGCGTAAACTTACGGAAGTGTATGTACGCTTGTCTCACCCCTACTTTTATAGGGGTTTCTTTTTATTTCTTGTCCCTTTTCCTTCTTGCCCAAGATTACTTGTCCCTTTCCTTCCCATTATTTTATCTTCCTTCCCCACTGCCCCTTATCCTATATCCTATTTCCCCATCCTTTAATATGTTATTAAACCAATAAAATTGTTGGAAACAGAACTGCACCTAGTGCACTGCTTTTTCGCTGTACAGCAATGCCCAGTTGACCCACTGTATAATGAGTGTGGCCATTTTCAACTAAATTGGTCCTGCATCACTGGCTGAGAAAACTTAAAGAGGGCACAATTCAAAAACAGTTCTGTGTCTTCTTTATTCTTAGGATCATTGGACTTTTTTTTTCTTTTGGTTATTACTTTAAATTCCATCAATAACCTTGGCCATATTTATGTAGCTGCAAACATAATCTCATACCTTTTATATTTTTTTTCCAGTGAAAAACGGTAATCACATGCTTTGTTCGTCAGAAATGTGTAGAGGAACTAAGATGAGCACATTTAAATTTGGTCCCCAGAGTTTTGAAGAATTTTGTATTGGTGTTTTGTATAATATCTGTAATTAGAGATCATAGCCATGATGTGTATCACAGTTTAGTTCCCATCAGCAGAAGTTGTGAAGTCCCTTAGATGATTCATTTCACATTTTTCTTGCCCATTGGAACCATGACAGTGTGACAAGGAGTTGGCTTTTCCATCTGTCTCGTTCCCCAGTCTCCTCTATACTAACACAAATATACCAGGTTCATTCTGCTCTGTCATGTGTTGAATAACATCAGTCTCCCAATACGGACTCCTTTCACATCATATAGAGAACTATTCTCTCTCCTCCAGTAATTGTTAGATACCTTTTCAGGTTGTGGATTAGAACTTTTTCTTATGAAAATATAAAAAATATTGTTGCATTCGCTTCTGTATTTTTTCTGCTTTTGTTGAGAGATGGCGCCGCACCTTCGTTGTAGATGTGGCTCCTTCACAGTGCATCAGTTTTTGTAGTTGATCTGGAACTATGGTGCTGCCAAGACAGGGAGCTTGGGAGTTAACTCTTAAACTATCTAATTAACCTTCCTCTGTGAGATCTGAGTGGGGTTCCCAGCATTTACTCTCCAGACTCTCCACCATTAGTTGACAGTGATAAGTTGAGCTAAATCTGGTAGTTTACACACTTGAAATTAGCTACTGGGTTTATAATATGACACCTTTTTCTTGATGTCTGCCCGTGTAATCACTTATCTTGTGCTTTACGTTTTTGCTCCGGTTTGTGACCTCTTGGCATTGACTCAGATTCGCGACCATCCTTTCCACAATGTTCCAGTCATTAGCCAATCTATTGGAGTGCTGATGGCTACCTTGCCCTCAGCCTTTGTGACAATCATGCGCCTAACATGCCTTCTTCTTAAAGTTCTAAGAAGATTTTTACCACTCATCTTATATTTGTTTTGAGGAAGGCAACATTGCTTCCATTACATTGTCCACAGTAGACTCAATCAGATTTCTCAAAGTTTAGGATGGTAAGATTGCTTAGTCATGTAGTGATACTTCCCCATGCTTCCATTTTTGTGCTTAGCCAGGTACATTTTCCACTTAAAACTCAATAAAAGTGGAGGACACCCCCAAGGGTCCTGTACAGTTTTGTGCTCAAACATCCTTTTCACATGGATTCTGCCTGGAACCAGCCTGAACATGACAAAAAAGAACAGTAGTGTCAAAACGACTTTCTGTGTATATGTATTTTGTGACTTCTTTTAACCACTTCAGGCTTTGAAAACTGTGTAGCAGCTAAAAGAACTGACCTGACAATTATTCAGGCTACTTCCGCTTAAAAGCTGCCACTATGAAAAAAAAATATGTCAGTGTCAAAGCTGCCGCAGAAACAATGGAAAAGATGTTAAAGAAGATACTTCACAAAAACACTGCCAGCATTTTCCTGACGTGTCTTCTGCTACATAAACACAGGGATGACACTAACGTCTGTAAGGCGTCGTGTACACATAACATAATGGTGGCTGTATTAGTCATTAGTGGGTTTTCCCTTAAATTGACCATTTTGCTTTTCTATCCAGTTAATTTTTCTCTTTTCCATTATGTCGATGACATCACATGACTAAAAACTGACTAGCTGAATCCTTCTGAGCTCTATGTGGAAACAGGAGGTCAATTTTTCCTGCATGACTCATGAATCACTGCAAAAGTCCCTGCCAGGGGAAAGGAGGAGTAGCAGCTGGGTCAGGAGTTGAAGAGGGGAATCCTAAATGCAGGCACAAGAGACTTCCTGTTTCTAGATAGAGCGGAGAAAAGAATTAGTTGGGTAGAAAGGCAAAATGAGCAATTGTAAGTACACCGTGCTATGTAATATGATGATTGCAAACTAGGAAGGAGTACTTATTCTGCCCAGCCTTTTCTCTTCTTCTCTCCTAGTCAGTACAAATAGGAAAAGAAACCAATATATAGGTGAATTTTTCTTCTAAAGTTATGATGACAAGTTTTAGAGTGGGAGCTGCTGGCGAGGTATCTTCAGATTACGGTCTCATACTCATTTGTGAGAAAAACAGACGAGAACTATCCGATAAAAAAATCAGATTGCACTCTGACTAATGTTATTCTATGATTCCCTACTCATCTGCGATTGGCCCCATATATTGGACCATACTCGCCAATGCAAGTCAATGGGTGCGAGAAAAAAAAATCACGGCACACGGACCATGAAGTGCCATCCTGATTTTTACACACCCATCTAAAAAGGAAGCCCGAAAGTGAAAAAGCCGAATACAGTAAATTCACAGCGTGACCCGTCGGGATAAAATAGATAGAAAGATATCAGTCACATATATAATTAGTGCAGTGTGTGTGTAGTTTTATGTTCATGGATTTAACTAATAATTCAATAACTTAAAAAAACAAGACGTTGGGCCTCCTGAAATTTTAATAATTAGCAGAAGGAAAGCGGACAGCTAGGGGCAGATGTTTCTAGCTTGGGAATAGGGTAATGAACATGGAGCTTCTCAGGCTATTAATATCAGCTCACAGATGTATACCTTTACTGGTCTTATAAACGCTTCTCCATTACTAACCCCTGGGCTTGATGTCAGATGGCAATACATAGCTGATATCAACCCCAATACTATTACCCCACTTGCCACCTCACCAAGGCAAATGGGAAGAGCGGAGGCTAAGCGCCAAAATTGGCAGATCTTATGGATGCGCCATTTCTGGGGCGGCTGAGAGCTGATATTTTAAGTCTGGGAGGGGGCCAATATCCATGGCCCCTTCCTAGGATATTTATATCAACCTGCAGCTGTCTGTCTAGCCTTTGCTGATTATTAATTATAGGGGGCCCCACGTCATTTTTTGGGGGTGGTCCCCTATTTTAATAAGCAGTAAAGGCTTAAGTATAAAGCTGTGAGCTGATATTAATAACCTGGGAAGCTCCATGGGTATTACCCCGTTCCCAAACTAGAAACATCAGCCCCCAGCTGTCCGCTTTCCCTCACCTAGCTAACAAAATTTCAGGGGATCCCACACCATTTTTTCTGTAAATTAAGGATTTAAACCCCTTAACGACCCCTTAACCCCTTCACGACATGCGCCGTACATGTATAGCGCATATCGTTTCCCTCCCTTTGATGTAGGCACCGACGCTGAGCCCACGTCTTTCCCAGCAAATGTCAGCTGTTTTGAATAGCTGACATGTGCCTGCAAAAGCCGCAGGTGAAATCACGATCCACACGCTGCTATTAACCAGTTAAATGCTGCTGTCAATCTCTTGACAGCGGCATTTAATGTGATCGCGCCGGAAACGCGTCACTAATCCCGCCCATCGGTGACCCCATCACA